>NC_134646.1:68883587-69186618 GCF_030463565.1 Pelecanus crispus | reverse complement strand
CACGATGCATTTCAACATAATCACACTTGACCTTTAAAGAATTCTATACACAGTGCCTCAAAAATGTTAGCGGATGTTCTGTAAAAGAAAAAGCAAAGTTCATTAAAGGTTTGTACAAACAGTTTGGACATGGAAAACAAGTGAGCAACTGCTTGGCTGTGGAGGCCATCTGAATCTGAAGCTGTCTGGGTTTCAGAAACCTTATTGCACTCTGTGCAATGAGTGAATTGCTGTTTCTTTTTCTTTCTGTTTGGACCTTTAATAATTTTTATAGTAAAATTAATATTGTGAATCTGAATAAAGTTGTGAGGACCCTGAGGGCACTAATGGGCCTGATGGCCTTACCACCTGCATCTGGGACCTCTCTCCATACCCACTGCCTGTGGGTCCAGGGGCTCCATTTCAGCTCCACATTTAGTGAGAGGGCTACCGAATTACGCATCTCTTTTTAGGGGGACCTAACCTGTTGTAGGAAATAAAGTTAAGTTAAAAGAAAATATCCATCCATCTTCAAAGCAATCTTCTTTGCTTAATGTTTGGGAATTTGTGAAGTTTTTTACCATTCCAGCTTCATAGAATCATATAATCATAGAACAGCTCAAGTTGAAAGGGACTGATAAGGATCATGGAGTCCAAAACACAGAATACAGCTTTGCTGTATGCTCAGCTATACTATTGCAATTCAGATACTATATCTGTATCACATACAGTTTCCAATGTTTTTTGCTCATTTGTAGATGACCTGTATTTCTGGTCAGAGGATCATGATTTTCCTCAAGTGAACAATGAGGAAAGTTTCGAAGATATCATGAAATGTTACCTGAATTTCATTGGAAGTTTTTCATTAAGTACTTCAACACAGACAAAGTAAAGATGTCATCATCAGCTACCTGTGCACTACTGCCAAAATTTTCTCCATGACAATCTTCTTTTCCTTATATCAGAGGGTCTTTGCAACTTTCATATAAAGCATTTTGGAGTACTCCATAAATATTAATTATTCTTTGATTACCTTATTTCATTACCCATACCACTGGGCAGATGAACCAAAGCTCAAGGCAAAACTTAGGAACAGAGTGGCCCACAACAGCTGCATACAGAGGAAGGCTATGTGTTTCCAAAACAGTGAGAAATGAGCAGGCAGCAAGAAATAAGAAAGCTGTACTGCATTTCTCGGGAGTTGTATCATGTGTTGGCAACTTTTTTAAAAATTAGGAAAGGTTGGCTTGTGTCAGGTGTCCTCAACACGAGAACAGAATTTAAGTATCCTGGCTCCTGTTACTCATTCTGACTACTACATGACACTTCCTTTGGAAATTTTCCTGCTGAAATAAACCTGGAAGTCATTTCAATATTGCTAGATATATCCAAGAGTTTTTATTCAACCTCTTAGTAAAAATGCAAGACAAAAAAACCCCAACACATTGCCCCATTGCCATTTTTATCAATGTATGTATCAGTACAAGGCATTGATTCAATGCAGAGGATCTTTCCAATTTGCTTCATACATAGTTGCCATCAAGAGACCCTTATCTAGAATGGGAAGATGGGCTGAACAAGACTTTCTTTCACTGTCCAGACTGATTCATTGAGTGAAGTTAGACACTGCTACAGTTTACCAATGGTCAGAAGATGCTAACCTATTTTAAAACATTTCAGCACTGCTTTCTTCCCAAATAGGGACTTTGAGTTGAAATTTTGACATTTATAAAAAAATTGTTCAAAAGCCAATTCAGAAATGTCACAATAAATCCTTAAGAAGTAGAAAGGAACAAAACAACAATTTCAAGAAATTATTTATGTCCCTGGTTATGTGTCAGGTATAGTTCTCTCTGCAGCCCTTTTGCATAGTATTATATTTTCCTATCCCAGTAAGGACTATTTTCTTAAGTGTGTTCCACTGTACTGTGTGCTTTTTGGCATATGGGTTTTGATTTGTCGTTTAAACTTTACATTTCATTCATTATACTGCTAATATTATGAAACACATCATTATACTCAGTATGAGTGTCACAGATCCACAATATCAAATCTCACCAGTCTTGTGTCTGAAAATCAGTTTTGAGTGAAACCAACATGAAGAGTATTTCTGCTACCTCCCTGCCTTCCCCTGACTGCCACAAAAGATGCTAATATGGTTCTGCTCTTTTTTCCATTCTTTCATCTGTGGGAGAAATTTCACATTTGGTTTCTACATTTGCCGGCTGGATTCTTTTCTGTGGCATACAGCTCAGGAAATGTCACTTCCACGTGTCTTTGCATTCCTGTCTGTTCGGAAAAAAACTAAACAAAGCATTTTCTTAATCTTCAGCATTGCTGAATTTCATCTCTATACAGGATTTTCCTTAACTGACACATAAATATTTATGTATCATTTTAATGAATACTGAAGTGAACACTTAAACTTTTCATAGTATTGTTGTGAAGGAAAGTATCGCTATACCACTGGTTTGTTTTCTATTGAACACACTTGAAAGATTTATGATAATTATTGTATTTTAGTTGTTTGATTTTTGAATAGTGCCTTTAAAAAACTGAACTGTTTGTCCATTCTGCATTTACATTCTCATTCCAGAATATAGTCATGCTGCCAGTGAGTCATGAGCATTGTTATTGACAATACATGCTTAGAACCATGTTAATAGCATGATGTTGCCAACACACTGTCTACTGCTACATTAAAGAGAAGCTGGTGCTCCTATGCTATCCACTCTTACCTGTTATGATGAGGAGCGTAGATTTTTTTTTTCAACACTATTTTATGAAGAATGCTACCTTTTGTGGTTATACCTATATTGCAGTGGCTGCAGTTCATGTTTCCTGAATGAGCTTTGTATTATCTACGGGGATAAACAAGACAGTAGAGCGTAAAGCAGCTGGATGCTCACTGTGAGCCAGCCACCCAAATTTCTACTCAATATGTCAAGAGTTTCCTACAGCCCGAGCTAAGCTCTATGCTCTTGCTGGCTTACACACATATATCAGCAGAATTGATACCCGACTACTCATGAAGGTGGGCCACTTGGCCTTTGAGGCCTTTCAGGAACATTTCAGAGCACTTCAGGGTCCTTCTCCACCATATGACTAACAACACATGCACAGAGGGGGTTGTGGGCCACTGGAAAAAATTCACAGTTTAACTTGAGAGTCCTCTAACAACAACAAACTGAGGAAGTGATTTCTATGAACTGGCCTGTGTAGCTTAAAGAGGATGGATGGATTCACTAGTTTATATCTAGCAGCAGTATATCATTGAGTCTGAAATTATTAAACTGCTTCAAAAACCTTGAAATTTGAAAAACAATAACTCTGACAGGTTTGTTTTGGAGGGGTGGAGGGGTTGTCCCATTTCTCTGCAGTCTGCAGTCCTACAGGTTTCTGTGAGGGGAAATAACAGCAGAAACTCAGAGCCAAACTGAGTAATAACTCTGAGAAAAAGGAATAAGTAAATGGAGAAAAGGAGTAAAAAGAAACATACAGTCCCTCCTTCAAACAAGTAAAAAGCTGACAGTCTTGTATCGAAATCAACTATAGTACCAGATAGAAAGAGATGGAAAAGTCAAAGGAGGAGAAAGCTCATGTGTCATTTCAACCTGTCAGCTTCCATCAACTAGAGACCATCTCAGATTTCAACCTCCATCCCAGGAAATCTTTCCAGAGAGCTGGAAGGCTCATTCCTCTTCTCTGTGATTAAACCTTAGGAAGGATCATGAACAGATCAAAATGCTGAGAGATCATGGCAGCTGTGCCTTTTCCGTCAGTTCTTCCCCCTGCCTGTGCAGGTGGATGGCTGCTGCTTGCTTTGCACCGTAAGCTGGTGGAATGGGTGCCAGTGTGGAAGGAGTCAAACTTCCTATGTTGGCCATCAGATGCACAGAGAAACCTTAGCAGGCTTCATTTGTAACTATTTCCCAGTCTCTCAGCCCAGTCTGTAGGAAAGATGTAAGTGCTGGAACGGAAGGGCAGGATGTAAACCTCTCTGTGTTAGTATGTTAGGGTGGTCCTTGTCTGAGCTGCAGCACATGGCTTGGCCATACATCTTTTACAGGGTGGAGTCCTGAGAAACAAGACTTTTTGTATGTAGCAATAGTTTTAAGTTGTCTTTCTTGAGCCATATATAAACGTTACTTTATGATGAGAATGCAAGGTATTTCAAATGTTATTTGTGGAAAATGTTGCAATTGAGTTTATTTCAGTATTTCTGACATTCTTGCAAACAATACTGAACAGGTCCTTGTGCAGGCAAGTCTAGAGAAAACTTGTTGTCTAACCAGACCAGACTCTCCTTCTGCACACGACTCCTGCAGTCATGATTACTTGCTGTGCTTCAGCTTTCAGTAAACTGCATGAGTTGAAGGTGCTCAGCCCTACTCAGGGTTATGGCCAATAACTGAAGAATAGTCATCTGAAGATGCACGTCACTATATCCATCCCATAATTAATAACATTCAGATGACCTCGCTTGCTTCCTTTAATGAATGATTTAACATCCAAAGCACTTGCAACTATTTAGCATTTGAAATATGTTAATGTTCTGAACATTTGATGGGAGAAGAACCTTTGAATAATTTACTCTAAATCTTTTTCAAACATTTTATTGTTACCAAATCTGGCATGGCCCATTTGCTTCATCATATTGCCTAAAACTGCAGCTGCATACCACAAACAAAAGAGGATTAAAGCCAGAGTAGCACATTTCTGGATCTGCATATAATCTGTTTCACTTGCTGTCAAACATCATGCAGCTTTTGGGAAAGATGTACAATTTGCTTTTAAACTAACATGTAGACTAAAGCACTAGAAGTTATTTATTTAGTAATTTATGTTGGCACCCAGACACTGCAGTACTATATGTCTGAAAAACAATCAACAAAATACTGATGAAATCTGTAGACCCTCCCGAATGTCAGATCTTATTCCCGTTTTCCATGAATGCAAAGGTAAATTAGAAGTTTTTAAAATCAGATAGGTTTTTACTCTTTAACATGATGCTCTGATGGACTACTGACAGAAGCCTTGGCCTGTCATGAAAAATGCTTTATCAGAGATGTGGAAAATTCCAGACTAGTATCACAAGGGTGACATGGTAGACCTAAATCCTACTGTAGGAGATAGAAAAGGAAGTGATCTCACACATAACTGGATTTTTTTTTAACAAATGAAAGAATGAGACAATACATTCCTACAAGAGAAAAATAGTTACACTCTTCAGAAACACAAAATGGAAGATATCTATATAGCTTTTGACAGTCTGAAGGTAATATCATATTTATGCAATGTAGCATTCAACCTCAATGCAAGAGAAAATGGAGAAGTTACATTTTTTTTATAATTCCTTGCAGTCATTCAGTTCATTCACTCAACATCTATCCCTCCTTAAAGAAAGGAAAACAATGGCGACCTAGTATCAACAGGCGAGGAGAAAGCAGAGGTACTCAACAACTTCTTTGCCTCGGTCTTCACCGGCAACCTTTCTCCTCACCCCTCCCAAGTCAATGGACCGCAAGATGGGGACCAGGGGGGTAAAGCCCCTCCCACTGTAAGGGAAGATCAGGTTCGAGACCACCTGAGGAACCTGAATGTACACAAGTCTATGGGACCTGATGAGATGCATCCCAGAGTCCTGAGGGAATTGGCTGATGTAGTTGCCAAGGGAGTCCCCATGATATTTGAAAAGTCATGGCAGTCAGATGAAGTCCCTGGTGACTGGAACAAGGGAAATGTTGTGCCCATTTTTAAAAAGGGAAGAAAGGAGGACCCTGGGAACTACTGACCTGTCAGCCTCACCTCTGTGCCTGGGAAAATCATGGAACAGATCCTCCTAGAAGCTATGCTCAAGCACATGGAAGACAGGGAGGTGATTCGAGACAGCCAGCACGGCTTCACCAAGGGCAAGTCCTGCCTGGCCAACCTAGTGGCTTTCTATGAAGGAGTAACTGCATCAGTGGACAAGGGAAAAGCAAGAGGGTGGTGAAGCACTGGAAGGGGTTGCCCAGAGAGGTAGTGGAGGCCCCATCCCTGGAAACATTCAAGGTCAGGTTGGCTGGGGCTCTGAGCAACCTGATCTGGTTAAAGCTGTTCCTGCTTACTGCAGGGGGGTTGGGCTAGATGACCTCTAAAGGTCCCTTCCAACCCAAAGCATTCTATGATTATTCTATGATTCTATGATTCTATGATTCTATGAATTACTGTCATGGGCAAACCAGACGACTCAGAGAAATTAATTTAATTTATTGCCAATCAAAACTGAGTAGGGCGATAAGAAATAAAAACTAAATCTTAAAACACCTTCCCTCCACCCCTCCCTTCTTTCCCAGGCTCAACTTCACTCCCTATTTCTCTACCGCCTCCCCCCGAGCGGCGCATGGGGACAGGGAATTGGGGTTGCTGTCAGTTCATCACGCATTGTCTCTGCCGCTCCTTCCTCCTCAGGAGGAGGACTCCTCACATTCTTCCCCTGCTCCAGCGTGGTGCCCCTCCCACGGGGAACAGTCCTCCATGAACTTCTCCCACATGGGTCCTTTCCATTGGCTGCAGTCCTTCAGGAGCAGACTGCTCCACCGTGGGTCACCCACAGGGTCACAAGTCCTGCCAGCAAACCTGCTCCAACATGAGCTCTTCTGTCTTCATGGGTCGACAAGTCCTGCCAGGAGTGTGCTCCAGCGTGGGCTTCCCATGGGGTCACAGCCTCCTTCGGGCACATCCCCTTGCTCTGGCATGGGAACCTCCATGGGCTGCAGGTGGATATCTGCTCCACTGTGGACCTCCATGGGCTGCAGAAAGACAACTCGTGTCACCATGGTCTTCACCAGGGGCTGCAGGGGAATCTCTGCTCTGGCACCTGGAGCACATCCTCTCTCTCCTTCTTCACTGACCTTGGTGTCTGCAGAGTCGTTCCTTTCACATATTCGCATTCCTCTCTTCTGGCTGCTGTTCTGCCACAGGTGTTTTTTTTCCCCTTCTTAAATGTGTTACTACAGAGGTGCCAGCACCGTTGCTGATTGGCCCAGCCTTGGCCAGCGGCAGGTCTGTCTTGAAGCTGGCTGGCACTGGCTCTATTGGACATGGGGGCAGCTTCTGGCATCTTCTCGCAGAAGCCACCCCTGTAGACTCCCCACTACCAAAACCTTGCCATGCAAACCCAATACAGCAGGCCATAAAATTCCATCCATTGATTGCATCCAGATCAACAATGTGCAGTGAATGAGAATATTTTTCTCGTTTCCGGGTATTTTTCAGAAAAGAATCCAACTTTGTTGGAAGTTGTCACCTACGGCAAATTTGTTACAGTCCATTAATAAGCTCTTCCAGGATCTAGAATGGAATTTCAATTCCATTTTGAAATCTATTGACTTCAACTACTTGTTATTGAAATGTTTTTGGTGATTGGCAGATTAGAGAGTCCTCACATATTAATGTGGTCATCAGAATGCAGGGTCTGCCACGATAAAGATGTTTTTCCCTAAAGACTTTCCCTCATGGACCAGGCCACTGCTAAAGTGGATTCAGACCTAGAATGATTTAGGAATGTTGGAAGAGGAAAAAGAGAAAAGAATCCTGAACTTTGCCTCCTGCTACTTCCTCCCATTCGAGATGGTGAAATGATAACAGAAAACCAAACCTTACCTCATTAAGGAGGGGCTAGATTTTAATGACTTGACTGTCATAAAACGCAGGCTTGTTCCTCTTTACGTTTTTGACAGCAGCACTGATTTACGCATTTTTACTCA
The DNA here is from genome assembly GCF_030463565.1 of Pelecanus crispus. Lineage (NCBI taxonomy): Eukaryota > Metazoa > Chordata > Aves > Pelecaniformes > Pelecanidae > Pelecanus > Pelecanus crispus. The sequence goes on along the minus strand of NC_134646.1, from coordinate 69,178,888 downwards.
TGGGTGAATATATAAGTCTATCAGGTATCACAAGTGCGCTGATCTTCCACACAAAATAAGCATACTTTTGCATAGGTACAAATGCAAACAGAGTTGAAATTGAGTATCAGAATCTAGCAGGGAATTAGGACATTGTGGGCAGGAAAGAAAGGGGATTTTTCATGATTCGTTGTTTTGGTGGATCTATGAAGCTCTACTTTGGGGGACAAAAAAAAGAAAACAGAAAATTTCATCTTTTGTTGATGATAATTGCCTTACAGCATTTCTTCTCCAATAAGTAAAACCAAACTAATTATAATCAATCAAATTAGGGTACTCTGTCACAATGAGGTAAGATGCCAGGCCCGAAGGTAAAGCTTTAAAAGTTCTTTGTTTTTTTCAGACTTTGTCTTATAAATTAGTCAGAAGGGTTAGTTTTCATTTTGAGCCATTTTCTTTTTGTATTTTTTTGTCTTATGTCATATCCAGGTGTATCCTGGAGATTCTTACAAAAGAGAGAGAAAATCAATTAATGTTCTATCATCAGATAGCTGCTCTCTCAATATAAAACATTGCACAGAAGACAAGTAAGCTAGATAGGAAACAGAAACTTTTTCTCTTCGTGATGTTTTAGGTGAAGTTGCAAATTGAATGAGAAGTCTAACTGCATGATTATATTCAGATGCTAAGCAAATAGACTTTAAGTCCCTTTGAATTCTGTTTGGAAACTCCCCAAACTTGTTTCCCATGTCCCATGGCAAAGACATATGGTAGATATTCTAGCAGTGTGATTTTGCTGACGAGAAAAGGACCATAAATGCTAACAAAAGCCAAGAGTTATATTAATCATGAAGTTCCTGTACATGGTGAATCCAAGATCACTAGAGGTTCTTTCAGCTTACTTTTCTGTGCGCTGAACGTATGTAATGAAACGTACAGAAAAAATAAACCCTCTGTAATCACTGAATTGCAACTATACATATGAAAATTGCCAAATGCTATCACCATAGCAAAAAGTCTTTGATTTGCTTACTGGATGACATAGCTGTAGCAATGTCAGCTCCCTATTTTAAACAGCAAATGTACTTGGATTTGATCAACTGGGACATCTCTGTAGGAAGGAATATCTATTTGGCTTTGCACTTCTGAGACACTTGTTACAAATCTAGAAACTATTCACAGACTATAAATGTTCTATTCTGGAGCAGATATTTTTTCAAAATCTTAAATACTGTTAATCTGAAAAATAAGGGAAATCCCTGCTTAAGGCTGTCATCTCATCCTTGTATTGTCATATTTTGTAGAAGTATTAGTAGGATTTGAGCAGAATGTCTGTGTATGATGCTAAGCATATCCTGTGAGATATATCATGCAGAAATATTCCTAAAAGCCAAGAATACTCCACAGGAAATTTTACTGAGCATTTGTAGTAGACTCAAGGCTCTTCAAAGACTCCATGTTTTGGCTTATGACAGTGCATGAAAAGATAGTTTCTGAAGTACTTGAATGCACATCAATCAAATATTTAGATGTGAGAATACTAGCCCATGCATTTGAAATGGAGGCTAGCCCAATAGGTGATTTTTCCCTTTCTATTAGTAACTGCTTTGAATAGTAATTCAGGATTAAAAAAAGAAACCATAGCTCAGACTGCATCAACTAATTACTTTTATTGACATGCTATGTATAAACATGCTGTGATCTGACCCCACCATTTGCGCAGTGTACTGATTTCATTGTGTCCAAAATGTGAGGGAAACATTTCCCTGAATGTTCTTTCATTTTCTTATGTGTGTGTGGATGAGAGCATCTCTTGAGATATAAAGTGATCTTAAAGTATTATTATCTAGAAGTACTTCATATTTCTGGAGTTGTGGTAGTGGTTCTAGTTAAAAGAAACAGCAATTTTCAGTTGTCATCTGCATTTTCTTGGGAAAAAAAGTTTCTTTTCAAGTGGAGAATTTCCAAGTTTGCTGTCTGGTTGAAAGAGAATTTTTTTGAAAGTCTGATGTTTCATAAATGAACATGGTACTCCATCTACCATTATAATTTGTGCTGGTAAATGTTTCCCACTACTTTTGTTGTTCAGCGAGAAAGCTGCATTTCTTCATCCATCATGAGGGTAGAGTTGAGGTTAGGTCAAATGGTGCGTGCAAAGTGTTTCTCAGCTGTTGTTTAAGCAAGCTTTAGCTATTTCTGCAACTGATTTAGAGTTCTTTGATGTGTCTCATTCACTATAAATATAGCGAAGATGTAACCGTGATCAAGGCTGAAAGCAAAATATACTGACCTTAGTTACCTCTGTGCTAAAATAATGATGGGGGGTAGGAAAGTAAAGAAAGCACGAACAATGAATTAAAGTATAAAGAACCTGATTCTTCACTTACTTATACCAGTTTGTTCCAGTGGATTCCACCTAATTCAGTAAATTTACTTCTGATTTACAATGGCGTGTGAGAGAGCAAAAGCAAGCTTCATATAATTGCAGACAAAACTAAAAGGAGATGTGATTAATATTCTGCACTTCTCACGGACCACAAATAAGTTAGATTAAACACATTACAATAGATTGGACCAAGGAAATGTTCAGATAAAAAACTTCTTCAGGAAACGTAGGCTTTATAGAATAATTTGTGCTTTAGTAAAAAACACTCTTGCGTGAGCACTGAGCCCGTTCGTTGTCCAGTGCAGTGCTCACGGCCTTTTGCTGTCAGAGAGAGAGCAGTCCAGCACTGTGGTAAATGTTTAACATGACAATTTTACTTTCTTCCATTTCTCCATGTAGTTTTTCACTCCCAGAGTGGATTTGCTAATGTTAGTATGTTTCAGCCAAGAGGCAATATTTTCATTTGTTGGAAAAGCACTTTCTATATCTTTGGGGTGTCTGGCAATAAATACTGTGGAAAGAGGTTGAATGAAAGACACAGTGGCCTTATAGAAAAAGAAATAAAACAACAAATGCTTGAAAAGATCAGAAACATGTTTGAAACTGATCAGGCTCTATTATTATAGAAACCAATAATATGAAATCAGGTATCTTCTAATGCAGTTGAACTTTATATACCGTACATGAGCTGTTCTGATCCTATGGGGAGGGGTAAGGGCTCCCAATATGCTATTCAGTTCATTTAGGGCCATCCAGTCATTTTTTGTTTACATCCCTCCGTATCTCTTTCCAGATGGATCACATTCCTCTTCCTTCAATGCTAACAGTTTTTTCTAAAAATTTTTCTAAAACTGTTTTCCCCTTGTTCAAGACTTTCTCCTTTATATTCATGTGACCTCTAGACTAAGACTCCTGCACTAACCATATTTATGCCTTGCAGAAATCACTTTATAACACATGCCTAACAGAAACATCAGAATTATGAGCCAAGTACTTCAAAATTTAGAGAGTGAATTAAATTTTGGTACTTTAAAACTAAAAAAAAATTTCTTGTTGTTGTTGTTGTTGTTGTTGTCATTTTTTGGGAGCTGGGAAAGTCAATTTTGCAAGCAATTTGTCAAGTAAGAGATTCAGAAATAAAAACTGAGCTCAGATAATCTCATGAGTTCAGAACCGGAAGTGCTAAAAACACCTGAACCTTTCTAAATGTAATAAGTAGGCAATACTACATTAAATCTGTCTTGAATTAACCTTTTTCTTTCCTATGAGATTCTATAAAGATTTAAATGATTTATGTTTAAGATATTTTGCATATCAAAGCTAGTTAAAATTGTAGAAAAAACCCAAGAAGAAAATATATTTTCCAAATGCCATCTTCTTAAATACAGAAGAGGCATAAACAGTTTCAGTACGCAATTATCAGCAAGTGTGGGTCCTCAGTATGCATCTTCAGAAAAAAATGAAAGATTCCCAGTAATTCTCATTATAACAATAACACTCGTTATAGAGATTAAACAATAATATTTTAAATGGTAGGGGTTGGATTCATTGGCTTTTCCACATGTTAAAGTTAGGCATCTACTTAAAATTAGTCATGTAGGCTGCCTGTCTAGTCAGTCAATATGTAGCATTGTGATATATCTATAATCTGAGTAATAATACCATATTAATCTGTCAAGCACCCACAAGATGTGTTTGAATGATGATGGTAACTACCATATTAATAAAAAAATACAGTAAATAGAAAGTAGTGAGGAAAAGTTTGTGGTGTAGCTATTTTCTGAAGAATTGGCTTCTTTCGGTGTGCAGGTTCAAAATATGTAAGTAACAGAGAAGAGTTTTGAATGTGCCACATACGCCTTGAGCAATGACCACAACATCTTGCTTTGTTAAGTGTGATGTGGAATAGGACAATTTTTGTCTTAGACAGTTAATAGTTCTTTCAGGCTCTGAATCAGCAAAATGTTTGAGCTGCTCATACATTCTTAAAGTTCTTGGAGCACATTGCTTTCTGCAGAGTTAGGAGTCACTGGAAGAAGAGGAAATGAGAGAAACTGAAATTTTGACCATGATCACTTGTTGAATGCCTACAGTTCTTGGAGACATTCTTCATACTGTTGTAAACTTGGAGCCAAAGGGGCTTGTGCAGTAACCCAGTCCCAATCTGACATTACACAGATAGTAGAAACTCTCCCAGTAAACATCAAATTCAAGCTATCTCTGTGAGACAGCTTATCTTTTGGAAAGATGTTTAGTCTTGAGGAAAGGCTTTCAGGAGATAAAGAAATTGTCACTTTCTTATCTAAGCCATTCTGAAGGACAAATACCACTGGGACTTTCAAAAAAGAAACACTTTACTTTGAATTTGCTTAGCTTCAACATACACTTCCAATATACCTTTTCCTACAAGATCAAAGCTGGTTGCTGTCAGAGATCTCCTCTGGTATATATGCTTGGGAGTTCTTGGCAAAACTTTGCAAATTTGAGTGGAAATAAAAGAATTATGTTTATTTTCAGAAAGTGCTGATATTGGCTCTGTCTAAACTGTGAAGCAAGTACTTTCTGCACCTAGGCCATGTTCCAAATACAAATAGAAAATGAAAGTTAGGTGCATAGCCTAAGAGAAACCTACAGTGTGCTTCAATATGTCCCCCAGACTGGATCAATCAAAACTAAGACTGCTGGGCACACTGCAAAGCATACTTACCCTGTGGAATGGTTGCAATCAATAAATTCGAAGCCTTGTGTTTAGTATTCACTGGGGAAGAACAGCTTAAAAAGCCTAATTTGTTCCTTCATGGAGTATTAGAGTTGTATGATGAAAAAAGCCACTGGGATGTTTACTTCTGCAATCTATCAGCTTTGTTTCAGTCGAAATGCTGATGCCTTTGTTTTCATTATTGAAGTGTTCCAGCTCATATATACTATGTACCTACCAAACCTAGTTTCTGAACAGAATTGATGTCTGCTTTTCATATTCAATATCTCTTATGTTGTCTAGACTGTAGGCAGACTTACATCTTTAAAGCATCTGTAAACTCAGCTGTAAGTTCTCTAGCTATATATCTGTCTGGGGAAGATTTTGATATGTCATTGTAATTTTAAGGGATTTGATACCAATCTAATTTCAAGATACATTTAATCTGTTTAATAGAATCTACAGTTTTCTAATTGTGATAAATCATGAAAAAAGATCTTCTGGAATAAAAGATATAAATTAAATGTTTTACCAGAGGGAACCAGCTTTAAGACAGGTAGAAGAAACAACAGTTTTGCCTGAAGACTGGAAGACATAAATCAAAATGTCTAGAATATTAAACAGAGTCTGTCTCTATATAGTGTCTTAAATCCTAATTTAGTTTTCTTTGAAAGTTTCAAGATATTTCAGAAGTAGTACCCAGACTAGAAAAGGTACATACTCTTCAGCTTATCTGAAAATCAGACAATTACTTCAGTGCAAAAAAAAGGAACTGAACAACTTAATTTTAAATACTGGGGTTTTTTTTGTTGGTTGTTTTTGGTAATCTTGGAATATTTTTTCTTATTCTGAGGCAATATTCATACTCTAAGCCTGAGCATCCACCACCTTATGTGGCATGAAAGCTGAATTCTGGGCTGAGATCCAGAGTATTTGTTTGACAGCTCCTGGGGATATTAGTGGTCCAAACCATTCACCTCTTTATCCATAAATAGTCAATTAGAAGTTTATCCAAAAAAAAGAGCTCTTTAGGAAAGAAGGTACACAAACAAAACCAGTTTTAGTTGCCAATAACTTTCAGGACAAACCTACAGCCTAAGCTGATTCTTTCTGTATTCTTTGTTGTTGGAAAAACAAGAAAAAAAGTTTATCAGGCACCCTTTGTCTTATCATAGAATCATAGAATGCTTTGGGTTGGAAGGGACCTTTAGAGGTCATCTAGCCCAACCCCCCTGCAGTGAGCAGGGACAGCTTTAACCAGATCAGGTTGCTCAGAGCCCCAGCCAACCTGACCTGGAATGTTTCCAGGGATGGGGCCTCCACTACCTCTCTGGGCAACCTGTTCCAGTGCTTCACCACCCTCATTGTAAAAAATTTCCTTCTTATGTCTAGTCTAAATCTATTCTTCTTTAGTTTAAATCCATTATTCCTTGTTCTGTCACAACAGGCCTTGCTAAAAAGATTCTCCTCATCTTTCCTGTAGGCCCCCTTTAAGTACTGGAAGGCCGCAATAAGGTCTCCTCGCAGCCTTCTCTTCTCCAGTCTTCCAGCATGGCTCCCCTTTACCCATGAATGTCACATGGCTGCTCTATGAATTTCATTTCTTTCTGATCTTGTGCTCTAAAAGCACAAGAATGGTCAGAATGTTCATCTTTATAAACCCTGTTGACCAATATTATTTACTTTCTACACCTGCATACTTTTCTAAGGGCAAATCAGTTTGGACAGTACATACTGGTAACTAGTGATTTCCCTGGAAGTGACATTAATTTTATCTGAGTAAATCTTAAATGTAGTATTTGCTAGTTGATGTAACAGCAGTAATACAATTTATAGATGAAATGCATTAATCTTGGGCAAAATATAGCCATGGGAAACCACATAGCTGGTTGGTATTCAGTAGTTAAAAAGAAGGAATCATTCTGTTTGAATATGGCCAGGACACAGGGACTACTGCATTATGTTTGTGAGCAGAGCCATTTGGAAAATTAAATGCCTCTAAATATTCATGGACTCAGTTTAATCTTCCATCAAAGGATGGCAGACAGTGGCTGATTTAACTAGCCAGAAATACTACAGACATTGCCAAAGTTAAAACAAATTTAATTCTTTCTTATTCATTTACTAAGTGAAAAGTATGTGACTTTGATGTTAATGCAGTGCAATAGAAATGAAATGCGTGACTGTTTTCTACTGCCAAATGGACTACTCTGCAAATACTATGGAACCATCGATGAGGGTAAAAAAAACTCCATCAGTTTCTTAACTTTAAGAAAAATACATTGACCTTGTTTCTTTGTAACAATTAAATGTGATGTATGAAATGCTTCTAGTGCGCAGACAGAATATACCCAATGCATCTTCCTGTTATTTGCAGCAACAGTGTCCTGAGAAGTGGCTAGAAAGCCTATCAAGCATTGGAATGCCAGCTAAGAGAAGGGAAGGGCTATATGTATGAGGGAACTGGATTAGAAATAGCATACAACTCTTTTACTCCCTTTTTATTTCCTATCCCCAGACTCCCCAGATGCCCAAAAAAGCCAATCTACTAAGTTTTCAGGGTCATTAAAAGGACTTTGAAAAGTCTCACTAAAGTAAGAAGATAAACAAGGATACCACTGTGTCCAAAATTCCCTGAAGTGCTTGTTATAATGTAGTCACAGAAATCGCTCTTTTCAAATAAAATATTGTCAAATTAAAATCTTTGCCTATATTTTGTATAGGACTAAGAGCAATCAGACAAGGTGAGGTGAGGAAGATATAGCTTGGAGGTGTCAGGAAAGGTGAGTGCCAGGTAGAGAACCGTATTGGATGCATTGAAATATCAAGCTTATGGAATGAAGCATAAATAAGTAGGAGTTACCTGCTAGGTGTATATGTGGCCCCACACGGTGATGGACTTGGAAAGCTGGAGTAATCATCTGGAAAGATGATTAACAAACAAGGAGTCTGGCAGCAACAGGAAAAAAATTGCATCCAGTGAGCATAGCAAATCAAGATGAGGGCCCTGATCCGGCAATATTATGTGCATGTTTAACTATACCCTTGGGACTTGTTGGATTTATAGGAAGTACTCACATAAATAAGGTGAACCGTCTGCAGAGTTGAGGCAAAGGGCCAAAGCATCTGTCCTCAATCTTATAATACAGTGATGCAAAATAAATTACCTGAAAAATAATGGAACCTTTAATTCCAGTACTCTGAGCCTTTAATTCCTCAGAGTATTATATGTGGATTCATTACAGTATATGCACTGAGTCTATTTAAACAGCTAATACAGCATGTAAAATAAACTTTTCTGATGTAGGAAATACATTCTCATCTCAGTGAAAACTGAACTCATTTTATTTCATAATCTGGTTTATGTCTTCCACATGACCCAAGTGATTAAGGCCAAGTGGAATATATTTTTTGGTAATACTTGCTGTAATAGTCATAGGTTTAGTTTGTATAAACCTGAAATGTCATTACTAATGAGGAAAAAGGATTTTGTTTTTAAGCAGAAATTGTCCTTTTAAGTTAAGGTTGAAGAAACTGTGTAATATTTTTTGCATAATGATAATAACTAATCTTGATTTCTCTTGTTGGTCTGTAGTGTTTCATACATAAAACATTGGGGATCCTATCTATGGCTGACAAAGATGATGTAGTTTATTATAGCTTATTAGCGTGGAGATAATATCTAGTATCAGATGCAAATCTACTTGAAAGTCAAGTCTGGAACAAAATTTAAGGGGGGTTATCAGTGAGAAATCCACCGGTTAACTTTTGATTAATTATTTTAGAAGGATTCAAAACATGCTTCCTGGGGGAAGAAAAAAAAAAAAAATGTTGAATGCTAGACAGATATCTCAGGTAGCTATATTAATGCATACTGTGACTGACTTTTTCAATGAAACTGAGGGCTATAGAAGTCAGAACAATGGTCAGAAAAATAACATTTATTTTCCTGGAACAGCAGCTGTAAAAAGGGCTTAAGCTGCCTGGATATCTTAAAGTGGGTTAAACTCCAAAATTTAGCAGGAGTTTGAAAAATCAGCAGATCGTTCCAGTGCATGTGCTGTTCCATTGGTAAATACAAGGGAAAATTCTGGTCCAGAGAGAAAGTGGGGTATAATAGCCTAAGCTTAATAGTATTTGTTTATAATAAAGCATCCCTTTTAAACAGATTTTGACAGTGTTTCTGAGAATATAATCTTCAATGTCCAAGTTTAAACCCCTTCAATAGCGTCAGAGATACAAGTGTGTGCATATCAGCTGTCTTTACCCTTCACAGTTTCTGGAATTCTGAGGCTTCCATTTTCTGCTGCCTTCTTTATTTTTATTACTTTTTTTTAGGGTGTATTAGGCTAGAGTTATTGCTGGTTTACTCCCTCACCTCATCGTTCACCTCAGGCCTTTGCAATCCTTACAGTCTTTTAAAATTTTATTTCCATTTTCATCAGGTGCTGGCTCTTCTCCATACTCTGGCATTTTAGTTATTCAGTGATGCACGCTGTGAGCCAGCTTAATAGTTTGCTGCCACAGCCTGAAATTCAGAGCTTGCAAGGACATGAACTGTTTACATTCATTTTTAGCAAATGCTGATGGTTAATATCTGCTCTTCTGTTAAATGGTGAGAAAATTGATGCTTTATATTTCCTTTCCTAATTTTTATCCCAAATCCCAAAGGCTGTGCTTTATGTCCTGGGTTAATAGCCCTGCAAAATTTTAATTTAGAAATCATCTGGGCATTTGGACAGAAACCTGGTATGATTCATTCTGAACTGGCATGTCTCACGCAGTGGAATACCTGCCCTAGAAAACATCCTGCAAGACAGTCTACCTGGTCCCACAATTGAGAAGGTGATATTGGTCAGCACAGAGGAAGGAGTAGGAGATAGCCTTATACATGGAGTCTCCTATGAAGATATTTTTGAGATCTTGAGGCACATCAGGTAAAATTTTAGCTTTGTGAAGATAGTGGAAAAAACTCTCTGTGGCTTTGGCTAGATTTGACCTGTGTTGTGGGTTAACCCTGGCCAGCAGCTAAGCCTCACAGAGCTGTTCACTCACTCTCCCCTGGTGGGATGGGGAAGAGAATTAGAAGGCTAAAATTGAGAAAACTTGTGGGTTCAGGTAAGGAGAGTTTAATAGGTAAAACAAAAGCTGCATGTGCAAACAACCAAAATAAGGAATGCATTCACTACTTCCCATCGGCAGCAGATGTTTACCCACCTCCAGGAAAGCAGGGCTCTATCAAAGTGTAATGGTTAATTGGGAAGGACAAACATCATCACTCTGAACATCCCCCCTTCCTTTGCCTTTGCCCATCTTTTACTGCTGAGCATGATGTCATATGGTATGGCACTTTGGTCAGCTGGGGTCAGGTGTCCTGGTGTCTTGGTTTTGGCTGGGATAGAGTTAATTTTCTTCCTAGCAGCTGGTATAGTGCTGTGTTTTGGACTTAGCATGAGAACAATGTTGATAACACACTGATATTTTAGTTGTTGCTAAGCAATGTTTATACCAAGTCAAGGACGTTTCAGCTTCCCTTGCTCTGCCAGCAAGGAGGTGGACAAGAAACTGGGAGGGAGTATAGCCAGGGCAGCTGACCCACACTGGCCAAGGGGCTATTCCATACCATTATGACGTCATGCTCAGTGTATAAACTGGGGGGGGTTGGCCAGGGGGGGCAATGATCGTTGCCCGGGGACTGGCTGGGCATTGGGTCAGTGGGTGGTTAGTTGTTGCATCACTTGTTTTTCCTGGGGTTTTGTTCATATTTCTCTCTCATTGTTTTCCTCTTCATTACAATTTATTATTATTATTGTTGTTGTTGTTGTTATTGTTTGTTACTGTTATTATTTTATTTCAATCATTAAAACTGTTCTTATCTCAACCCATGAGTTTTCTTACTTTGGCTCTTCAGGTTCTCTCCCCCATCCCATGGTGGGGGGAAGGCAAGTGAACAGCTGTGTGGTGCTTGGTTGTTGGCTGGGGTTAAACCACAACACCTGGCTGTGTCCCCTTCCATCTTGTTGTGCAACCCCATCCTACTTGCTGGTGGGGCAGGGTGAGAAGCGGAAAAGGCCTTGATGATGTGTAAGCACTGCTCAGCAATAGCTAAAACATCCCTGTGTTATCACAACTGTCTTGGTCACAAATCCAAAACATAACACCACAAGAGCTACTGTGAAGAAAAGGAACTCTGTCTCAGCCAAAATCAGTAAAACCTGTCATTAGAAGACTTAACATGAATTTTATGTTGGTTAAATGGAGCACATTGCTATGATGTCTGATAGCCTCACAACCATTTCCTTTTCTCACGTCAGTCCTGCAAGGTAGGAAATGCTGTTTTCCTTATTTAACACACTGAGAACAGAAGCACTGATTAAAGTTCACTGTAACGTGAAGTTTGTAGCCAGCTTTGGGCAAGTCACTTGTATTGTGTTTTGCAAGGTACATTCAAAATCTCCTTTACTAATGTAGGGATCAGAAGCAGAGTGCTGACTTTACTGTGGCATTCTGCCCAAGCTCATTTGACTTGAACCAGTTCATTCTGAGTTACATTTTGATATGTAAACAAATCCTAGGTTTTTGACCAATGTCATTCACCAAGTCTCTGGCAAATCAAAACTTGAATCTAGGTCCTGTCAATTTTCTTACTTATGATGGAAAAAATTAACAGCATTTCTTATTGGAATATTTCACAAATTAGCTGTAATATCTTCCCCTCCCCACACCTAAGGCTAAGAGGAAAAGAGGGTCGTATCTCAGTAAAAGGTATTAGGCTTTTAATTTCACACTATGAAAAAGCATCTTGGTGAGGTATTCTCTTATCAGATTCCAGGCAGCTCTGGTAGACCCTGAAAATTAACATCTGAATTCCCTTAAATTTCACTACTACTGCCAAGCAGTTTAAAAACATTGTTGATACAGAGGCTTATTAATTACTAGTATAGTCTTTGTAATTGCCTAGTCTAGAAATTGATGAACAAAGTCATTTCAGAAAGCAATCAATTTGAAATCTAATTTGTTGGCGAAATGAACCATATAAACAAAATGCCACTTGCAGTTTGACTAAAATGAGATGTGCTTAACGAGCCTATCATCATCTGTGATATTCATCATGATGGGTCACAGTTACATAAAATGTTATAAATCTGAACCAATGCACATAAAGCTGAAATATAATATTGTATTCTGAAAAGAATAAAACATAAAACAGATGGCTGCCCCATGGAAACATCCTTAAATCTCACATGTTCTACTCATTGACTTTTGGGCAGATGAACAGAAACTGAGTAGGGGGGGAAAGAAAAAAAAAAATGCAGGTGTCCTTTCCACATTGCATTTTACCTTATTATCCATATTGGATGTTGGACTGGGGAGGCACAGGTTCTAGATTTGAGCTGCCAAGCATAGGCCCTTTTGGAGTAAAGTGATGAACAACTTTTCCTTCTTTATTTTGCACAGAACCAGAGCCAACTGCTTGAGGCAAAAAATAGATTATTGTAGGCAACATGGTGGAAGCCTGAGGACTTGCCAGAATATGGTGGGTTTTTTTGTAATTAGTAGTGATGAATAAGAGTTATAAGTAAAGTTGTAAGTAAAAATGATGAGATGGTTGGAGAATAAAAAGACACTCAAGGGGCTAAGGAACTAACCTGGTTGAGATAATATGAAGTCTAGTTTCTATTTCTTCAATGCTTAGCTAACCAGACAGCATGTCTCCTCCCTTCAGGCTCATGACCCTATCTTTCTTTGGAATGTCTAAACCAAGAAATCTGAACTTACAGTGTTCCCATTTAATATCAGATGATTGGATGTTTCCCAGCAATCTCTTTTTAGACAATTATTTTTTAAAAGGTATTTGGAAGTCTAGCAAAAAAGATGATTTGCTTAAATACGAAAACGCTTTCTTGTAAATAGTGAGGAGGCAAAGTCCTGTGTACAAAGAAACTTTTAAACTTTGCATGGAGCTCCAGTGCAAAGTCTTACTATTAAAGAAGAGGAGGGAAAAAAGTACTCAAAAAGATGAAAGGAAATAGAGGAGAGTGAATATATTTGCTATATATTAACTGTCTTCTATGACAGATATTTATATGGGGATGCTTATATATATGGTTGTATGCTTATATATGTGTATATGTGTGTGTGTGTAGACATATCTGTATAACTGTAGACATGTCATATATACTTACACACGTATGCATGTGTTGAAAGAGAGAGAGGTGAGATTACTCTGCTGAAGCTCTTTGTTTGGTGAAAAGGCACGTTCTCCTGGTGTACAAACTACAAATAAAACATATGTAATGTTGATGAAACTCAATTGCTGGTAAAATAAAAAGTTCTTAAAATTAATGTGTTCAAAATAGAAAAGCAATAATTTTTCCAGAGCTTTTTAACCCCCCTCCTTCCCCCCCGCCCCCCCCCCCCCCCCCCCCCCTTTTCTTATTATAGCATTGGGAAGCAAAGGGAATCATCTTAGGTAGAAGACTGTATTGTGATCTCACAACAATACAAATTCATTGGTTTTGGTTTAATTATTCCAGACTGGCAACAGCACAACAGAGAGTGGAATCAATCCCCTAATCACTGAAGTGTTACCTGATGGTTTTTAAGGTATGAAGAGTCTATTGATCTTTGCTGTCAGAGGACAGTATCTCAAGGTAGTGTGTATATGTAAGTGAGAAAGATAGAATAGTGAACTAAAATCAGTATTGCAAAAATATCTTTCCTTTTGCCCAGACAAATATTTTTCAAGGAGAAAATAAATACCAAAATATAGGGAAAGACTTTTCTTTGGCTGGAATTATTCTTTTCTCCTGTCTGCACTGACAAAAAAAAAAAAAAAAAAGGTGGGTGGTGGTTTCAGGAACATACTGAGTAATATGGGGATTAACACAGCAAAGAAGGAACGACTCCTGTTGGATCAGTTCTGGCAGAAAGCTGCAGGAGCGACGCCACCCTGCTTTCGGTACCTGAGCTAGCCAAGGGACCCTGGAGGTATCTCACCCTGCTTGGGGCCCTATGGAATGGAGGCTGCTTGAGTCTGTCCACTTAGGAGATTGATTTGAGACAGGTCCTGGTGAACTTCCCAAGCCCTGGCAGTTGAGACCAATCAGGATCTTTTCAACAGAGAGAGTCCTTAGGTAACAAACTGTGTAGGGACTGCAGCAGGGCATTTGTAGGTGACCCATTAACACACAAACCACTGCCGTTGTTCTGTTGGAAGGAAGTATTATTTTTCTAACATCCAAGGAACACTGCCAGCCTTACGTATACAGCCAGATTTTTTTGAAGGAAGCAGTGTGATTAGTTCAGATCCCTATTTAAGTTGGAGGAGAGTTCTTGAGAAGACAGCTTTGTAAATTGTTTAATCAATTAGCTTTTCATAAGAAAACTGAGCTTTGTAAATTTAATGAAATCAATGAGCAGCTATAATGAATTTTTTCTTTTTTTTTTTCTAAGCAGAAGTAAAGAAATCACTAAAAATCATTATGCCTAGTTAATATTTCAGTAAGACCTCCACTGACATGTAACACTGTTTGAAATCAACTTATGTGTCTCTTGGCTACTTTATTGTCTGACACAGTACTGAGAAAAGGTATTCCTTTACTTTGCTTAGGGTTTCTGCTTCATTTCTTCTGAAATGGAGTCAGAGACTAGGGATAAATTTGTTTTCCAAAGAAAAAAATACTAAGAATGTAACACTCTGCCTAGTAGGGTTGGAGCCAAAGAAGATCCTGCTTGAAAAGCTGAGTTAACATCATCTTGGATAGGAAAGTTTAAAAGTGAGCTGACAAAAATAATCTGTCTTTAAAGCTGTGATCCTTCACTATCACATCCCTAAGATCTGTGCATTTTCTGCAGGTAGAGCTAGCTTCTCAGCTGCAAATCCTCAAGGAAGCTGGCAGGCAGCTGGAGGCTCAGCTGAAGCCCAGCCATAAATAAGTACAGCTTTGAATGGTTTCAGCAGCATTGTCTCCCCTGTTGTGTTTATTGCACACTGTAAGCAGCACTGCTTGGCCAAGCCTGCAAATACTAAATGGAAAAACTGAGAACTCAAGACTACTGCATTTCTGTATTTTCTGCTGAAAATGAGAAAGTTTTGTAATGAGGGTATAGTAATAGAACAGTGGAGCAGAACTGATCATTTTATATTCCTCAAATGATTCTACTAAGGGTAGACTAAATAAAGGAATTTCCTGTCTTAAGAGTAGGAATTTAATTAGACTTATTGCTGTACCTAGCCTTCTTGAGCAAGTTCTCTAATTTTCGAGTAATAAATATGCTGAAATGATTTCTTGCATGGGCCTGT
This sequence comes from Pelecanus crispus, assembly GCF_030463565.1. Taxonomy (NCBI): domain Eukaryota; kingdom Metazoa; phylum Chordata; class Aves; order Pelecaniformes; family Pelecanidae; genus Pelecanus; species Pelecanus crispus. Next base: position 69,163,519 of record NC_134646.1, on the reverse strand, counting down.
TCATAATTATAACAACTATGGGAATAAACAGTTCTGTTTAATTTATGCTAAGAGCAAGGGCATCAGTGGCAGATAGACAGATATCAGAAATACACTGTCACCCTGGTATAGACAATTAATGTTTTTCCTAAAGTACACGAGAACAATTTATGTGCATTAGTCCATCCTTTCCTAATTTAAGGTTTATGATCCTTGTAATATCAAGATACATGAATTTCAAGGATTATGCATGTCCTTGGATCAAATTTCTCAATACTCAATGAAGTGTAACAATTAATTATAATAAATAATACAAGTAGAACTCATGACAAAAGGCTGGGTCAGTAACTGAACAAAATGGACAAGGCTTCTACTCAGCTTATTTAATATGCAGAAATATAAGAACAGGGAATTTACTACAAAGAATTATAGGTCCATCTGGCATGAGAAAAAGGAAAGGAAACTTATATTTTTACAATGCCCTTCCTTAGATACTGACAAGGTTATACAGCATGTCTGAGATAATTCTGTTCTTTGACTAGCTCCAACTCTAGCATCTCATGCATCAAATGACGGCATAACTTTTGCTTTGCTGCTTGGTAGTACTGGCTATGAAGTGAACTTTAACATCTGCTTGCAGTGTGTGATCTGTGTGAGCCGTGAGGTTCAGTTACCCTAGTCATTTACTTTGCATTCAGACCATGATGGTGTGGCTTCTCTTATTAGAACACGTGTCTTAATGATACAAGAACTCTGCACATAGTCCATAATGGCAAAAATCCAAACTTCCTCCTACAATTTATTTTCTTTGCCCATCACTTCTTGTCTTTGTACAGGAGACTTAAAAAGTCTGTCAATGGAAGTGGCTGACCCATCTGTACATGCTATAGGGGCCCACAGAACTGCAGCATAACAATGGCAATAATAGCATGAACGTGAAGGACAGCTCACTGCATTGTCAATGCACTTTACCTAAAACAAAGCCTAAAGATACATATCCAGAGTTCCAGTAATTCTTGTGCATTGCTACACATTAATGCCTCGTATGCCAGTGGCAACAGATATAACAACTGATATATCAGTGCTCAGGGGAGAGTCCTTGGATGAAGTCTTTACTGAGACTGACAAAACCCAGTTGGTACCTAAGTGAAATAATATATGTTGTTATTTTTAGTTTTCTGTCTGATCCCAGAATTCACTTTAGATACTCTCCTTCCATGTGGTAATAGCAAGTTTCAAGTAAGTAGAGGTCTGGATAGGAAGTGAGCACACATTTTCTAGAGATCAAAGGCTATTTTTCTAGCTTATTTCTAATCCTTCCAACCCATTTAGCATTATGCCCCTTCACTTGTAGACTGCAACTAGAATAGACACACTGTCATAGCGATCAGCAACTTGAAATTTTGAGATGCTAAGAATGCTTTAAAACACCTGTTAATTCATTGCAATCATGGATGCTTTTTTATTGTTTTATAGCCCCAACAAAGATTAAAATTCTCTGATTTCTTCCTTTTAACTGAGGGAGTCATGAACCACATCCTTACACCAAGGATAAGACATTTAGAGGCAAAATCAGCTAGTACAGTAATACAAGAGTATCATGTCACTTTCCTTCTCCAGTCGCTATGCTCTGAAGACTTCACAGTGGAAACCTTTGCAGTAAGACTAAATCTTGCGGAAGACCTTTTGCTCTGGCAGTGTTAGAGGGACTTGGATGCCTCAGTGAAATTTAACTCCTTTTTAATGGAGAAGGTTTATTAGCCTGTGGTGTCCTGGAAAGAAGGCTTGCTCTGGAGACGAGACTTCTCATGCAGAAGTGCTGTGTGACAGGTGGAGTTTGCACCTAGCACCTGGAATTTGTGGGTTCTAATTCTGCCTTATCTTCTGTTTTATCTCTGGACATTAGAACTGGCTAAATCGTGGTTATTTCTCTGCTCCTCGCTGTGTCACTTGTTTAATGGATATTATGCCACTCCCTGTTCTGATGTTGTGGGTATTCATGACAATGAATGTTTGTATGGAATTCTGTTCTCTAGGAATGTGAAACCTTCTGTATTATTTCACTGAAGAGCATCACCGATGTGTTCCTAATCCATACGGATAGACATTACACTTAATGCTTTTAAAGCTGGCAGTATCATGTATATGCATAAACGTTTTAAGTATGAAGAAAATAAAATTTGGGAGTTCTGTCTAAAGACATATATTGGCCTTCTGGGAGTAATAGTCCAGGCTTTGCCTACAAAATAGAAGCCTATTGATCTTGAGTTCCTTCCTGAAATCTGATTTTTCACTTGCCAAAGCAGAGCAACTGTTCTGTTTTATTTATAGACTCCAGAGAAGGCCACAAAAAATAACTGGGGCAAAAAAAAAAACCCAGAAAAACCTTTCTACTAGTGAGACACATTTTGTTAACTTTCCCCCTGTTCAGATGCAAATAAGTGTCAGTATTTGTTTATTGAAAATATAAGCAACCAATTACTGTGCTTTGATACCTTGATTTCAAAGTAAGATTTCTGGGTGTATTCTGTAAACACACACACATTGATATATTTCCTAAACTGCAAAATATGAAATGAAATTTTCAGACTGTGTTTGTGTAGATAAAAGCATAGCCACAAATGATTTGAGCTTAAAGCTGTTCAAATCTATAACTTTGGTATGAACAAACGAAAAATGTGCCAGCTTTCATGCTTGTGAGATACATGTCTAAGGAAATCTAGCTCTATTGTCTTCAGTTCACAGCCAATCTATTCTTTACTTGTTGCCTAAGTGTATTCTGGATTCATGAAATATTTGGGAGTTGGATAAAATAATTGCTTTGAGAGACTTTCCGCATTCATTATAATGTAGCGTACAAATCATGTACTGACTTTTAGTCACTGATATGCTTCATAACATAGAATCACAGAATCATAGAATGGTCTGGGTTGGAAGGAACCTTAAAGATCATCTAGTTCCAACACTCCTGCCACGGGCAGGGACACCTTCTGCTAGACCAAGTTACTCAAAGCCCCATCCAATCAGGCCTTGAACACTTCCAGGGATGGGGCATCCACAACTTGGGGCAATGTGTTGCAGTGCCTCACCACCCGCATAGTGAAGAATTTCTTCCTTAGATCTAACCTAAATTTACCCTCTCTCAGTTTAAAGCTATTACTCCTTGTCCTATCACTACATGCTCTTGTAAAAAGTCCCTCTCCACCTTTCTTGTAGGCACCCTTCAGGTGCAGCCTTCTCTTCTGCAGGCTGAACAACCCCAACTCTCTCAGCCTGTCTTCATAGGAGAGGTTCTCCAGCTCTCTAATCATCTTTGTGGCCCACCTCTGGACCCGCTCCAACAGGTCCATGTCCTTCTTATGTTGGGGGCCCCAGAGCTGGACGCAGTACACCAGATGGGGTCTCATGAGAGTGGAGTGGAGGGGCAGAATCACCTCCCTCGACCTGCTGGCCATGCTTCTTTTGATGCTGCCCAGGATACAGTTGGTGTTGTGGGCTGCAAGCGCATATTGCCAGGTCATGTTGAGCTTCTCATCAACCAACACCCTCAAGTCCTTCTCCTCAGGGCTGCTCTCAATCCATTTTCCACCCAGCCTGTATTTGTGCTCGGGATTGCCCCGTCCCAGGTGCAGGACCTTGCACTTGGCCTTGTTGAACTCCATGAGGGCTGCACAGGCCCACCTCTCAAGCCTGTCAAGGTCCCTCTGGATGGCATTCCTTCCCTCCAGCGTGTTGACCGCACCACACAGCTTGGTGGCACCGGCAAACTTGCTGAGGGTGCACTCAATCCCACTGTCCATGTTGCCAACAAAGATGTTAAACAGTGATGGTCCGGTCCCAACACTGACCCCTGAGGAACGGCACTCATCACTGGTCTCCACTTGGACATCGAGCTGTTGACTGCAACTCTTTGAGTGCGACTATCCGGCCAATTCCTTATCCTCTGAGTTGTCCATCTGTCAAATCCTTGTCTCTCCAATTTAGAGACAAGGGTGTCATGCAAGACAGTGTCAAATGGTAGCTGGTAAGTAGTCTATTGTATTCCTTGAAATACTTTGTGCTTTGGGTTTTATTTTGAAAGGATTTTAAAAGAGCATTCAGCATTCTGAAGAGACGTATTCACATTTTGTGTATGCACAAACACATGCATCTACTTCTCCACACATATGTATATGTATATACATAAATATATATGTATATAGAAATTATTTGTTCAAGCCTAAAGATTGACTTAGTAGCAAAGACAAGAAAAGAACTGATGTCTCCTAATCTTAATGACACTTCTCTCTTCAGTGAACCACACATAATAACCTCTGGCTGAGCTTCAATTTTTGATATTAAGCAGACAGCATTGAACAAGATTACTCAGTCTAAATTAGATCTGATTCCCTAACATGTCCTGTCATTAGATACTATTGCATAAATAACCAATTGCACTTTTACCCACAAAGATGATTCAAAGTGTACAGATATTAAACACTCATGAACGTTTCATAATGGAGAGAAGAGACAAGTTTTCTGTTAAAAAATTTATTGTAGTAAAGAGGTGATTTTTTTTTTTTTTTTTTTTACTGGTTCTCCTAGTCGTTGCTATTCCAGGATATGTTTCTGGCTTGATTTAATGTAAGGCAAAGTATAGATTCAATGTTTTAGTTCATAGATTCTGCTAGCGCTCTATTTTCTTTCAAAACATGTTCCAAGGTTTCTGAAGCAGTTTGGCTGATGTACCTATACTGTTATTTTGAAATCTGTTCTTCACCCCACTGCAATGTCTAAAGCATGTACGTGAATACATTTACTCTAATAGGCACATTTAGCAGATAATAGGCTTGACATGATGTCCTTAAGTACAATATGTTTGGAGTTGGTTATTCAACAACATGACCTCAGAAGACACAATTTAAAAGCAACATTTTTACCCCAGTTGAGCATGTATTCATAATTTAGCTTGGTTTTGGTACAAATGCTAATGCTAGTCTTTAATAATCTGATATGGTAAGAATATTTAGTCTCTGAATTGCTCTGCATATGTATTACAGCTAACCCTCAGGTTACATTGCTTGGAATTTTTAATAATCCTTCTGGAAACTGTTTTATAAATATTAGTTTTAGAAAATTGATTTTCCACAAAATAAGTATTTCATGACTATGTTGCATTATCCATCAGTTTTCACTAACAAGTAAACAAGCAAAATTTTGCTTTTCCCACTTTATTCTTTATTTTGAGTTCAGCTTACCGGCAGAAATTTCTGCCACTTCACTCAGTGCCAATACAGGCTTTTTATTGAATGGTTTGTCTATCCACATGTCAAATCAATGAGAAATCCATCACGACCTGTAGAAGGCTAGGCTGTAGTGTAATCAAAGCTTGTTATTTCAGTATTTGTCTTAATATTCAGTTGAATTAATAATTTGGTTAAATTCTTTGCTTTTCTTAAATGGGATTTTGTTTTTAAATAAGCCTGGAAATTGTGTCCTTGTCCTAGGCACGTAGTAATTACAGCATGTGCAGAAGATATCTAAATTTGCTTATTCTCAGCTAGCGTGAGTGATGATGGCAGAGTAGCTACACAGATACTGAATAATTACCCAAAGGTCATGAGCAGGATTGTGCAGACTGTTTTGAAGCCTATGCCACTTTGTTATCATGATACCATTATCAGAGATAACTGTTCATAACCTATGGTAGCAAAGTAGAGAAATATTTGCAGTCACCAGATTTTCTCTGTATATGTGAGTCAGTGGATGTAAATCCAAATCTATCTAGTAGAACATATCTATTTAGTGAGAAAAAAAAGTGCTAGCTTTTTACTGTTTGCCGCTTCTGTTCGCAGATAAAGGTATAAAAAAATGAAATTAAGTCTATCTGGGCTTTCTTTTCAGTTTCTTTTCATGTCACTTTAAAGCACAGGGTAAATTCTTCCTTTAACAAGTGCACTAAAAGCAATGAGAAAACAATGAAAATATAAAGATTCAAGAACAGCATCTATCTGACAGAAAATTGAATATTTTGCTTGATATATGAGGAGGAAGGAACACTAAGGAATTGCCTGAAAGAAGTGGTGTTTGGGAGGGTTAGAAGAACAGCGCTGAACATGAAGTGACCAGATTTTCAAATGAATAACGAGGATGTGTGCCAAGAATGGACTTTGTCTGTGGTGTAGGGTTTATTTGGAGGTAGATAGAAAGGCTCATGTGGAGGGGTATAAGAAGCTGAGTTATGAGATGAGGAATGGAAGGGTTTCTCTCATCACCTTCCTGAACCAAGTCCTCTTCCCTTTTCAGTTTCCTGCCTTTTAATACAGAAACTAAATTATTTTAAAGAAAGGGATGAACATGTCATTCATCTTCTGGTTTCCTCTTTTTTATCTGCTATTTATATGGTTTGTATTACTGTAGTATTTCCTAGTTCAAGCCCTTAGCTATTATTTTTATGTGAGCCTGGTGGCTTTTCGTGTTTTAAAGTATTTTTTCCAGTTACTTTGAATTCCTTCCCTTCCTTTTCCCAAGTTTTCCATCAAAACCTTCCTGAGTAGGTTTGTTTCTTTGTCCTTTTTCCTCACAGTGTTCCTTAGTTGTTCTTTGCTTCTCTCCCTCAGCTTAGCTATGATTGCTCATTCCTCATCCACCCACTTACTCGCCTTACTTTTCTCCTCAGGCTAACAATTGCCCACATACATGGTTTTATTTCTTTCACCATTCTTTCTCTTTCCTGCTCGACTCAGTCACCCAGTAATCCATGCCTTATTCTGCCTCACACTTGCAGTTGCTCATTCACTCCATTTTAGGAATCTGGAGGGGTAGGCAAAGAGAGTAAATGTAAAAAGGAGGCATAAAGAACAAGGAGAAAGGCATAGGCTGTGAAAAGGGTGGAAGTCAACTGCTGAGAAAGAGGCGGTCAAAGAGATAGAAAAGGAAAACTGCCAGAGTGAGAAATTCTTGGGGTGTCAGGAAAGCAGTTGCCATTGGGGTGAGTGTGTTTGGGGGAGCAGAGGGTGGAAAGGAGAGTTTTGGAGAGTGGATAGGTGGAGTGGAAAGTTGCTGTTCCAAAGAACCTCAGTATTCTCTGGGATGAACTTGATGTGTGAACTCTGTGTGGCTGAGCAAGTTCAAAAGCCTTTATCTTAAAGGTGAGCTGACTTCTAGCTTTTTACCTCCGAACTTTAAGTGTTCATTTTAAAAAACTGTCACAAGGCTATCATGGTGAACACCAGGAGACTTACCAGGTGTTTCTGTTCATCATCCCATGTAGACCTTATTTATGAGTGTATGTTCCCTTGGAGCATTACTGAAACTTATTGCACTATATCAAAACAGTGAATGATAATTCCCAAACCTTACTGCAATTTCAACTCATAGGCTATAATCATCATCACTTATTGTATCTCAAAACAATGAGCCTTCTTCTCACAGAGAAGCAGCCTTGGACTTTTGCATCTTGCATGGTAGCAAATTATATATAATGGCCAAATATACATAAAACTGAAGCATGTCTCATGGAATACACAGAAAAGTGCAGTGAAATACTTTCAAGTAGTGAACATAAATAAATAAAAATTACATATATCCTCTAAGTGTGTATAATAAACATGCAAGAAGGATAAAATTATCTTTATAGGTAACATGCTGTGCAAAATTTCACTGAGCTGAAGGGCATTAGTATGACTAGGTAATATTTCAGATTTTATCAAGTAATCCTACATCTGCTAAAGCATACATTTATTTTAAATGAGTCTTTGCAAAAGCAATGTGTATTTGTATTCAACATTAATTTTCCGAATGGAGAGTATTGTAGAAAAAACTGTGACCACGAGATGGCAGAATTCCCATTCAAACCTGAGACATTTTTAACAGAACTCCACATAGAATTAAAAAAGCTTACCCTGAACTTTGTTTATTTCTGCAGCTATAATACAGCACTTCTGATCCAAATGTCCATTTAGTTTTACAAAACATGGGAATTTATGAGAAGGTTGTTTTCGTGCTTCAGCTGTGTTGTGTATTTTTGAGCCATTCTACCCTCTGCCACTGACAATACTGCCATTTTTCTGGCATGTATTTACCTATTGGAAATGCTGTTTTAAAACATAAATATCTTTCTTCAAAATAATTGGTGTCAGCCTATGTTGTTTTAGTAGACTGAGAAATGTGGAGAAGATTTATGAATTTTCTGAAATTCACACAAAATATTAATCAAAATATTTCCTATGGATGCTGTCCTACGGACAGTTTGATGAGTGTTAAAGAACTTCCATTTTCCCATGCAGCTAGACCTTTCCTTCTGTACGGTGGAGAATCCAAGATACTTTTGTCTGACACTTTTCAAAACATCTTCTCTTTTAGAGCATAGTTCATCAAGGTGAGTTTTTTAAGGCGGCTTGGTGTCAGCTGACCTCTCTGTCCAGGGAAGCAAGGTTGGCAGTTCTATATTTTGTTGGGATGGGAATCATAATATTGTGTGTTTCCATTATGACTCACCTCCTGCATACACAGAAATCTCAGTTTTAATTTAAAATAATTTTTTCTAGCCCTGAGGACTATGGGGGAAAACAATTGGAAAACAGATTGGTAAATGATCTAAGGCACAAGCAAAGAAGATCCACATATTTATGATTTAAAAAAATAATTGTTTTAAAGGCAGTCAATTTTTTGTGTCCTGACTCATAAACTTTTCTTTTTTCCATGGTAAGACTTAAAGCTGTTATTGACATCAATGAGTTTTGCCATTGACATCTAATGAATTGAGGCCAAAGCTGAGGGGTTTTGACACTCCCCCCCCCCCCCCAAGTACAATTTTAGAACAAATAGAAATCTTTCTGCCTCATGTTTAACTTCAAAAATAACTACAAGTGCTACTGCACTGATTATAGGTGGAACAAAACATTTTTTCTGTCAATACAGGAGGTGTATTTCCCCTTGCAAGGAGGAAACACACTCTCAGTTATACAATAAACAATACAGATAAAATGACTTTGAAAAGTCATTGTCTGGAGAGTTCTAAAATAGTGAACTTTAAGAATTTACACAAATTTTTTATCTTATGAAATTACAATGCTGGTGCCCAGGTTTTTCTTGGATTGTGGACATTTATATTACCATGTGGTCCTAAGTGTAATAATATAAAGAAGAATATTAAGTTCTTTGAGCAGTGCATCACTTGTCTCTAGTATCATCTATACCATGTAAGAACATCTCTAATCTGAGAAAATTCCATGGCTGATATCTCGATTTATTGTTCTAATGTATCCAGAGTACGATTGTTGCATAATCCCAATGCATTTTAATAAATTGCAGGGAAACGAGAGGCACATGCCGGGTTGATTAGCATAAATGACACACCAACACTTTTATAAAGACAAATTCCCCAGTGTAAACTATTCAAAGTGAATATAATGTCCTTTGACGCACTATAGAATAACTCCACCAGGTTAATATTTTTAATATAGTGGGTTGGATGTTAGGAAAGTGATAATATCCGCTTTTGGCTTTGTCCTTTCCTGGTCATTTTATTTTATGCTTCATACGTGCAAAACTTGGTGCATTTGGGGAAGATACAGGAAGGGACCTAGTAACAACCTATGCATTAACACCACCTTCATGGTTCTGACCAGTCACAGGAACCCAGCATATACACAAGAAAAGAACCCTTACTGTACTAAAATCTTAGCTCAGATTTTAAACCCAGACAATGATACTGGACTTAGAACCTCACTAAGCAAGTGTTATCATTTTGACCTATTAGTTCTTCCTGTGAAAACTGGGTTTCCATTAGCACTTAGCTGGCAAATCAGTGCCAAAGAGCACAAAACACAGCTGAGTTCTCTTGTAGCCACTGCTGACTAACCTTTTTTGTACTCACATTGTAATATCATCATTAGTTTTAGTTGTTTGTCACTGGCAGCGTTAGTTCCTCTATAGATGCCAATGTTTACCACAGTAGTATCTAAGATACTATGGTTTTTTTATAGTACTAAGAATGCAAAATAAGTTAGTTTTCCCAGACAGATCTCTTAAAAAAAACCCCTCAGTGTCTGGATGCAACCAGAACAACAAACTCGGACTGTGACTGATGAATTCATCATCACTTTTCATGGTTTTTAAAAATATGTATTGCTGGAATATTTTAGTATGGGAATTTCAGTAACTGATAAATGTTAAGAATCATCAGTAAACTAGGAACTGAGCTGCAACAGGTAAGAAAATGGATTTGCTTAATATCTTTTATCGAATGTGGTCCTTTTTGATGTAGGCCTATTTCTTTCACTCGCAGAAATATGAAACTCCACTCAGAAACAGTCATAGATATTCACGTATATCTATGTACATGTCTAGGTATATGCATAGGCTACCTTTGAATTGTAGTTTTCCTCAAGGTACTTATCAGGATTTCCAATCAAATCAGAACCAGAAAACAGGAGGAATGTGACTGTTAGAGGTACACAAACATCCTCATCATCTTTTACATGGTGAGATTTTAAATTAGCCTCTCTCTTTTTCTCTGTGCATTCCACACCACTAATCCAAAATATGGTTAGTCAGAAAAATGAGCTGATGTGAGATGTTCCTCAGGGAACTAGTTCATTCCTAAGGAAACGAAAGGTATGGACAACTGCTTTAAAAGAATGTTAATTCTTGATTCAGATATCTGCTGAAGAAAGTTGTATTTTATTTAATTTGACATACGGAAATCAAAAGTTTATGAGCCTGTGTAGGTCATTCTTCTTGTTAACCTTGTTTATTTGCTTCTGTTCTCTGAGTGGAAGAAATATTTACATAATGTCTTCGTTCTGGAAACAGTAAAAATTTCAGGAACACTTGAATCTTACATTAAACTTCATGATTTAAAACACTGTTTCCAAAAGCTGGTCCAGAAGAGTCCCAGAGTTTGCATATGATAGCTAAGATGAATTACAATCCTTTGTAACAGCAGTTGCTGCATTTCTACCAATGTATATAAGGGTAAGAGAAAGTTTTCACTAGTTAACCAGTAATAGGTGTGAAGATATCTGCATTGCCTCTTTCAAACTGCAAGGAGAAGGTACAGGAAGATCAGGGACAAAAGCTTTAGCATACAAAAGGAGCCACTCCAGAACAGACTAACAGCCTTCTTATGCTATTATTCCATCTGACAATGGCTGTTACCAGATGCTTTAGAGGAAAGTGCAAGAAACCCTGCAGTGAGCACTTATGAAATATTCTGCCCGTAGAGGAAATTTCTTGTTAATCTCTGTCAGTGATGATTGGTTTATATCCTAGAGCATGATGGCTTGAAGGTTAAATATAAAATAACTTTAGGACTAGTACAACTTGTACTGCTGTATAAAAAGCTGTTTGTTCCTGAGATACTTTAGTTTTATAATGTGATAACAGGCATTGGCCAAATGATGTTAAACAAATTCCTTAGAATGTTTTGGCATTTATTGTAGAGGCTGGATAATGAAGGAGATCTGGGATAAAAACAAGAGATTAAATCTTTGTGATTTACAAAGAATTTGTGAAAACAGGCATGTCCTTTCTGTTATGACTTTTTGCTATCTTACATACATTTAATGGTCATATAGAGAATCTTACCTAATTTTGCTAAAAACTTTTATGAAGTCTTTAACCTGTTATGTGTGTTCAGATGCTTCTTAAGGAGGAGAACTTTTTTAAGCTTTAATAAACCTATTTTTTATCAAAAATATTAAAATACTAGCTTTTGCACTGAAAATGCTTTCTGTTCTCTAGTCACATTCCCGACTTCTGTGAAATTGTTGTTTTACTATTCCTTCTAGTCACAGAATATTCTACAGGTGAAGACTGAACTTTTTCATTCTAAAAGAAGACAGGAAAGAAAAAAATCTTCAAGCTTTTTTTCCATATCATCAAGGGATAAAAAGGCATACAACCAAACACCTTTCCCCCAATTTAAAATATGGTTAAATGAAGAAAAAGTGATACCCTTTTATTTTTGAATCATTCCCAAGTTTGTTTTTTCCTGTGACTTTGTGGTGAAAAAGAAAAAAGAATAATTTAGGCTGTCTAATCTAAATAGGGTCATGAGAAGATCTCTTCTAGATCTAGGAGTGCTCAATGAGGATGTTACTATGCTCAGCTCTCCAAACCTGTAATCCTCCAGCTGGAAGTTGCCATTCCCACAGCTCTGCCGGACAAAGGAGCCTGAGAGCTTTGCCTTATCCACTTCAGGCAAAGTCAGTTCTCTTTTCAAACTGCCTTCCTCAGCTGATTAATACTATCGTGACTCCATATGGAGTTCTCATATGACCCATTCTGCCAACAAGCTGCAGAACTGGCAGCCTCTTGGGAAGAGAGAGGAAGAAACTCTTAGGGTTGCTAATACATTCAACTGTCACTGCTCTTTGCTAGATGTAGGTCTGCAGCCTACAAATGAGCTCTGTATGAGCACTCTGCTGAGAACATTGCTATTATTATGCTTGTGTTTTTGTGCACTGCTTGTGAACTTTGCATGTCCTTGCTAGCCCAGCTATTTTAATCTTGCTGGATATCTTGAACTTAACCCACTGTTGTATAGTTCAGGTTCTGCATATCCTCAGGGCAGGTTTCTGCCTAAAAATTGCCCTGCATGCCAAAGCAGAAAAAGAGGGAAGACAAACAGCTAATGAACCAAACAATCCAAAATTGTTCATGATTGCAAAATAGTCAAAATTACAGACAATATTCTTTCTACTCACTTTAGATCCAGGCTGTCTCTGAGGTGGCATAGCAATATACAGGAACTAGAGCAGGTAGCAGAAAGTCCTCAGTATTTTAAGTTATGGAGATTTTTTTTGTCTGCTTTATAAGACTTTATATGTCACTTATATGTCTGAAAGGATTGTAGAGGAAGGTGTAAGTTAAGTAAGCTAACATCTGAAATCATTAAACTGTTTCCCCAAGGATATTCAGTGTTCAGTAAAACTTCCTAGAAATTTTGTCATATGTAGTAATCATACTGCAGGTTATTTGTAGACAGCTCATATCTGTGGGAAGATTAGTTATCCAAGTAGCAAGCAGCACTTCTTGAAAGACTGATGTACGTAAGCACACACATATGGTGTGTAAAACAGTGATATATATTCCCATGTCATGGCAGTGAGAGGAAAGGAGAGATGTTAAGTAAGAAATAGACATCAGCAGGCAGCTGGGGTGCTGCTTTGCCTAGTGCTCTTCCGAGGGGAGTTTGGTTACTGAAGGTATGCTGACTCTGGTACTTGCTGCATTGGGCACGAATCTGCTGCTGTTCCTGAGGAAATTCTGACTTTATTTTGCAGATTGAAGAGAGTCCTACATTGAATAAATATCAGATGACCACCTAACAGAAAATAGAGAGTGGTCTTCATAGAAAGACCACCCTCTTCAAGACTGAGGTGTTCTTACTGGAATATCCAACCTGTTCTAAGACATAGTATTTTTTTACTACCTTTTTGTATTTGACTTCTTCATTGACATCTTTATCTCACTCATTTGGTTTACTTTTTCATTATATGTAGCGCTTTGAAAGTATGGCTCATTAGTAGGAAAATGTACTTGAACAAGCATTTGCAGGATCGAAACTAAGGGCATTATGTGGGATCAACAGATCCCTGATGTTACACAAAACCCTGCTGGCTTCCAGCCGGACTGATTCTTAGATGAAAATCTGAATGTAAGGACTGTACTTTTTTTATACCTGTGAGACATATATAAATAATTTATAGTACAAAGTAATAATAATTATTTTAAATCTTTTTTTTGTATGCACATAAGTTCAACTGCAACCCAAATTTGATAAAAAAAGTAATATTCACATGTGCTTAAAATTGAGTGTTATACATAAAAGTGGTAATGTGTTAAACAATAAAATTAAAGTGTAAGTAATAAAAACAAACTTTAGAAGAAATTGGAGGTCTAGTTCAACATTTTTTCAAAGTGATATAAAGTTGAAATGACATTCTAATGTACTTATTTTTTTCTTTTTTTAGAATTTAGAAGCTATGTGCTCTATAGAGAAAAAAACTTAGGAAATGTAGAATAAATTAGCATGAGTTTGTTGGAGATATGCCAGCTATTACCTGCTGAAGTTCTGCTCCCAGTTTTATTCTGATAACATAAGGCTAGACGAAATGAGATTTTTGCCTATTTCCTACTAATGGCAATCAATATAACTAGACCAGAACATTTACAATATTTGCATCTTTAATCGTTAGGGAAAGTCATCAGAAACAGTGACTGGAGATAAATTAATGACTAGATAGGGCCTGGCTGCCAACAGACCTTTCATGTTGATCAGGAAAATCATTTGCTACCATACTCAGGTGTAGATGAATTTCATTTCTAAGTGGATTTTCTGTTTCAGCAGGGCAAAGTTAGCACCTCTAAGTAGGAAGAGTTTGTCTAACATATGGCATGACTCAGACTTTCTTTCTGTTGTTTATTGCCATAGCGGAAGATGCTCTGAATCCATTTCTGTTTACAAGAGATCAGGAAGGCTTTCACTGTGTCACTGGTCCCTGCTGTTCATGTGTACTAGCACAGATCCGACTCAACTGGAGACGGATATCAACTGTTTTTCATTTGTACTTTTTGCTCCTGTCATTACACTGTTTGGTTTTAAAGGATATGAAGTGCCTTTTAGAGACATCATTTTCTGGAGATGATGTGTTAAATTTGTGGTTTCTTATATTCACATGCATAAACAAACTGGCATCCATGAATTCTGCAAGCTGGTATCTCTCTGCATTGGGCCCTACCCTTGGCAATCTATCAGTATAGGTTGTAGCTGTTCTAGTAAAGATTTGCAGGATATTTCTTCTTTTTAGCACTATAATTAGAAACTAATAACAAAGATGGCAGTGGGTTTCACTCACATGTCATTTATACATGTATAATTTCATTGCTTAAAATACAGTTGCTTTAGAGGGGTATGGGCTCTGGATTCTTTGTTCTTATTCCCTCCACTTAGTAGCAGAGTCTTGAAATTAAGAGAGTACCCATACGCCTCTTCAAACCCCAATGCCTGAAGTCCAGAAAATCAAGAATTGTTGTAGATAATGTTTTATTTCTAGAATGGATAGAAGCAATTAAACAACGACAAAGGAGTCAAGACTGTAAATAAATTGATACCAGTGCATTGCAGAAAGTCTTAGCAACTTAAAGGAACTTAAAATGGCACCAGAAACAGTTTTCAGATCAGCACAGATAACAGAGCAGAGCTGCAATGTGCTTTTTGTGTGTATTGCTAAATAAGCAAAGTCTGCAAAGTCACTGTGTGCAATAGTATAGACTGGGTTTCCTGAAATCATTCACTCGAGAACAAACCAGGTAAGCAATCTGAGTTTTATTTCTAATCAGTGCCTCAGTGCTGCTTGGGATAGCAGCTTCCTTCAAATGTCCCACATTGTCAGGTTTGTATTGATTTAAGAGCTCTGGTGCGCTGCTCGAGCAAGACATATTGCCGTGTCCTTCTGGGAAGAAATAGCCTCAAAACATCTGGGTAACAATACCTTTATTAATCATGTGATTGACTGTAAAAAGGATGAATTTTAAACACGTTTTGTAAGGTTAATGACAGTGAGTTACCTGCTTTCTAAGTGCAAATGGTGTAGTTCTGTAATATGAATTATTCCTGATTTATATTAACTGAATACTGTCCCATGCTATGTAATGCTGCTCCGGTATAAGATAACTTTGGTCTAACATCTGAGAAAAACCATAGGAATCACACTCTTTCATAATGTTTGTTGCTTAGCAAGTACTGGTAAAGTGTTTTGAAATTCATACCAAGAGTGGTCTTTTATGAAATATATGCAAAATAACTGTGAATTTCATTGACTGTAACCTCTCTTGGGGAATCTGTGGAAGCCCAACAATACCAGGTGACATCAACTGCTTTTTTAAAGGCCAGCCATAGAGCTTTATAGCTTTATTTTTTAATGCAAAAATGAAAGTTCATTGAGCTCAAGAGGGAAATGCCTAGTAAGGTCCTAATAAGGCTCAACTGTTTACTGTCAGCTCAGAAAGCACATGAACACAGTATACCTGAAAGTTCTTCAGGAGATGGGAGCTGCTCCCTCAGCAGCTGTCTTTATTTAAACTCAAGCTTATCAGCTGGAGCACCCAGACTGATCAAAACTGCTTTGTTGTAAAACACGGAGTCAGTGTCTGGAGATGCACCTAGAAGCAGATTGCAGAAAAATGCAGGTTACAGACTACAGGGACAATAGCCCCTATTTGGTACAGATTGTTAGATAAAGCTGTCTTGAGACTGTCAAAAATGATAATGGTGTTCCCTGCAAATTAGGATAGACATTTAATTTGGGTAAAAGACTGCTTCACCAAGCATCTGTAGGAAAAATACGTTTGCAGAGTAATCATTGCTCTTATTTTAGTAAGTTTAATTCTTAACAAGTGATTATGTCAAAGATCAAAGGCAACCCCCCTGTGAGAAAACGTGATGAGCATAAATATAAGAATACATACAAAGATTTAAGCAGGCCAGTATACTGGCTGGCAGTGGCCAGTAGCTAAAGTTTTGGGAGACAACAGCAGAACAGGGCAAGAAGAAAGTAAAACTTTTCCTGCTATTGCTTCTAACTTCTGTCAAACCATAGCTCAGGGACTTTGTGAGTAGGAAATTTTTGTGTGTGTGTGTGTGTTATATAATAGCCTTTGATGAATTTTTTCTTCCATAAGGTTTTCTAATTGCTTGTTAACCCACCTGAGCTTTTGACATCTCCAACATCCTGTAGCTATGAGTTCTACAGTTTAATTACGTGCTTTGTGAAACGTGTTTCCTTTTGTTTGCTTTAAGCCTGCCACTTGATAACTAAGTCTCCTAAGTTTCTTCATGGTGGGAACCAGGGAACAGTTTGCTGTGTACTTTCTTTATTCCAGTCAATATTTTATAGGATTTCATCATATTAATCTCATGGGTGTTTCTTTTCCACCTAGGCTTTTTTCATCTCTCCTCTCTAAATAAAAAAACTTTTTATCATCCTAGGTACACTTTTATGTATCTTCTCTAGTTCTCCGGAGTCCATTTTCAGATGTGGGGAAGTAGAACTGCATTCAATATTCAACAAGATTTATTCTGTATTCCTTTTCCAACTATGTCTACCATTCTGCTGCTTTCATGATCTCTCATGAGTATTGAGCTGAAGCTTGTATAGATGTGTTCATAAAGACTCCCAAAACTCCATTTTGAGTGGACATATCTAATTTAGACTCATCATAATAAAATTTGTTTTGTATTAATGGATGTTGATATTCATCAGGTTTTTTTTTTTGTTCAGACATTCATTATTATGATAACCTTCTGTAGCTTGTTGCAGCTATCTTTTGTTTTCACAACCCTAAATAATTTAGCATTACCAGCAAAATTTGTCATCTCTTCGTCAGCATCCCCTGCATATAAACTCTGAGTAGAAGAGCTATCTACATCCTTGCTGGGCTTTTCTGGAAAACTCCCTTCACAGAAGATATTATTTTTGTTAATTATTATTCTTTATTTCTTATCCCTTAACAAATAAAGAATTTTAGGGAATATTTTTCCTGTTATTCCAGGTAACTTACTGCCTATAAGATCCCTTGGTGAGGAATTTAGTTAAAAGCTTTTTGAAAATTCAAGTACATTATGTCAACCACGTCTCCCATGCTACTATGCTCTTGAATTTTTCAAAAAGCTCCAATAGGTTTGTGAGGCACAATAATACACTAGAAAAAGCTGAGCTAACTTTTCTCATATCATATTTATCTGTAGGTCTACAAATTTTTTAAATTTAGTTTCCATTGTTTTTTCCCCTGAAAGAGGAGTCAGATTTACTTGTGTAAATTTTCTTCTTCTCCAGCTGAAACTTGTCAGTAGAACTGCTTTACTTTTGTTACTGTTGATTGTCTCAGCACTGAGATCACTTTCAGTAGTATTAATCATCTGGCAGTTTCATATTTCACTGTCTTTGATTCATAAGTGAATATCATGTCACTGCGGTGATTTGTTACTATTCATTTTATTGATTTGTTCTAAGAACTTTTTGACTGAAAGTCCAATTGCAGACAATTCCTACAATTCTCCCTCTATAAAAAAGGTTCTTATGTGGAAACCAGTCTAATCTCATCTATAGAGAACACCAATATGAAGAATTAATTTAACTGTACAGCTTTGGCCTTATCTTCTTTTACAGCTCCTCAGTCATCTATTGGTCCTACAGAGTCTTTGGCAGACTGCTTGCTTTTGATGCTGAAAAGATTTTATTATTAGTTTTTATATCTTTATAAGAAGTTCCTTAAAATCTGTTTGAGATGTTTTTTATGGATTTGTATTTCACTTTCTAGACTCACACTCTTTTCTATTTCCCACATTTGCACAAAAATTTTAATTTCTGAAAGTTGTCTTTATACTACTGACAACTTAATAAAATTATTTTTAAAACCTCTTTTAAAACTTTTTTTTTTTTTTTTTAAATGGTATCTTCTGTTTGCATGTTTGTTGTTGTCATTTTGTGTGATAGTGAACTGTATTGCAGGTGTACCTTTATAGTTGTACTGACAGCCCTTAACTTCAGTACTAGTGCATTTGAATTTAAGTTCTGGTTTGCTGTTGCTGGAACTACATGGTGTTATTTCTGCATTTTCTCCAGATCTTTGGAGGCACAAAATTAAGATCTGAGGTATGATGCCAGAACGGTTGATTTGGAGATACAACCTAAGGACACAGTTTTATAATAATTGTAATCATACCAAAAGCTACATTTAATTTTATAAGAAATGTGCTTCCAAGTAATTATGCTTAACCAGATGCCAAATGAAAGTTTTTCACTTTAGGTTTCTCTTTTAATCCAGTGAAGTAAAATCCAGCATATGATTTTATTACTGTTTCAAAGAAGATCTGTTTATGTTCTCACAATTTATACAATTTAAGTGGTTTGGAGACCTAGTGTTGCTGTGTACTATTTTTCCTTGTCCTGCAGGCCATCTATAGGAAAGATTATTCTTAACATAAACAAGTCAACACATGTACACAGAGAAACTAAGTGTTCTGATGTAATATTGCAAACCTTAGTTTATTCCTAGGACCTCAAGGAGCAAAACATGTGTTTTATGTTGAGTAATTATGGACCTGAGAAATCTGCATTTGCTGGTTTTGACAAAGATAGAATTGATCTTTTTTTTTTTTTTTTTCTTCCTTGTCTTTTTTCCCTAGAATGATTTGCTTATTTTACTAGGACTTATGCAGATAGTATATGTGACTGACTTCCTCTTTCTTATGCTGTTTTAATTTCTCTCCTGGAGAAAAACGTTTTAAAGAATTCAGGACTTTGACATAAAGTTTCATGGTTGCTAATCTAACAGGTCTTATTCATGCAGTCTCCGGTATCGTGAAATAGAGAGGACTTTGCTACTGCCATAGTGATGAATATCTTCAAAATGTTCTGCTTCATTTTCTATTCACTATATAAATTAAATTATATTTAGATAAATGGAGGTGTTCTTCCCCTGGTGTTCAAACTTCCTCTCAGTACCATCACAGTCACCTTGCCCACCCACACATGAACATTATCCAACAATCATTACTAAATGCAGAGACATTTCCAATGTCTTTATTGGAAATTTCCCATAGACCAAGTCTGGCACATCTGGTCACTCTTCCACCTCTTGGATATGAACTCCCCTGCCACATTTCAAGTATTGAAATCACCATTCAGTTTCACTATTTCTGTGATGATTTAAGTGTCCAGCATTCTCTGTGCTGTTGCCCAGGGGGATGCAGGCGCTGTACCAAGATGTATGCAGAAAATCAGCCTGCAAACCTTGCTATTATTATGGACTAGAATAAAGGCAATTATTCATGTTGTATTTTGGTAGCATAACCCAGAAAAATAGCAGAATTTGTTTGATAAAAACATAGTTATATGTACATACCAGGGAAGGTGCCTTGCTTGACCTACTGTTTACAAACAGAGGACTCGTGGGAGATGTCATAGTCTGAGGCTGTCTTGGGCTTAGTGACCATGATATGATAGAGTTCTCAATTCTTGGAGATGTAAAGAGGAGGGGCAGCAAAACTGTTACCATGGACTTCCGGAGGGCAGCCTGTTCAGGACGCTAGTTGGGAAAGTCCCTTGGGAGGCAGTCCTGAAGGGCAAAGGGGTCCAGGAAGGCTGGATCTTCTTCAAGAAGGAGGTCTTAAGGGTGCAGGAGTGGGCTGTCCCATGTGCCGTAAGACCAACCGGTGGGGAAGATGACTGGCCTGGCTGAATAGGGAGCATTTGCTGGGACTCAGGAAAAAAAGGAGAGTCTACCGCCATTGGAAGAAGGGGCGGGCAAATCAGGAAGAGTACAAGGATCTGGTTAGGCTATGCAGGGAGGAAATCAGAAAAGCAAAAGCCCAGCTAGAACTCAATATGGCTACTGTTGTAAAAGATAATAAAAAATGTTTTTATAAGTACGTCAACAATAAAAGGAGAGCTAAGAAGAATCTCCATCCTTTGCTGGATGTGGAGGGGAACATTGTCACTAAGGATGAGGAAAAGGCTGAGGTACTTAATCATAGAATCATAGAATGCTTTGGGTTGGAAGGGACCTTTAGAGGTCATCTAGCCCAACCCCCCTGCAGTGAGCAGGGACAGCTTTAACTAGATCAGGTTGCTCAGAGCCCCATCCAACCTGACCTTGAATGTTTCCATTAATGCCTTCTTTACCTCTGTCAGCCAGACCAGTCATCCCCAGGGTACTCAGCCCCCTGAACCGGAAGACAGGGATGGGGAGCAGAATGGAGCCCTCATAGTCCAGGAGGAAGCAGTTAATGACCTGCTATGCCACCTGGACACTCACAAGTCTATGGGTCCAGATGGGATCCATCTGAGAGTATTGAGGGAGCTGGCAGAGGAGCTCGCCAAGCCACTTTCCATCATCTGTCAGCAGTCCTGGTTAACAGGGGAGGTCCCTGATGACTGGAGGTTTGCCAATGTGACGGCCATCTACAAGAAGGGCTGGAAGGAGGACCCGGTGAACTACAGGCCTGTCAGCCTGACCTAGGTGCCGGGAAAGATTATGGAGCGGTTCATATTGAGTGAGCTCAACAGGCATGTGCAGGTCAGCCGGGGGATCAGGCCCAGCCAGCATGGGTTTATGAAAGGCAGGTCCTGCTTGACCAACCTGATCTCCTTTTATGACCTGGTGACCCACCTGGTGGACGAAGGAAAGGCTGTGGACGTCATCTACCTGGACTTCAGCAAAGCCTTTGACACAGTCTCCCATAGCATTCTCCTTAGGAAGCTGGCAGCTCATGGCTTGGATGGGCATACTCTTTGATGGCTAAAAAACTGGCTGGGTGGCCGAGCCCAGAGAGTTGTGGTGAATGGAGTTAAGTCCAGTTGGCGGCCGATCACGAGCGGTGTTCCCCAGGGCTCTGTTTTGGGGCCAGTCTTATTCAATATCTTTATTAACTATCTGGATGAGGGGACTGAGTGTGCCCTCAGTAAGTTTGCAGATGACACCAAATTGGGTGGGAGTGTCGATCTGCTCGAGGGTAGGATGGCCCTGGCAGAGGGACCTGGACAAGCTGAACCGATGGGCCGCGGCCAATGTATGAGGTTTAACAAGGCCAAGTGTCAGGTCCTGCACTTGAGTCACAACAACCCCATGCAACGCTACAGGCTTGGGGAAGAGTGGCTGGAAAGCTGCCTGGCTGAAAAGGACCTGGGGGTGTTGGTCGACAGCCAGCTGAACATGAGCCAGCAGTGTGCCCAGGTGGCCAAGAAGGCCAATAGCATCCTGGCTTGTATCAGGAATAGTGTGGCCAGCAGGAGCAGGGAGGTGATTGTGCCCCTGTACTCGGCGCTGGTGAGGCCGCAGCTGGAATACTGTGTCCAGTTTTGGGCCCCTCAATACAAGAAGGACATTGAGGTGCTGGAGTGTGTTCAGAGAAGGGCAACGAAGCTGGTGAAGGGTCTGGAGCACAGGCCTTATGAGGAGCGGCTGAGGGAACTGGGGTTGTTTAGCCTGGAGAAGAGGAGGCTGAGGGGAGACCTTATTGCTCTCTAC
This sequence comes from Pelecanus crispus, assembly GCF_030463565.1. Taxonomy (NCBI): domain Eukaryota; kingdom Metazoa; phylum Chordata; class Aves; order Pelecaniformes; family Pelecanidae; genus Pelecanus; species Pelecanus crispus. The sequence goes on along the minus strand of NC_134646.1, from coordinate 69,141,520 downwards.
AACTACCTGAGAGGAGGTTGTAGCGAGGTGGGTGTTGGTCTCTTCTCCCAAGTAGATAACAATGGGATAAGAGGAAATGGGCTCAGGATGCACCACGGGAGGTTTAGATTGGATATTAGGAAAAATTTCTTCACGGAAAGTGTAGTCAAGCATTGGAACAGGCTGCCCAGAGAGGTGGTGGAGTCATCATCCCTGGAAGAGTTCAAAAAAAGGGTAGATGTGGCAGTTTGAGACATGGTTTAGTGGGCATGGTGGTGTTGGGTTGATGATTGGACTGATGATCTTAGAGGTCCTTTCCGATCTTAATGATTCCTAGTTTTTACTTTCATTATAAATGATCCAGCCACCAAGCCAGGAAACATGAAATTGCTACTCTACCCTTAATTGGTTTAGTGGTGGACTTGGTAATGTTAGGTTAATGGTTGGACTGGATGATGTTAAAAGGTCTTTTCCAATCTAAACGGTTCTATGATTCTATGATTGATTCTATGATTCTATTTCGCTGGCATTTAAACAGGCAGCTATTTTCTATCTACAGAACTAAATCCAACTGGAGATGTGGAGAATTTATCAGTGCATCCAAATCTAGGATGTGAGCATACAGCTTGACACTTAAGCTCCAGAGTGCTGTCTGGATATTGCAGAAATTTCTTCCATCTTTGCTAGGCCCCTGCTTTCCTCCATACAATCCTTTGGAAGCAAGGGTGGGTTTGAAGGATAATATTCTATTTTTTTTGTCCTGAATGGCCCTTCTGAAGTGACCTTTCCTCCAGACTGCCAAGAAATTATCATATGCCAATGTCTCCTTCAGGCATTCCCTCTTGTGTTTTTATCTTGGGAGTTTGGAAAAACCTCCTCCATACCATAACATTTCTCCTTCACTTGTCTCATTAGCAAGCATTCGGGTGTTGAGAATAATTAGTAGCAGAGATGTTGGGGTAGTCCTAATGCTAGTGGTATCTTTAAAATATCAAAACAGAGGGTTCTAAGCTGCCTAGAAAGGTGGGCTTTTTATATATAATTTTATCAGTCAGTGGTATAATGAAGGAATGCTCATTGGAAAACTGCTAATTTATATGTAATTTATTATAACACAAGGCCTAATGATGCCTTCTTTTGATACTCATTTCTGTATGACATTCAGGTTTCCTGATAACACTGCAAACACTATACAAGTCATTATATTGTCCTGACAAAGAACCATGTAAACATATTTTCTTCCATCCTTATTTGGAGACTGTGTACATAGGCTTGGAGTTGATGCGCTGTTTGTGGGATGACAGATTAAAGTAGCTAGAGCATTGTGGTGGTTTGACCCTGGCTGGATGCCAAGTACCCACTGAAGCCAGTCTATCCCTCCCCTTCTCAACTGGACACGGGAGAGAAAATATAACGAAAAAGCTTGTGGGTCGAGATAAGGACAGGGGTATCACTCAGCAATTACCATCATGGGCAAAACAGACTCAATTTGGGGAAAATTAGTTTAACTTATTACCAATCAAAACTGAGTAGGAGAGAGGAGTGAGAACATGTGTAGGGTAATGAGAAATAAAACCAAATCTTAAAACACCTTCCCCCCATCCCTCCCTTCTTCCTGGGCTCAACTTCACTCCTGATTTTCTCTACCTCGTCCCCGCAAAGCAGTGCAGGGGGACAGGGAATGGGGTTTGCAGTCAGTTCATCACACGTTGACTCTGCTGCTCCTTCCTCCTCAGGAGGACTCCTCACACTCTTCCCCTGCTCCAGCATGGGGTCCCACCCATGGGAGACAGTCCTCCATGAGTTTCTCCAACGTTGGTCCTTCCCACAGGCTGCAGTTCTTCACGAACTGCTCCAGTGTGAGTCCCCCACGGGGTCACAAGTCCTGCCAGCAAACCTGCTCCAGCGTGGGCTCCTCTCTCTCCATGGGTCCACAGGTCCTGCCAGGAGCCTGCTCCAGTGTGGGCTTCCCACGGGGTCACAGTTCCTTTGGGCACATCCCCCTGCTACAGTATGGGGTCCTCCATGGGCTGCAGGGGCACAGCTGCCTCACCATGGTCTTCACCACGGGCTGCAGGGGAATCTCTGCTCCGGTGCCTGGAGCACCTCCTCCCCCTCCTTCTTCACTGACCTTGGTGTCTGCAGAGTTGTTCCTCTCATATATTCTCACTCCTCACTCCAGCTGCAGTTTTCGTCCCGGTGTTTTGTGGTGGTTTTTTTTTTTTTTCCCCCCCTTCTTGAATATGTTATCACAGAGGTGCTACCACTGTCGCTGATTGGCTCAGCCTTGGCCAGTGGTGGGTCCGTCTTGGAGCTGGCTGGCATTGGCTTTATGGGACACAGGGGCAGCTTCTGGCAGCTTCTCACAGAAGCCACCCCTGTAGACCTCCCACTACTGAAACCTTGCTATGCAAACCCAATACAAGTGTGAACTTTATTGTATCCATTTCTGATTCCTTCAGAACCTCTTTTCAGACTTCTGCAAGTTTTCTGGCAACCATGAATCTTGCCTCACTGCTAGAATTTGAATTTACAGTTTGTCTTACTGTATGTTAAGGTTGATCCTCCAGAAAGCTGAGATGTTTAAAAAGACCTTTGTGCCACTTTCCACAGTAAGCTGACAAAGGGGAGAAAAGTTCCATAGCTATTTAAGATCTGTGTAGAAGGTCTTGAGGGCAATGAGGTGATCCTTGAAATTTTATGTGGCTTTCAGATCTTCACAGATGAAAGCAGGAGAGCTGGAGTACAAACAAGGAGGACCTTTATACATAATTCTGAGCTATGCAATGACCAGGAACGCCGGAGGATCTGGGCCAGTATGTTAACAAATATTTCTCCAGGGTGGTGTTTTTCAGTATATGGAAGTTAGAAATAATCAGTCATAAAAATAATATGACTCTTCTAAATTAGTTTTTTACCTAATGAGTTGAGAATAAATCTGATGGGTTCTTGTGAAGATTGCCACCATAGATATTTTCATTTACACAAAGCATTTTTTTGATACAGAAGACCTTTGTTACTGCTGACATCTTAGGAGTATATAAACTTCCGTAAAAGACTTTTCCAAATATAGTGTTTGTTCTTTCACATTTTTAGTGAATCATGTGATAAGAGCTTTGATTCAATACCATAGAATGTGCTTGTAGTTTTGCCAAAAATGCCACAAGTCATTTTTCTTTAAAATACTGAATATTTATTATGTGTTGGAAGTATAACTTTTCCCCTTCTTTCATGTACAGTTAAAGTAATAAGTCACTATGGAAAACAAAATAATTTTAAACTTTGGGGGAAAAAACCCACCTTTCTGTCTGTATTTATTCTAATACTTTTGCTTTCGATATCTAATTATGCAGTAGCATCTCACAAACATGACTATTGTGAGGTAAACATGACTCAGTGAGGTATAGATAGTTAACTTCCAATTCTTATGATTCTTAATGATAACTCTTTTCTTCCAGGTTAAGCTGTTTTAAACTTTTAATGTCTGTAAACTGATAATATCTTAATATTTGTTTCATTTTGATGGTGTTGGTGGATTTACTATCACTGAGAAGCAAATGTGACATAAATGTGTTATATACTACCGTAATGTATTTACTAATATTACTGTCTATTGATATTTTCCATGATTGTTGGATTAAATTTGAAAAGTAAAGCTCTTTGCAAGCAGGACAAGAGCTAAACAGCTGTGGTGTTAAGTGTTTCTAAAAATGATCACAGTGCATGGTGCACTGTTATTTCTTTTGTGTTTAAAATTCTGTTAGGCCTATAAAACTCAGTATGTCAAATTTGTCATGAAATAATTTGGAACTTAAGGGGCTGTATAGCTCAGGGTTATGTGTTACAGAAATGAGAATTTTATTAACATTGGAAAAAGGCCACACTGATTCAAGAAAGCTGTATTGTCTTTCTCAATTTGAAATGACATGAAATATTTTTGCTAGGATTTCACTTTGAACTGTTTAGAATGTACAGTATCAGCCTGGCATGCAATCACTGCAAGTGTGGGCACAAGCAGAAAAGTATCTGGCTCCAAAGATTATGGCCTTGCATATCAGTGCATTTTCTTGGTGCTCTGTGACTTGTGAAAATGTTGATTAGAATGAAGGTAATATTGCAAAGGGGTAAAGATCACTTAATGTTTGTCCAGTGCTTTATATGTATAAATGCTTATATAAATGATTATTAAAAATAGTGGATGCATCCTGTGGTATTTTATTTATCTGTGTGTGCACAGAAGATACTAGGAGCTCCAGAGTGCTAAAAATGAATTTAACCAAGTAGCTTTTATTATTATTATTATTGCGACAAAGTTTCTTGCAACAGGCAGCATACAAAGTCTAAATGAATACTTACTCTAAGCTGATACAAAAAAGGTGAGAAACTCACCATCCTGTCATGGAAATGGACAATGACATGACATTGGATAGTTCATAACGATGAAAAAGTAAAAACAAACTATGATTAGTGCAGATTTAATTGAGAAACTTGTGTAAATACCAATGGAATTCTTGATCTGGAAAAGCCTTTTTATGCAGCCTTCACTTGCCTCTAAGCAAATGTTTAAATATTTTTCTGATTTACTACTACTGAGAGATTTTATTTAGCATGCTTTTCTGCATTTATGTACAGAGAGATGTATGTGCTCTTGTAATGCTAATTGCATGGCAGTCCAGCTTGGGAGACTGCTCATCTGTGCTCCTTTTTCTGGCTTTCATGCTCAGGTCTTATCCTAACACAGACCTGGGATGTGGCTGAGTGTGCACCATGGCTGAGAGTTTAAGAACAATCTTGGATCCTGTAGGATTGGTATGCTCTAATTTGCTACATTTTTGATCACTTTTGTTTTAAAATGTATTCTAAAGACCAGCTGTAAACTACATTTTTATTCAAGTATGGCTCAAAATTGCTTCAGGCTAAAGTAGTTTTATCTTCCAGTAAGATACAGGCAAATAATGTTGACACAGTTAATAAAACAGTTTTAAAACTAAGTTGGAACCTTCTCCTGGGCTTGGAATTAAATACAGCTCAAGTGCAGTTTGCTCACATCCATAACGGCTAGTTAAACATTGTTATACTCATTTTATTCTGAAGACACCTCTTGTAACATGTTTTAATATAAGTATATCTGGCCTCCAGTATCTGTCAGAAAGCAACTGCTGTTGGCAGTTATTTCATTTCTAATGTGCAATAACACAGCAGAAGCAATTCAGTGAATCACAGAAGTAGCTTCAGGGAGCCCATAGGCCATAGAACTAATTTCAGCCTGTGAGTAAATAAAAGATGTGAAAATACAGTTCCCACTTTCTCAGTGGAATCAGAATGACAAGGTCAATAGACACGGATTACTGAACTGTACACATTTACAATATTGGTACTTGTACCACATAGAGTATAAATATACAAATCCTTCCTACTCTGTCGGTCTAAGGAGAATTATGTTGTTTACAAACCAGTGATACAATACTTCAGAGAAAAGCAACATCATTTGCTTTTGGTTTAATATGCAAATAATTTTCATTATTCAAATGAACTAATTTTGGAATATATCCTGGTAATGGCCATAGGGATTGAGTTTTATTTTCTGGATCAGCCTGAGAAAAATATTGGGATTTGTTGTAAAGTTGTCAGTATGAAAGTAAGAAATAAAATATTTCACCCATTTCTCCATTTTTACTATGTTTCAGTCATAGTTTATTTATAAAAAATATTTCACAACATTAGGAACAAATGGGGGGGGCGGGGAAAAAAAGCCCAAATGGTTAAATGAAAAAACTCAGTTTTGTGGAGTTCTGGTGCCAGTTGCTGTCAGAGTTATGAGAGTTAGCTGGAATGTGTAGTATTATTTTCTTTGGTGGCCATTTTCCAGGTCTATGAGATTAGAATATTTTTCTTTTTTTCTTATAACCTAGGAATTTTAACATTCTGAGGATGTTGTTTGTAACAGTGTATCTAATATAACACAGCTGGCACCACCAGATTTGCAATTGGCCTGAATTTTGTCCTGGGTTATCATTTTGTTCTGTTCCTACATCAATGAGTCTTTTCTCCATGGTGAGAGAACAGTCCTTTCCTCCTCTTCACAGCTCCCAAACAAAGATAAAACCTTTCTGCCCAGAAAAAAGAACAAGCAAAAGCCATTCAGACCAGTTAATTCATACAATCCTTGCATACTTACTGGCAGTGATTTCTGTTTCTAATTTATCTAGACAATTAATAGACACAACTCTACTCTCCTCCCTTGCCCCACCTATCTTGCTGTTTAGACAGTGAAACCTGTGCAAAGTCAGACAACAATGAGATCAAGAAATTACACTGTAATAAGTTAGAACCTCTACACTTGACCTCTATTGCCTAAGTGCTTGATAATGTCATTTAATTGCATTTCTCTGATGAAATCTTGTGACAGGACTACTTATTAGCATTGACTTTCTTGGAAATCCATCTTTAGTGCTTATGGGACACCTTTTGATGGATTTGAAATGAAAATCTATGCCATTACAGTACATATCACATAGACAGCTCCTCTTAATTGTCCAAACTTTTACATATGTTTTTACACTTTGTATCACCATCAATTGACTTAATAATTAATATTTTCTTCCTGCCTCACTGAATGAAGATTCTCTGCAGCTTAGTAGAGCTCATGAAGTGAGAGGAGCTGTTGTCTGTATAATGTCTGCCTGATTTACTGCAGAAATGAGTAGATTTGCCATGACTGAAGGAGAAATCCAGTGGAACAGAAAAGAAATCTTCACAGTTGAAGCAAATTAATATGCTGCCATGAAAAAAATAAATTCTAACTACCTCTGAATATCTGCAATGGTAAGTGAGCCAATTAAACCAAAATTCTCACATATTAATTTTCATCTTCTAGAACACATCGTGTTTGTTTTGAAAATATTCTATCTTGTACTCTCAGCTATAGCTAAATCCAAGGGGCTTCTACCCTCAAAATATATGGTGCTATCTAAGCTTCTGTACTGTGAGAAAATCAGATATAGCTATATTAGAATAGGCATTTGATGTAATGGATGCTTTTACCTTACATTTTCTCACTTCCCTATTTGTTAATTGGAGAGTATAATCCTCTTTTCTCACAGGATTGTGCAACAATACATTAATTAAGGTTTGGAAAGTATTCAGATTCTACAGTACTGAGTCTCTGACTGAAAAGCCCCTGAGAAAATGAGTGATTTGGTCCACAAGGAGGATTTGAATACTGTCCAAGAAATAAGGCCTAGAGATAGATATTGAAAAGCACAGAGAAAATATTGAAGAACTGCATGTCAAGAAACCGCTGTCTCTGCTGTTCTGTGCAAAGGTACAGTATGTGACTCCGTCACAACACAGTGGATTTGCAGCTTGCAAACAAGGACGTGTATGGGTGAGTTTGTGTGAAAATGTAAACTCACAACAATCAGATAACCAGTTTAAAGAATTTTTTTGGAAATGAGTAAACAAAGTAACAGAAACTTTAGCTGAACTGTTAGAGCTAGAAAGGCAGAAACCAACTGAAATATTGTCAGTATCAAACTATGAATTAAGAAAAAAACCCAAATCTGCTCTGAATTTATCTTCCCAGATTGTTATGGTTATATGACGATGATTACTTTCTCCTTTCTTTTTTTTTTCTTTTTTTCCCCTTCTGTGCCTGTGTGTAAGGCCATCAGAATTAATAAAGGAAATGTATTCTTTTGGCTTCCCTCTAATGAAGCTGTTAGGCAGTTACTTACGTTTAAGCATGTGAGTGATCTGGAAGGCTTCAGCAAAACCGCATGCATGCTTAAGGTTAAACATGTGTTTTCTTGTTGCCTTGTAGATGACATCCAGGAAAACGTAAATGCTCAGATGAAGAATGATTTAAGCTAATACGATATTCCACTAAGTGGTGTGAGTTTCCTTGTATGGCCTTTATGGAGAAAAAGAGCCTGTAGCTGTATTTCTAAGAGCTGCTCCATACAGGTAGAGAAAGGCAGTTCCAAAACAGGATCAATTTGCTCAGACAATGCTGTAAGCTTCCTCCCAGTATCCATTGCAGCCCAAGGAAAAGTCATCTGAATTTCACACAAACGTAGAATTGCTTTACATCTGTGTTATATATAAGACATTGGAGTCATTCTTTTATTCATTAATTAAATACATGATGTCCAAGTTATCAGGTGTACTGTGAGCTGACATCTATCTTTTTGGGTTTTTATATCACATTAAATACGTTATTTTTTAAATATACTGACATGGTTCTATTGCTATCGACTTTGATATAAAACCGTCCAAATATTATAAAGATTACAAGGATGCTTGAAGAAAGTTCTCTAACTTTTCAGTCACAAATAGGATAGCATCAAATGCAGTTACGGTGTATGTGTATTACTGTATTTAATTCAATCATTGATTAACTACTATGGGGAGTGATAGGAGCTCTATTATTGTTATTGACCATTTACAATTATTTGAGAAATGATAGGATACTGGGTTTGTAAGGAAGAGGTACCAGAAAGCAGTTGCCTAACAAGTAATTTGATTAATTCAGTAAACCTAACCTCTACATTTGAATAAGTCACATGTGAAATCAAGCCTTGTAAGATGATCATGAGTCTTATATAGTTATTTGCCTATGGTGTACACTAGTCAGCAAACACACACTATTGTTATCAGTGAAAGAGAAAATTAGCAGTGCTTTTTTCAACTGTTCTTGAACTCTTAGGAGCGAACAGTGGGGTTACAGGATGGATTTTCAACGCACCATATTTAAAAAACAAAAACCAAAATACATTTGTAGATGGAGATATATCCAAACTCCTGCAGAGCTTCCCCAAGATGATGGAATAAAAAAATGTCACTATTAGAGGAGGTTGTCCTCTGCCCTTAAGCATAAATGGAGTGAAGATGTCAGCTCACATTCTGCCTTCTCTGTTACTCCAGATATTGAACAACAGCACTGTGACTAGGCTTTCAATCTACGTTTTTATAAAAGTGTCAACTTCTGTTTCAAATGCACCAGTTCTTATTTTTGCTTTCTTATTCACCCATGATAGTTCACCAGTCAGTTTAAGACAAAACAGTTTTAAGAATTCATGCCTTGGTGATATGAACACCTGAGCTCCCTTGTGTGTTTCAATGCAGGAGCTAACGAGTGAAGACGGGTGATTTGTAGTGTAGATAATACACAGTTGGGTACTTCAGACGTGTGTCTATTCCTTTGTCAATGATGGTAACAAAAGGCAGGCATGCTGAGTAGTCAACCAGTGATATAAAATATTTATCAAACGGATAGGTTTATTGGAAAGAAAATACTATTTTTGCTCTTCTAATGTACTAGTACAATGAACAGATAAAAAAAATCACAGCTGACTGGCACCTTCCCTATGAAATTTAATAATTAATTGTTTTTAATTGAAAATGGAAGGCCTAATATTTCTTTCACATTCTTATGTTCTCTGGAAATGTCTGTGGACCTGAATTTGCCAAAGCTACATTTATGCTTTTAATGTAAGTGAGACTTAAGCCCTGAGTTTTGGAGATTAGTGGATTTATGTGGGGTGAATACAAGAAGTTTTTTTACTTTAGTATCTGAAGAGTATCTTGACAGGTCATACTTTGATGTGAGGACCATTTCTCAGTTATAGCACAAGGAAGGCATTAGTATAATAATACATTTGTCCTGTATACATTTACTTCAGAAGTATACAGCATTAGAAATGCTAAAGAAATAATTTCAAATTATTTCTACTCTACCTTTCCTCCCTTTCAAAGTTTAAGAAATAACATATAACACAAAACCTGTGTCCTCTCAACTGTTACAGAGCGGAAGACAAAGGGAAATTAAGGAATGACTCTAAAAATACTACTGTAAGGAGAGCAAGAGCCTGTAAATGCCCAGAACACTGACACCAGCATGTGTAGTCCAGAAGCAGCAGTGCTCAAAGAGTAATTCAAAAGATATAAAACTCATCCCTGTTCCAAATCTTGATATTCAGAAGGGAAATTTAGAAAACGTGCTTTCAGATTGAATACTTCATTGGCATTGTTTCCACCTCTTTATCATTCAGACATAATTTGTTTCCTTGTGTTTCCAATAAAATGCAAGTCCATGAAAACCAGAAACATTACTGTGTCACATTAAAAATTGTTGAATGAAAGAGAATGTGCATTGCACAAGATAAGAATCAGGAGTGAATTAGCTAACTGCAGGAAGGACCTAAACTGCTATCAATTAATCCACTAAGATTTTGCTTATTTTTAATATTTGGGATAGCATTTTTCTTCTAGTTTTCAATAGAAGATTTGTTTGACTCAGAACATGATGCATTACTCATACTGCATTTCCAGTCTTATACGCTAATTGTAACCACCATGTGATGAGAGTGCATGACTTGGTAGGCTCTCATGAGGGTAGAGGAAAGAAAACAAACTGTTATAAGAAACAATTTAGAAGGGTGATAGGCCTAGCTCTCTAGGTAGGAATAATTTTCTGCTCAATACCCAGTTGGCACCCATATGCAAAGAAGGGGCACTGGGGAAAAAAAAAGGCTGACAATTCCATAGCAAATTTTAGTGCATCTATCACCACTATTTCATTCATACTGCTTGTTCATGGTTCAGGAAAAGCACACTATAGAAAGTTGAAAAGGAAAGACTTTATTACAATGTTCTGAAAGCCAGACTCCACATTGCTTTGAAGCACTAACTACCTTTAGCTAAAACAACAGTAGACTGCTTAGGAAAACATTTGTGATATTTACATATGCCTTTAATAGATGAATGTGTTATCCATGAATCTAGCTCTGCTAGTGAATTCCTAATGACAAGGTGTTTAAACAACATTAAAAATGGCTCCAGTCTGAAGACTGATGGTATAAGTAAGACAAAGGGGCATTGGACATGGAGCTTTCTCAGTAGATGAAGCTCTTTCCCTTCTGTTGTCTATGGTACTCTGTGCTAACCCAGCTGCTATGATGTCAGGAACATACTATAAACTATTTCTTAAAAATATAGCAAGTTTTGAAAGGTGACATGTGTGCTCTATCTAAGAGTACTGTGCCTTTCTTGACTAATCTTTTCACTTTCTAACTACATGTCTGCAAGGCTTTGTATTTGCTGGCTGCTTGAGATCATTTCTAGTCTTCAGGCTTCCGGACAGCTTGGTAGAATTTGTAAAAGAAATGAAAAGGTATTGTTTTCCCATCCAGGCTGCCATCTGTGGCATCATACACTGTAGATAGTCACGTGAATGAACATGAGGAACAAATGAGGATCAGTTTCTTACTTCAGTTAGTAGAAAAGTGTTGAGGACATCTAAGTCATGAATGTTTTGTAGCAATGTTTTGTAGAACTTTTATGCAAGCCCCCAGGGTTTGCTATGCTTCCAAGCTATTCTCTGCAATGTTCATTCTGCAAGGGCCATTACAGCTGGACTCTGTGAAACTATTGCGTTGAAAATTGTCTGGGTCACAAGCCTTTTCAGGGTGTATATTTTTGTAATATTTTACTCCCAACAAGCCAGATTAGATTCACAACAAAAAAAGCAGAAAAAAAGTATTAACCCCAAGAATGGGCAAATGTACTAGAGAAGCAATATAAATAAGGTGAATACAGGGGACCCAATCTCCAGTATAAACTGTACTATTTTTGTAAAAAACACATCTAAAAATAGCTTGAATAGAAATATAGTGGTTCTACTACAGAATAGCTACTAGTACCAACAGATCATCGTATTTAAGGAAAATCACATTTTACATTTTGTGTAAAATCCCTGTACCTTTAGACTTGCACATTGTGTATGGAATCCCATCAGATATACATGAATACTCGGCCATGAAATCAGTTCCCTAATCTGGAAAAGCATGTGTCCTTCTTTGTTCTTGTTAGCAACTAGTTCTTTCCCTCTCCTGACATCCCCCAGATTTTTAAAGCTATTCTGTTAGGGAGGAGGACTAACCACAGATTTTGATTCATATTGAATTTGAAAGACAGAATTCTTGACAGTACCCCTAGCACCATGTTGGGCTACAGAGTCTTCAGCTCAGCACTGACTTGGAGGGAAGCATGTCAATTATTGGGTCACCAGCACCACCTCCTGCACATTCTGGTTTTGCTTTGAAGAGGTCTCCTCTTCAATGCCTGGAATTGCTTACCTTATGAAATCTGACAGGATCACAGCCTAAGATAGTACAGCTATGGACCTGTTTTGCATTACTTAAACAGTGCAGGGGACATAAGGTTTCCTAACACAGGGGGAGATTTTCAAAGGAAATTTGAACTCAGGTCTCATGGAAAATCGAGAAGAAGACTGATCAGTGTCAATGCATTTCTGTAATTTAACTTACATAATGCAAGTAAGTGCTATTTCTGTGAGTAGCTGTGGTCTTAAAATACTAACAGAGAATTTTCTTTTGGGAAACCTCACATCAATGCTGCCCCATTAGCAAGAGGCAAATCTCTTCAACTACTGTCTGATTATGACTCTGCTGGATTCATTCTGTTCCTTGTTGTTCTTTGGATTCCAAATTTCTCTTGAGATAGCATCTAATTGCAAAGTTGATTGTCTAAGATAATAAAGCTTCTCCAAATTCATCTTCTTCTATGTGGCAGCATTGCTATGCAAATGATCTTGTCAAAGTGTTCATCATCAGACTCATCAGAGAGTACAGTACTTTAAACAACAGTATTATATTGTCTACAAAAAAATGCGAAGTAATGCTTATAGATTATTGTAGGCAACTTGATCCAGGAAGATGTCAAGAAGAAGCATTTTAAAATATTAAATTCCAAAATATCATAGAGTGCACTGGTGATTCAGTACCAGTATACATATTTCAAGTGTCAGTATGGCACACTGCTGATGATTGCAATACCTCTTTTGGAGTGCTAAGTTTTGATTTTCAAAGATGTAAGACTTAAAAGATTAAATTCATAAAGTATATTAATTTTTCTCCTTTATTAGTTAGTAAACTCACAGAGCCATGATTCTGTTGGTCATGGCACTACAGATTCAGAGCATTTCATCAGAAGTTTGTGAAATATACATAATTAGAAGGCCAGACAGTACATTTGTGTCACAGCTGCATATCTAAGGTGCACAAATGCATGTGATATGTGTACATTTGCAAAAAGGATGTGTGAGCATATGTTTAAAACAGAAAAAAACGTAACTTTGAACTCTTTGTTCTCAGTGTTTAGTTCCACTCTGTTCTCATTGATGTTGAAGATACTCTGGTGCTTAATCAAACCAGGGGTTGCTAGGCATGCCTTCAGTTCTAATGTCTAAGAGTAGCACTTTAGTGTGTGGTGGTACATCTCCTCGCCCCCCACCCCCCCCGGTTTTTCTGTTCTGTTTTTCCCCTTTACTTCGGCTGCTTTACGATCTCAGGAATTCCAGGCTGCAGCTTTTGTGTATTGAGTTGGTCAGTTAAGCGCCCCTTAATTGTACCGGAAACTCCTACATGGCTGGAGCAGAGAGCAGCCCTGTTCTTATCAAGATTCATGTTATGGCTAACGAGGGGAATGAGAACAAACAGCTACCCCTGACAGCCTTGAAACAGGGTGGTATCATCACTGCTGGAATTCCAACAACAAGCCGACCCGAATTGCGGTTCGGATGGAAATTTACTGGTGATTAAAGTCAATCAACTCACAATCCTATAAACGGCAGTCCTAAGTGAGGCCCTTTGAGCTCTCCTGGACTGCCGCGGGCCGCACCAGCATCTTCCTCTGATCGAAATGTCTCTCAGAGTCAGCTAAACTTAGCAGATTCTGAAAGCCTGCTGCCACCAGAACTCCATTGCTGGAGATCGACAACGGAGCCTGGGCTGCTGATATTCTTCACTCCTCAAAACTCTACTCCCGCCCGTTGAGAAATGCCAAGGCACTAGACGTGAGTATTTCACTAAACTCGAGGGGAATTTTTAACAGGTATACTATTTTCATATATGCATTTATAGTTGTAAGTGTGCATGCATGAATCAATTTAAGTAGTTTTATAGATGTATGATTTAATTTTAAAAGGAGTTTTATATTGCTGTACTATTCTTATAGCATTACTCTCCTAAACCGTTGACCAAGTCTGAGACTAGGACTAGACCTAGCTGCACCTAGGCTCCTCTCTGAGAAGGAGTTTAGAAAGCAAGGGGGTCTAGTCTAAACCTCGTGACTCAATGGGAGGCCCCCCCCCCCCCCCCTTTGCCTTTATTCCATATATGCGCAATCCTTTTATGAATCATTTTAACTCATTGTGATTTAATTCTCTTTTATGTGCTTCTATGTAGTAATAGAGTGAACCTTGCCATCTTCAAATCTGTAACTAAGTCACTGTTTTGATCAATTTTGTCTAATCATTTTATTAATCATTGATGATTGAGTGCTATTGAAAATATTATAACCAAATTCTGCAATTTGCTACAAGTACATTCTAACTTTTACTAAATCAAACTGTGTAAAGTCACTCATTCATAGTGAATTGACAGAATCTGCAGGATTCACAAACCTGCATTCGTGACATAGTGTGACAAGTCTACTGCAAAGGATTACAAGTTTTTACCCATTTCCTAAATACTACTAGGTGGGTTAACATTAAAAATGTCTTATACAAGTACATGGATACTGACAAGTGACAGCTCTAGGTCAATACTGAGGGAAGGGAGGAAGGTCACTTGCCTTAGTTATTGTGCTATTGAAGTAAATGGTCCTTTAAAAATGGTCCTTTTATATTGCGTTTGTTTGTCTATTATTATAGGCTGTTATAGAAGAGCTGCCATGCAATTTCACCTTTGATGTAATTTCAGGTTCTTTATTCTCCAGCCTGCATTTAGCTGATTCTTTTTGTGCTCTGTTTGGCACTGGGTTTCTTTACTTCACCTGTCACATCTAGATGCCTGGCTATTCACTGCAAATCTTCACTAATATGAACCACAGTTTTCTGGGTGCCGTCACTGTTCTTGCATGAAGCAAAAAAGGCTAATGAGAGACACCGCCACCCCCCTTTATACTCAACTGCATCTTTCTTTTGCTGTTCTAGACACCCACAGATTTTTGCAAAGAATAGGATTAAAGGGTGTTTTGGATTCTCTAGATCTCTTCTCAATAAGGTGACTGCTTCATCAGTAGCACAGCGGAGTTTCCAAACCAGACACTCTGCAGTGGTTTCTTTCTTCTATGCTGTCTATTTAGCTTTTATTTGGAAAAATCTATTTTGCCTCTTTTTTTGCTGTGTCATTCTTTGTAGATCTATAGCACACAAAAATATGGGTTCCCTCAACACCTTAGCTCTTGAGTACATCTTCATGTCCATTAGTGAGTGATCATATAACTACATCGTTGACTGCTCACTGCTCAGAGTCCAAAATGTGCACATTTTGATAAAGTCTTACATCTCTGTGAAATATTGATCTCTGTGAAATATCTATCTTTGATGTCTGTCTGTATCAAAAGAATTGGGCAAATTTAATACCCAGAAAACTTCAGTAACTTTAGACAAGTTAGCACCAATTTAATTTGGCTAATACTATGCATATTAGATATTCAGTTTTTTCTTTCTGTATTTTCAGGAATGAGTCTAGAATGCCATTGTTTTCCCTATCTTGCTACATTGACTTCATAAACCCCATTATGAAATGCTTGTTTTCTGTTCATCATCCTGGCCTCTGCTCCTCATGGATCTCTCACTGGTATTTTCCACATCCTTCTTCAAATGTGGACCACAAAAGTCAACACAGAGGTAGTTCCCTCTGCTAAATTGTGTCAGAGGTAAAACTTTCCCTACTACTTGATGTTCTTCAGATTATGCTTCTAAGTGTTACATTAGCTTTCTTTGCTACAGATTGCTCTGACGGCTATGCTGATGTCATTATCTACAGTGATCCATATGTCTTCCTTTGAATCACTGGTTTTCAAGACAGTTTTAACCATTCTTGAGGTATATTGCATTCCTTGTTTCCAGATGGAGAACCTTGAGTTTGGCTGCTCTAAGATTTCTTTAACCAAGTAATTCAGCTTATTATTTATGACACACTGCACAGTCAAATTTCTGCCTTATGTCCAGCCTCCTTTTGGCTTCACTTACTTTAGACTTGAAACTGATGAATATTTTACTTAATTTCCATTAACTAGCACTCGATTTTTGACAAAAAGTTTTAATAATTCTGTTCAGTTAGCATCTCTTGCTAGTCTTTGGTCAGGGTAAAATAATAAAAAAGCCATGTGTATTGTCCACTAGCATGTGTCAGCTATGGAACCTGAATAATGATAATATTGTGTGACACAGTAATACTAATAGTTTTTCACTGGCTATGTTCTTGCACCAAATACACAATCTATATATGAATAATTAGCTGGAAAATAAAGATGTTGATTTTAGTGAAGTGTCACCAAGATTACAATAAAGAAAAGAATGTAAGCAATATGATTTGTATAAAATTAGTAGATAGAAGCAATTCAATATGTACATTGAGTTTAATATCTATATTAATATGTATATGCCTGGACAGAAATGCTCTCATATGAAGAGGAAATAAAAGACTTCCATGTTTGACAACAGGACTGATTTTAATTATTCTCATTGCTCTGCAAAAGACTATTTAAAAAAACGCAAAAAGACTTTACACAGGAATCAGACAGCAGCAGGAACAGAAATAAGATCAAGGGGAAAAAAGGGGAGCAAAATGATAGTTGAGGATGGAGAAATGAACATTATGTAGAAGACAATCCAAAATGCACAGTCAGAAAGCAAAATCAAAGATGCAGTCGCCTGAAAAGCACATAAGGCTCATAGAAGTTACCTGTTTAGACTTTTCTTAGTTTTTAAAATAGGAAGTTTTGTGACATAGGCATGGGCTGTCTGCACAACTGGCACTAGAATATTTCCTGTAATTCCAGGCTCCACATAGTGTTGCCAAGTAGGAAGCTCCTAAATCGGTGTAGTCTGCCCTTCTTTTAAAAAGATGCCTGAAACTATAGGTGATGCTGTTTCCCACTATATATATATACACACACACACATATACCTATATGTATTACTAATGTTTAGGTCATTTACCTAGAAGTAGAAATCTTGGAAGGATTTTCTAACTCATCGTGAGGGGTTTGCTGTCAGTGTTTCCCTTCAGAGTAGACTAATCATCAAACTGTAAAATAGTCGAAAGGAAAGCAGCCTCCAGCATATGAGTTGTTAACCCAACAGCCTGTCTCCATCTGGACCAAGAATCATAGAATCATAGAATCATTTAGGTTGGAAAAGACCTTTAAGATCATCCAGTCCAACCATTAACCTAACACTACCAAGTCTACCACTAAATCAATTAAGGGTAAAGTAATAATTAATTTCATGTTTCCTGGCTTGGTGGCTGGATTGTTTTTTAATGAAAATAAAACTAGGAATCATTATCATTAGGAATCAAAATCATTATAATGGTTAGCAATATAGAGTGGTCCTCCCATGGTATATTTCTAGCAGTCTGGAAGATTGCATTTCAAAGGTTGTATTTAATAACCACCAGTAAATGTAAAATTATCCAAGACTTTGCCTAACCCTGTTTTGAACCAGTTTGCCCTTTTGGCCTCTACATCATCTTGTTACAAAGACTTCTACAGCTGAACTATATGAATTATGATTTAATTGATACACACACAATATTCTCACTTAAGGGGTCCCTAGTTCTTTTAATGCAAGAAATACACTGAGTCAATATTATTCCTTATTCTCTGTACTATATTATTCACTAGTTAATCTCTGTCAATGTACTTTGCTCCTGCCATTTTCTCTCTTTCAAGTTAACTTGCCCGGACTACTTAGTCCTCCTTTGTACAGAATGCAAAAAACCAGGAATGTGCACATCCAGACATGTCCTTTAGATGTTTAGGGAGTTTTCAGGCAGGTGCCAACTGACTTCTGAGTTTTTCTGAGACTGGTGGTCATGGAAATAGGGACTTCTGGGGTCATTTTCTTAGACTTAGTTAAAGATCATCCAGTTAAGTTTGGAATTGACACAGACCCCGCACATGTAAAGACATAAAGCAATTAGAAGAAGCAAATACTTTATGTCTGATGTTATTTCTACAATCTTGTGCATATTGTTTTCTGTAAGAGAAGAGAAATTCCATCTTTTCTTGAGCTTTGTCAGCTTATCTTTCTCAGGTTTGTGCCAAGTGTTTTAAATGAAAGCTAGAATGCTTGTTTACTGTTCTAACAGTGGGGTTATTGCCCTGCAGTTCCCTACACACTGTCTCAAGATCTTTTTTCTTCCTTCCTCTTTTTTACCCAACTATTTTTATCCTTTGCTAATGGCGCAAGTCTTCATTATGCTCTTTAAATCTTCTTTCCTTCTACAGTGCTCCTTTTGTTATGTTATATATAATGGGTCAAAATGATCTCTGGCACAAAGCCACAGTATTAAACCAAGAATTAATATGGACTAGTATTCTTAGACTGAAAAATGCTTACAGTCATTTGAACACCAAAGATAAGAGAGAGAAACATATTTCTAAAATCTTTGCAAATGAAGGAGACAGGACTGCTGTTTAAGGGAACTTCAACTGAGCACAGAAACAGACTGAATGCAATCAATCAAAAAAGATTTATTCAAGAGTCATAAATTAGACTCTACCTTAGATTCCTTTGGTCTCCCTTTCTTATATATCATCTCTTGTCCTGACATTCAGTCTGAAGTATTTCCTCCAGCCAGTAAAGAAAGATTTTCCAAACTCAAGAGTCCAATTAGGAAAAATGTTCCCCTGCCTTTCAGCACTGCATTATCTGAACCAGTTCCCTCCAGAGCACCCTCTACAATGGAGGCATTTATAACTGAAAGTATCTCAGTAGGAAATGGTACTCACTTATTGTATGAAAAATTGAAAACTACAGACTGAAAACAGGCACAGCTTGAGTGCTGCAGCGTACCTGCTTTGTGTCTGTTTTATGACTGAGGCAGTATTCAACAATTGTGAGGAAAAGACAGGGTAAAGATGGGCTGAAAAGTTTGATAAAAAGTAAGAAAAGTGGTTCCAGACCAGCAGCTATGAGAATGGTCCACAGTTACAAGAGCTCATTCCAATTTTCAGTAAGGAATTACTTCAGCAGCTTTTGTTTTAAGGATTCCCTTGGCTTTTGAAACTGCCTCCTTTACTGGTACTTCCAGTTCCTGCAACAGCTCCTGTTCTGCGAGTTAGCTGGCATCTCCTGGTCTGTAAGGGGAAGATTTTAAAAATAACAAACTTTAGCCTCTTTCCCTCCATTGTCAAGGTTTAGTCAACAATCACAAGAGGTAGAAACATTCTCAATTGCTTGTTCGTCGTGCTGTGATGAATGGGTCTCTTAGCTGTGCTGGCACAAATGTCTGTGCACCCACACTGTCAGCTTGCCGTGAACTGGCTTGGCTTTGAAAACACTTCTCTCCCTCTCCCTCTCCCCTCCTCTCTCTCTTCCCCCAAGTAAACTTTAAGCCAGAGAAATTGCCCAGAGAATTGTCCAGCAGAGGCATAGAAGTGGTTCTGCAGGAAGAACTGGAAGGTTAATGTGGTGCACAGGCAGGAGTGGGTAACATCAGAGCAGCCAATATTGCTACTGAAACCACAGCCTGAGACACCAAGAACTGGTGCTTTATAAATGACACCAAAGGTTGGAAACACAGACCTCACGTATTTTAATTATGTGACATATAATTTAACTGTCTGTTGGAGGTTTTGAGCATATGCTGGAGAAATATCATTGTATATTTACCCTGTTTTCAGAGGTAGGTTTCTAGACTTGATAGACATATGCTGTACTTGTTCCCGAGTGCCTTAGAAGCCCTTCTTTAAACATGGTATTTCTGTCTAATCATCAATTAAAATAACTAGTCAAGATCTGATTCTTATTTCCTTTCAGTTTGTCTGTGCTATTGGTATTCTCCACCTTTCCCATCACTGTAAGTTCATTTGTTTTCCTTGTGACAGCTGATGTCAAGCTGATCCGTATTTATCATCTCACCTTCAATATTTGCGGGGATGTGCCACAATTAGAGCAGCTGACATTTTGCTGTAGGCAGAACTAGAATTATACTGTGTGTGTTCTGTGTAGGTTACTCGTCTGGCTACCCTTTACAAACACGCAGTCATTTAGATTAATTGCTAGGTAGTTCTGTATTCTGTGTTGACATAATACAGCACTCATTTTGGGTCCTGGGTTTGGTTCCTGCTCCTCCATATTACAAAGCGGTAATGTGGCTGGGGCAGTAGAGAGATAGCAGTGATGGAAGTTAGAAGGGGCAAGATGATAGAAATCTAAACTGGAACCTGAGCAATGACTAAGACCATTTGTGGATGGGCAAAATGTAGTGATACACGGCTCTCTGAATTGGGGAGAAGTTGATGGCTGCAGCAACATCTGAACAATGCATCCCTGATGCAGGCAGACCCTAAAAATCCAAGTACAGTAGCTGGGCTGAGCACAAAATACTGTGCCTGTTGAGGACACAGAGCTGAGAAGGAGTGTATCAGTGAACTGCGATTCAGGGAAGAAAAAAAAGGCTTAAGAGAGGATAAACCAGATGAAGGTGCAACTCTTAATTTCACAGAAATAATTTACAAGTGATTTCTATGGCTTCAGGGTAAGACTTTGATTATTTTGGAGACTAATTTAAAAGAAATATTGCTGACCTGAGATCTGAAGAAGGAGCACAAACCCAAAATCATATTTTTATAACTTCCAAGTAGCTTTGGATAAGCATCTGAACTTAAAGTTCACCTGAACTTTTAGTGTGGACCTTTCACTGGTTTAAATACATCATCACTGTGTTTGCAACATTGCCAGATCCACATTGTGTTACATGGAGTTTCGTGCCATCAGGCATGATAGATAGAGCTGTGCCATGTCAATACCTGATAGAAACTGGCAGAATGCAGTACAGTAATAAGGAAAATGCTCAGCGTGTTAGCATCTTTGTGAACCAAGTAAAAATCAGGATACAAGTACCTACGTTTCTTACATGAAATATCTCTTGTTGAGGAAGCAGTTGTCTTTTCATGTTTCATTTCTTTACAATATATTTGGAAGCAATTCTGCTTTGTTCAAACCGCTACACCAGTTATCTAATGATGATTTGAGGAGGTGGTAGTGGATCAGTTGGTGTCATGGCTGTTAACAAAGTGGCTCTCAGCAAAGTCTCCTGCTCAGCAGCTTAGAAGATGGAGACCACAACCTCAGCTATCAAAAACTGGTTACTGTAATAAATGAATGGTCTCTCCAGCCTTCACGGTGCAGTGCTGTCTTAACCTCTGGACATCCTGCTCACCTTTGCAGTTGTTTGTATTCATTTAGCTTGGCTAAGCATTTAGTCACAATTTCTTCCTCAATTGTTTCTCCAGACCACCTGTAACATCTCATCTTCCTTGAAGACATATAAAGACCCTAAATTTTCCTTCAGGCTGTTTTCAAGAGAAGTTGTGTTGCCTGCATGAAATGAGTCAATTCAAGTGTTTAGTCTGTATATATACTGTGCAGGGAGGATAAAAGCCGCACATGAAACCTATTTATGTACATGGGCAACATTTTTCAGAAAGCAGGCTAAAATCTTGAACTCTGACTGTCTGAGTTAGACACCAATATTTACTGTCTGAAATTATATTTATATCTTCAGTTTGCTTTGAAAAAGGGAAATCCAGGTGCAAAGCAAAAATGCTGTAAGTTATTGCTAGCCACAGCTGGGGAGAAGTTAGGCACAGACAATGAAGTCAATTGTTAGACATAACAATGCTCATTATCATCTATCTCCTAACATTTAGAACTCTATGCAGGTTTTATCTTTTTATTTTTTTAAAACAAGCAAGGTCTTATAGGGAGAAAAAATATCTTCTGTTGGAATAATTTTTAGAATTATGTACACAAGTACTTCATGTCTGTAGCAGAAACAGCAAACTTCAAAATGAGTACAGGTTGAGAACAATTGCTCCAAATTTAACTTAATTAAGCTAATTTGCTGTTTTGTTTGTGTTTAGTGCTTAAGGTGACATTCAAAAGCTTGTTAACTGGCAAACAAGCTTAGGTAAACTTGAAGGTATAGTGTGCCATTGTGAAGCAGAACAAATTAAGAATAATGCATCCTTCAAGTACCCCACAAAGAGGTTAGATAAACTAGAGTATCTGGGGCTAGTTAATTTAATTACTTTCTCACTGCACATAGACTCAGTCTTAACCTCAGCATCTCACTTTATTGACTGTAGAGAGGCAGGCAGATTTCAGTGGGTTCAAGTGGACTTAATCTCCAGATTTGGTCATAAGCTTAACATTAAGGGTAAACATTACACACTAAGTCTCCCCATTTTGTTTAACCCAACCTAAGAAATAAACTCCTAGTTTTCCTTTCCCAGTGCACATTTTTTTTTTGTAGACTTCAAATTAATCATCTTTGGCATGTAACACCTTGTACCTTTTAGCCTTTTTTGGTGGGCTTTGCTGGTTGTCTTGTTCATTGTCTGCTTCGACAATCAACAAAAATTGCATTTGTTTGTTGATTATTTCAGATTTATTGGTACATGTTTGGAAAATGAGAATTTTGTTCATCAAACAAAAAATAAGACTTCAATAATTGATTCATTCATTATCAAGACAAAAACTAGATTTCTTGAAAAAATAAACTATGCCATGATAGCCAAAGTGTTAATGCCTAACGGTATTCTGAAAGGATGCCGGAGACCCAAAGCAGTAATAGTGTTACGTGGTCTAAAGATATACATGGGGCAAGGAGATATACATTTGTCAGGAAAACTACTATCGTGTATTAAGTCAGTTGATATACTTGCCGTAGCAGACGCTCATCACGGTCCACCATCTAACCCCAAGCTGTAAGCTCTCAGCTGGCTCATCACCAACCCCTAGGCAGGGCGCCATGCGTCCCTGCTGCTCTGTCACTGCCCATCCTTGCCATTCTGGCCTGTTTTTCCTAAAGTGCCTGTATCCAGCTATGACAGCACTCCAGCTGTGTGAGCCGTCCCACCACATGTCTGTGCTCCCAAGGAGATAGTAGCCCTGCAATTGCGTCTGGGCCTCTGATTCCTCCTGTTCATTGCCCACACTGTGTGTGGATTAGTGTATGGGCACTTAAGATGGGCTCCACTCATGCTGATTTCCCAGGGAAAGTGTGAGCACATTCCCCATCATGCCATCCTGTCTTCATTTCCTTATTTGTGTGCATACTCTTGGGGTGACCTTCTTTCAGCCCTGGTTTCTTGATTATGAGGTCTCTCTTGTCCACAGCACCCTGCACACTTTGCTTGCCAATCTATATATTTTCTTGTGTGCTTCTTAATGAATGCTCTTTTCAGTCCTGGTCATTATGGCTGCAAACCGACATCAGAGTGCCCACATTGTGGGTGCAAACTGACAGCAGGGCTAAAACTGTCATCCATTTATGCAGTGCATAACTTGCAGCACTGACAAAATAAATGTGCTTATATCATTAGTCAAACAATACAGGATCTTAAAGACTAATAACGGTCATCTTTCAAGGTGTCCTGGTTTCAGCTGGAATAGAGTTAATTTTCTTCCTAGTAGTGGGCACAGTGCTGTGTTTTGGATTCAGTATGAGAATAATGCTGATAACACGCTGATGTTTTTAGTTGTTGCTAAGTACTGCTTATGCTAGTCAAGGACTTTTCAGCTTCCCATGCTCTGCCAGGTGCACAAGAAGCTGGGAGGGGGCACAGCCAGAATAGTTGATCCAAACTGCCCAAAGGGCTATTCCATACCATATGACGTCATGCTCAGTATAGAAACTGGGGGGAGTTGGCTGGGGGGCAGCGATCGCTGCTCGGGAACTGTCTGGGTATCGGTCAGTGGGTGGTGAGCAATTGCATTGTGCATCACCTGCTTTGTATATTATTATTATTATTATTATTATTATTATTATTATTATTATTATTATTATTATTATTATTATTATATTGTTACTATTTTTATTATTATTGTTACTATTTTTATTATTACTATTTTACTTTATTTCAAATATTAAACTGTTCTTGTCTCAACCCAGAAGTTTTTCTCACTCTTACTCCTCCAATTCTCTCCCCCATCCCACCAGGGTAGGGGGAGTGAGCGAGCAGCTGCGTGGTGCTTAGCTGCTGGCTGGGGCTAAACCACAACACAAGGCTATCTTGGATATTTTATGGAAGCTCTGTGTTACTTTCCCACTGCTCTATTGAACAGCACATGATAAACAAGAACAGCATTTTTAAATGGGAATATCTAATAACTATTCTATAAGAACTTATGGAGGAAAAGAGTTACTAGATGTTAATTTTAAGTAATCATGTAGTTTAATTTAATTTTAATTTAGCAGTCTTAGTTCAGACTGTAGCACTGTGTTTGCCTCATGCTTTCACTTGTGCCTCACAGACTTCACTATCTTTTAATTCATTACCTGAGCTGTTTAAGATGTTGGACAGTGATAATTTAAATCTTTGGGCCATGTTTACGTTAGATTGCATGTTCTTCCCTACAGTCCAGGCATGGGATGATCTGGAATAATAGTAATTTAGAGCTGCCTTCAAGATAGATGTTATGGCTAGATACTCAAAAAATGCTGTGGAATTCATTATGGTTGAATATACATATTAGATGTAAAACTCTGTCCATTCAAATGAGTTATCTTAGTTCCAAATAATATACCAGTCAAAAACAGTGATGAAAGACATGAGCCACTCCCTAGGTGGTTTTGTTTTGGTTTTTTTTTTTTTTTTGTGTGTGTTTTCCTGCCATTGATTACAATAGCCAGCTAGCCATTCCTGGATTTCTAGCTTTGAAGAAAACTTCTAAGATGGCTGAAGGTTAATATCAGACACCCACTAAAGTTTTAGTCTTGGTTTGAAGAACATTCTAGTTGTACTTTTTCAATATTTATTCAGTACTTTGACAATAAAAAGGGATACTAGTTAGGTTTAATTCTATTGTGGGCATTTTCTGCCATACATCTTGTCACTGTTGCCATTCTGAAGTGAGATGTGGCATAGATAGTGGAAGAGTTGACTTGAAGAGGGCTGCTGAGAGTCTGAAAGAACCTTAAAGAATATTAAACGTTTCCTTTTGGAGCATCAATGTGCATGTTACACACACATAACATTTGTATTGTACTCTTGTAGCTAATGGCATATTTAGACCCCCAGATTACTGGGCATTTAGACCAAGAAACAGGCAAGAAATGCTTTTACCTCGGAGCAGCCTGATGTTTCAAAGGAACCAGAAAAGTTTGCCATGGCAACTTTGGAAGGATATTTTTTTTTGTTTTTGAAAAGGCTCGAGACGTATGCTATCTTGGCAATACACCCTAGAACAGGAAAAGTGCAAGCTAAGCATTTTCTTCATTCCTGAGAAAAAAGAATGAAGTGTCCCGTTTCACTGGTACATGCATTGTGCTATTTGACAGCATTATGTTTAGAGTTTGACAAGTATCTAAGCAGTGATAAGGCTAGGTAGCAAGGAGGCTAAGGGGTGATCTGAGAGCTTACAGCTGCTTGAAAGGTAGTCACAAAGCAGACGGTCATACTCTTCTCAGTAGTAGCAGATGACATAATGAGGGGTAACAGCTGCAGACTGCACTTTGAGACATTTAAGTTGCCTTGCTCTGAGCAAGAGGGCCACCATAGGTCCCTTCCAACCAATATTTCTATGCTTCTAAGAAAAGGAAAGGTACTATACCAAATTAATTATTACATAATTTAATTTAATACAGTTTTACATTCTTGTTATATTTTATAAGATGGACGTATTAAAAGTCTGAGTTTTAACCTACTAATGACAAGTTTCCTATCTTTTCAGTATTTCATATAGTAATCTCATGACATAAACCCAAACCTTTTCATTTGTTGTCAAGTACAGCTCTACAAATGGGAAGAAATAACTATATTAGATTTAGAGATTCACAGATTGTGATGCTGCAAAGGACAACTGTCAGCACCTAATCTAAACTCCTGACTCCAGGGCTTTTTCAAATTATTACTTGTGTGCACTAGACACATCATTTAGGAAAAAACTTTCAAATACGATATGGCATTTCCAGTGAACTTGTAAGACGGGTAATTGCAACAGTGACCACGTCTCTTCAGCCTTTGCATTTCCTTACTCACTAAATTTTTTCAGACATGATTGCCAGTTATGTGACATTTCTTTTTTTTGTTCATTGATAAGATATCAGTTAACATAAATCTGAGACCCTATTGCATATATTCCTCATTAGAAACATAATCTTTTGGTAATAATTCACTGTTCACAACTCTACGTAGACCTATCCATTAATCTTTTCAAATCTTAATGTTTGCTTTTTTTTATTTTTTTTACCTGGCTAAGTGCTTCCTTTTAGTCACATCTCATTTTGAAAAACATATCTTACCACAATCAATCTTTCCATGCATCTTTTCCCCTTTTCTTTCTTCTGATGAGGTTTCCTACAAATTTTATCTGTGGTGATTTCATTTTGATCTGCTCAAAAAAGTGGGGACATTAGCTCAGGATCAGCCATGAGCTCATCCTCCCATCTCATCCACCTATCTTTCCCCAAACTGATGAACATAGTTAAATCTGATGTCCTGTGCACACACATCAAGTCTCAGACTGATTTTGTCTGACGCTTTTCTTGATATATCTTGCTTTATCTGAAATAGCACATTCAAATTCTATTTCTAGAAACAAAAAAGACACCAAAAAACCCACCAGAATAGCTTTAAAAGCTATCTAGAAGTTTGAAGGGAGCTTAAGGAAATAAAGGCACATTTTACTTGCATCACAACAAATGAAGATACAGTTAGCTATGAACAAAATTAGTGAAGAATCAGCTTAACAAGCTACTTTCAGATAGTTGTGCAAATCAGATTCTTCTGCCTTCTTTTAATTAATACTTGATTTTCTCCAAAAGCACTGCTGCTACTTTCTATTTGCAACATATAATCTGGTTGTCTCCAGCTCTCTTTTTCTAACTGTAATGGAAAGTTTTTGATTATCTATCACTGCTTCTTCTGAAGTGTGGCCAAATGATGAGTTGTGAATTTTCAAAAAATGGCCCTGATGTCTGGACCACAGTGTCTTTAAGTGACAGAGCATCTCCTTAAAGATGTCTTAAGATATTTGCTGATAGGGATTTAGCTTGATTTTTTTCAAGCTTGATTTTTTAATAGAAAAAAAATCTAGGAATATTTTCACCTGTTCCTAATTACATTTGCATACTGTTCTAATATATTTCTCCTAGGAATATGAAGAAAAAGTCCAGATACCGATCTCAACTGTACTGTGTAAAGCAAGTAAATTAATGCAATAAGTGGAATCATTCTGCATTTGTATTGCTCAGCTAAGAACAGAGGGTACTGTTCTTACTG
The DNA here is from genome assembly GCF_030463565.1 of Pelecanus crispus. Taxonomy (NCBI): domain Eukaryota; kingdom Metazoa; phylum Chordata; class Aves; order Pelecaniformes; family Pelecanidae; genus Pelecanus; species Pelecanus crispus. The sequence continues at coordinate 69,114,212 of NC_134646.1, read as the reverse complement.
GCTAGTAACTCTTAAAATCTTGCCCAACTGTTTATTTTATGTTGTCTTTTTCTTGAAGTTTGAGGCCTCTAATGCAGTGATTTAGAAAAAACTGCATGAGGGAAGCATCATGTGCTTATTCTTTATTGCTGCATGGTATAATACCAGGTCATTAATCATTAGTAGAAAGAGTAAAGGTCCCAATTTAGTGCCCTGGGGAGACATCTCCATTAATTGCTTGCCAATTGGAGGGGACACAATTGACTTTAACCTGCTGGCTATGGTCCATAGGAAAAGCTCTGACCCATTTAATCAGCCTGGAATGTGTTCCATAACCTTTCAAGTTAGATCATCGAATGTCAAGTTCTGTCCAAGGCTTTATTTAGTCAACCATGACTGGTAACCTCCTTATCTTCTGCTTTTCATGTCAGAGGTACAATAGTTTTATCAACACACGTGCGGCTATTTTCTTTTAAAGCTGCCAAACTATGTTCTGTCCAAATGGCTTTGAAAGATTTACCGTAACTGTGCTGCTATCATACTTAATGCACAAGCTCAATGAAAAAGTGAAATTTATAATTGCTTTCATCTGTCTTTTAATCTGCACTGAGAATAGTAAGCATATTTAGTGAGCTTCAAGCCACAGCAACTTCCTCAGAGACTGGAGAAATATTAATAAAAGACACCCCACCCCCCCATCCCCCCACCCCAGTTTCTGATACGTAGTGTATTCTTTCCTTTTCTCTATTGACCATAGTATATGTTAGCATGGTACTACCATTACTGCACTTTGTGTCACTGTTGACAAGGAATATAAGAATTCAGAACTTCTGATGGCACTGAATGACACAGTGAATCAAGATGTTACTGTTGGTGGTTGGGTTTCTTTCTTTTATTTCTGTGCACTTGCTTCATCTGCCTGTTCAGGTCACCTAAACCATTTTGTGATGTTTTAGGAAAATATCCAGTAATATCTGCTGTTCTGGATAGAGTAAGTCAGAGTCCCTTCTGAGGGAAGTACTGACTTTGTATTTTGGCTTATGCAGAAGTAGCAAACCAAGTACAACTGCAGAATAGTGGCAGTCCCAACAATAAAACCTCTGTGTTTATTCTGTCTGATGAAACAGCTATCTGACTTCTACAGCTACCTCATAAAATGGGACCAGATTGATGAGCTTAAGTTATTGAGTGTTTCTCGGTTCTGTGAACATTTTGTTGCTTACAGCTGTGTAGGCAGTTTTCTTTCTCTCTTTTGCTGTTTCACTCATTCTCCGTTTTTGCTGGGAAGGAATGTTTTATGTTTTCAACCTTTTCATTTTACAAATTGGTCTTTAAAATGCCTTGCTGCCTGGATTATAATAACTGAAATAATTTCTGTCTAACTGTAGTGCATTCATGAGCCTGACAGTGTGAGTGCAAGGAGTAAACTGTACATTTAATCAGTGGCATTTAATTTCATTTTCTAAGTTAGGATCAGCATCAGTCTGTCATTAGGTCTAAAAGTATGTATTTAAGAAACAGTATTGCATTTCCTTTAAAAGATCCTTACTAGATTTGAATAATAACGGCCTACAAATGTATTAATGATAACGAGTATGCAAAATGTTCTGTACAAAAAAAGATCTGACAAGCATGAATGGTGACAGATGATGACTGGAGTTTTCAAAATTTATGATCATTACAATGTGAAAAAGTAATTATGAATAATAAAAATCTGTTGCAATAATTAGCTGTAATGAATGCTCATAGCAAGGTAAATGAACTGGAACAATTTAAGGCAATAACACACGATTTGCATTTTATACTATGTCAGAACATTTTATCATTAGACTAGTCAGCAATATACTCTTATATTACCACAATTTTCAACATTTTAGCCATGCACGTCATGTTCGTTTGTTGCTAAGCTGTGATCTGTACATAAAGGAAAAGTGATAAAAAGAATGAATCACTTTAATAAGGCAATCTTCAGTACATTTAAAATAAATATTTTCATGTGAATGTTGGTTTTGTATGTGTGCTAATAAATCTGCTTGTGATGTAGGACTTCTCTACATAGTAGTAAACCATTTATGGTGTGAGAAAGAGTCAGTCTAAGGTGTCAGTGTGTATTTTGTACAAACTAGGACACATCTGTGATGGCCTTGTGGAATTTTCTATGTATATTCATCCATGCTGTTTAGTCCAAAAGCAAGACCTGTTTGAAACAGTCAGTTCCACTTCTCTGAAACTGTGTTTTAACATGTGAGAATGTGCAAGTGCTCAGGGAGCCCAGAGCCAGGGGATAGATTTGGAACTACTTTAAAGTTTGCAGCTCTGTCTCTTTCAAATTCTTTCAGGCAGTGAACCATGAATTTCAGGATGATAAGGTTACAACAGACTGGCTCTCACTGTTGGATCAGAGTAGTCACTCCTGGGTGGACTGTCATCACCAGCATTCAAGGTCACTTTTTTCGTTACAGTGGACCTTTCCAAAGGGCTGTAATTCATCATTCCTTGGACATGTGATCTATCTGATCTAGGGGCATCTTTATGATTTACATCAGTTCTAAATCTTCGCTTGTACCATCGTTCTGCCAAAACACAAAATAGGAGAGCTTGTTGAAGCCCATGAGGCAAGCTGGCTTTCCTTTGCCTATTCTGCTATTTTAAGAAAATGATTCTGAGATCACTGAACTGGTAATACTTCTTAACCTTGGCTAACTCTTGGTTTGCCAGAAATGCTGTTCACTTTTGCATAGGAAAACTGCTTTTTGAAAAGTTGATTGCTAGTTCCCTGCTATGAATCTAGCTGCCATCAGTTTTATCCTTAAGTCATTGAGTTTCACTACACCTTGCTCTAACAGTAATGTTCTCTCCTTCCTGAAGAAGTTTATGGCAGAATAGGCATTCAGTAACTGACCTTTCCGAATAAAGTTGTGACCCAACTGTTAAAGTCTGTGGAAGTCTGTCTGCTAACTATAAAGAGCACTTAACCAGGACTTCCAGAAACATGTGGCAAATAAATCCTCTCCTTACCCTCTATTAGGACACAGAATCTGTCCTGGAAGCTGTGCTGAATTTTGCTATTGAGCTGTCTGCTTTTTCAACAAGTACTCTGAAGTTGAGGGAAGAATTTCTGAGCTTGCATTTTATAACATGTCTTTGGAGTAGATGTCTTTGCCAAAGGGTTAAGAGTAATTTAAGATCTGATTTTTTTTTTTAAGTACAAATAATAACTTTTAGTTAATATCAGAGAAATAATAAATAATAACATATAATCTTAGGGAGGCCAGTATCATCGCATTTGATGCAACCTTTGTTTTCTGTTATCTGAATCAAATATTGACGGCTGTATTTTCACACAGAAGAAATATAGGCTGATTCTTCCCTTAGACCACTTTTACCCTCCATTAGAAAAAAGTTTTCTGGGTATATTTTCACCTATGAAGCTTGTGCCATATGAATGAACCCCCCAGTAGAGACCTAAAGAAATCCATGTAAGACATCTGGGAGTTAGAATACTTTTTTTTTTTTTAATTTATTTTTTTTTTAAAATTACAGAAGTGTTTGGATAGTAGTACAGGACCAACGGGACACATTTTAATTACTTGCTACTGTTTCTTCTTAATCTACTTCAGAGAGTGCAGTGTAATACTGGGCATATCATAGTCTCAGTCCTTGTTCTTCATGTGGGTTTTTTTCCCTGTTAACTCTGAACAATTTGTTTTTTCTGGGTCAAATGAATTTCTAGATAGACCAAATACTTTCATGTATGACAAGGACAGTAGGACATCAAAACATATATACCCCAGGGAATGGCTTTAAATGTCTCCTTTTGATAATACTCTTCCTGACATGTTCAATGCATCCATCACATCAAAGCTCTAACTTTTTTTTTTTTTTTTTTAAAGAAACAGCTTAAGTCTGTTTGTCTTAGAGAATTCATGGAGGTTGTTTAAATAAAAAAAAAAAATGGATTATGTACTTTCAGAAGAGGAATTGCAATATGCTTGAGCAGAGACATCTGCTATTTTTATTTTCCGTTCCCCAGGAATAGAAATTTGTTGTAGAAGATGGTAATTTAATGTGAAAGTCTACAGAAAACTGAACATTCAAACCAGTGGGTATAGAGATAATAAAAACATGAAATTGGTCTGAGCATGTTGCTCTGTTCCGGATTAGAGCATGCAAGAACCTGGAACAAGTTTAGTCAGAACTAAGTTTTGACATGGTGCTTACTTAGGTGTCCTGTCTGTGCTATGCATGACACTACACACACTTCTCCCTTCTCATGGCTGTATTTTGAACTAGGTAGAAATCCTTGTTTATGACTGAATAGAATTTATATGTAAACACTGCTCAAATTGGGAAGAAAGATTGCAGATAAAGGGATCACTACTTTGTAAGGAAGCATATACCTTCTTCAGGATTGCCCTTTTCATACTCTGAGTTGCCACATTCCTGCTTTTGCAAGCTGGGGGCAACCTACCAAACTACTGCAGGCTATTCTGCAGTTGCAGTAACTTTGTAATGTGTTTAAGCACTTGTAAAAGGAAATGCATGGTGAAACTTGTTATATGTCATAATGACTTTTTTTTCTGTTTTTCAATGTTTAGCAACTAAACATGCTCATCTTGTTCATCTTGTCTTGATAATTAATAACTTACACTGTTTCTTATTTTGTTCTCATACGCCTCTGTTGCCTAATATTGTGACTGCATGTTACTGTTAAGGAGAACAACAAAGAAAGATTTTAGTGAGGTTTGTAAAGCTCTGGTAGGAATGGACTCCTTTGTTCCCAGGGTAAGAGTCACCCCTGCCTACAGGAAAGTCAGTAAGATCCACTTGTTCAGCTGAGGCACCTGGACATTTCCAATACAGGAATTGGGCACCAGCCCCCAAGCTTCTTCAGGCATGACAGTGGTGCTGTCTTCTCGGAGAAGCAGTAGGACCTGTATCACCGCTCCTAGTGAGCTCCAACCTCAGCAGGAGGGCAGACACCTGCCCATTTAGGGATGCAAGGCTGTCTTTCTGTGCGTACTGGGATCTGTCAGGTTCTGCTGCATTGAACACCTGGTGGGAGTAAAGCAGCAGGTTACCTTGCCTTTCACGGGTGGGATCTCATGACCTTTGTGAGAAGCAGCTGCTGCTGGATCCCAATCCCTGCCAAGTTCAGCAGTAGCTCCTGACTTCAGGGCCGAGAATTGTACACCCACGCTTTCCCACGCTCCATGCTGAACACAGTCAAGAGTGCATTGCTCAGTAGAAAAGAGGCCAAGGAACACTGCAAGTAGTAGTTTTCTCTGCAGGTTTTATACAGGGTTGATTACAAGTGATCAGTGACTGTGACAAAATTATGAAAACAAATTTGTTCAGTGTTATAAATAAATTCTCTCTCTTGGGACATTTATGTTGAGAACTCTTGTTACAGGGTTACTTATGAATTTCTTCATAGAATCATGCTGCCATATTTGCAAACACTGTTTGAATAATTGAAGACAGTAAGATTTTAATATTTTGATCCAGATGCAGAAAAGCGCACTATGTAGTCCAATTCAGTCTGACATATTTAAGTTGCTGTCTACAGAAATGCAGTATTTTGACCAGCATTTCTCTTTACACCATAGACTTATGTTGCTTACATTGTTATGTTCCATGCAGTTGGAAATTTTTTTATTGCATAAAGTTACTGTTATTTAAAATAATTAGATGTACAAGAGTACTGAAACTAAACAGATTTCATATTGTTCAGAGTAGAAATGCAGTTTGAATAGATAAAGGAGTTCTGCTACGTTTATCTCTGCGCTGTTTTGCTGTACTTACAGTCTTTTTTTGTTGCAGCTTTGTGACTGGAGAAAAGACATACAAACTTCACGAGATACTTTAAATGCAAAACATTGATTCAGATCTGCATGATGCCTCTGTGGTTTGTGTGATCATTTGTGCTTCTGTAACACCTTTTCAGTAACATTGCATGGACTGTGTTATGGGGATGAGGGGGGATGGCTGGTGTTTTGATTCACATTATGGTATATATTACGGTATGCAAGAGCTCTATAAGCTTTGAAATATTGAGACTTACAGTCTCAATTAGATCTTATCTAGCTGATAGATATGATATTTTTTATTTTATTGACATTTCCTGACATAATGTTTAAAGCTTTGGTTAACCAGTTAGTAGCAGCTCTCCAAGCTGCTTGGCATTAAGAAAGGCAGGAAGGAGAGGATGAGAACTGACTCAGCACCAGCAGTCTGTGTAGGACAGTATATAAAACAGCAGCTTACTGGCACTTTTTAAAATGAGCAGAATTCTGAGTCCCTGTGGGCCTATGTGGGATTTACAGCCTCCTGCAGAGGAAGGGAAAATCATCTGCTTCTTACAAGGTCGTGATTCATGCTGAGTGTTGTAGCTTTGGTGGGAACAGCTGAAAGGCAATACTTTGCCTCTGCAGATGGCAGGAGTGCCCACCTTCCTCTTTTTGGTCTACACTGCAAGCTGTATTCTTCATTTCTATGAATTAGGATACTTTTGGATGTGTAACCATTATTCCTGCTGGCCACTTACATGACTAAAATCTTCTCTGTTCATAAAGATAATGAGCTCACAGATCCCGTCTATTTTGTACCCTAACTGGTCCAAATAATGAATTTGCAGAGATGCAGTGAGAAAGAGAAGTATATTAAAGTTTTGGCTACTCTCCAATGCCTCTTAGCAATGCTGGTGATAGCAAATCTGTAGAAACACAGGTGGCATTCCTTTTTGATGAGAAAAATTAATTTAAACACAAAGCAGTAAGAATCTTCCTACCATAGATTATTGCATCTCATTATGTGCTTTTTACAAGATATATGACTGTAAACCAGTCTGGTCATAAGTTCTTTCTGCAAGACTTTCAGATATTGACTCAGCTCTTCAAAATGTCTAACAGTGCTTTCTCTCTGCCTGCCTTAGACATATATAGACATTTTAAAATGGATATAACCTCACCTTTCCATGCACAACAGATGCAAATACATGACAGAGGGGGAAAAAAGGAAATGCATGCTTTTAGTGTTATACTTCATGAAACACTGGTAATGTATGTGACACCAAGGCGCTCTCAGTGAGCTTGCAAGCTAAGTCCTTATTCCTGCAGGCCTGGAGCCCATGGGCTCTGTGAGAGCGTGGGGTTTGACTGCATGCAATAGCTCTGTAAAAGACTTTCTGTTCCCTTTATGCTATTCACCACTAAGTCTATGGGAAGCCAAAGAGATCCAGAATCCCATTGGCACAGAAGTACTGTATTTCCTAGTTTAACCTGTGCTTTTAATCCACATAACGCCTCATTAGTCAGGCTTTATGGGTGTAATCCAGAGCCCATTGATCTCAGAGGAAAATTGCCCACTGATTCCACTGGGCTTTCTATCACCACCTGTACATGTGGTGTTAATTTCTCCTTTAAATCTTGCACAAACCTTCCAGGTTTGCAACCAGCCTAATTTTTCAAGGTTATACATAACTGAAAGTTAAGTGAAAAACATGCTTCCCCCCATGTACCTGAGACAAAACCCTGCCAAGTCCGGCACAAAGTGGGAAGAAAAGCAGGAATTTCTGGATGTGAATCTTGCCCCCCTACTCCACCCCAGTTTTGAGTCTGGAGGACCTCTGTGCCATCAACATTCACAGACCTGGCTTCAACACCTGGCCATGCTGTCTAGCTCCAAACTTGGCCTGGCCTCAGAAGTGTATTTCCTCAGAACCATGGGTGCCTCCCACAGAGAGCTGACGGGGATGGAAAGCTTAAGCTGTCCCACAGGGAACTTAAATCCTAATTCAGGAGTACCAAAAATTGATTCTTTGCAGCTGTGGAACAATTTTTTCTTTCCTGAATTGAGGGAAGAAAAGCTCAAGGAGCTCCAATATATTTCTAGGAGCCAAATTTTTATTGTACTTGGATATTTTCATTTGATCAGCAGCCTTGAGATTTGAAGAGGATTATTCACCTCCCATTCTTGTTTCAAGAACTACCATAAATAATCCATTTAGTGATAAAGCTGTGCCTCCCACAGTGTGCTTGTTTATCGTTAGATTTTTCCAGCTTTCAGCGGGCTAGTGCACTCTGATTCCTGGCTGGAGTAATGATGCAAAAGGCAGGCAGGAGCTCCTTCCCTCTGTTTTCAAGCCAAACCTCTTTATTTTCACATTGGATTTGAATTATACATTTATGGAATTAGCAGGAAATATTTGAAAATATTAAAAATCTCTCAACATTTAAAACCAGGTTAGAGGCTAGCTCCAACCTGAAAGTTAACTATAAGTCCAGAGGAGTGCCATTTATGTATTGCTACTTTCACTAAATTTTCTCTAAGGGTCATCATGTGAGTTTTCAGCATGCATATCAAACACATGACCCCTCTTTCCTCACTCTGTAATGTTGTTTCAGTTATTTTATTTGTATATTGTGTCTTTCTCTAGAAGAACCTGAGAATTTTTTAAGGGTTGTTTGTAGGTAACAAGGCCCTCTTACAGGAGGTAGATACATGAAAAAAAAGGAACAATCAGTGAAAACGAAAACCCCAACCCTGTGTTCATTAGTAAGACCTATGGGAATAACTGTAGGAAGAACTTGTCCCAGACAACTTTCACACAGTGCTCAGTGTAGACCAATTGACATGATCAAAATCAACATGGCAGGCACTGAACAGATTACAAACTACCTAACTGATAGGTCTTCAAATGCAGTTGCTGCTGGGGATTCCAAAGTGACTGTGTGATTTCACAGCTTCAGTGAAATGGAGGCTTCTAGTACACAATGATAACTGAAGAGGAGGTACTATCCTTGGAAGCAGTTTAATAGTTTAAACTATTGAACTAAACTATTTAGTTTAAACTATTATTTACTATTGTTTAAAACTATTATTTAAACTAAATAGTTTAGTTTAAGAGGAAAACACGAAGTAGGGTTATATTGCTTCTATATTGGCACTGAACTATGACCTCTACCAGAATTATTATCCAGTCTCATAACAGACCAATAAATACCTTGTTAAATTGCAGAGCCTTCAGATAAGATCTACAAGAATGACACAAGGTTTGAAAAATGTACCTGGCAATGAGAACTGTGAGAATCTAGATCTGTTTAGCTCAGACAGTGACAGTTAAGGAGCACCTTGGTGGTAAGGAGGGGTAGAAGTATCTGTGATCCAAGTGCAGGAGGTGCATAGGCACAATCACATCTCAGGAGATGGATCTGTGCACCCTATCTGCAGTGCTAATGTAGGAGATAAAGTCTGCATAGCTTCTCCAGTAAATGAGATAAAAAACTAGATAAAAGGCAGCTGTATGGTCTAACAATGAAGATGGAAAGAGATTAGGTAGAAAGAATGTTGTAGACATTGCAACTAGATCAATTCAGACCAGAAATGAGTCATTGGAGAGTAGCCCACTGTGCTGGTTTTGGCTGGGGTAGAGTTAATTTTCTTTATAGTAGCTAGTACAGGGCTGTCGTAGTTTAGCCCCAGCCAGCAACTAAGCACCATGCAGCCGCTCGCTCACTCCCCCTACCCCGGTGGGATGGGGGAGAGAATCGGAGGAGTAAGAGAGAAAACTCCTGGGTTGAGATAAGAACAGTTTAATAATTGAAATGAAGTACAATAGTAATGTTAATAATAACAATATAATAATGATAATAATAATAATATACAAAGCAAGCAATGCAGGTGATGCACAATGCAATTGCTCACCACTCGCCGACCCATACCCAGACAGTTCCCAAGCAGCGATTGCTGCCCCCCAGCCAACTCCCCCCAGTTTATATCCTGAGCATGACGTCATATGGTATGGAATAGCCCTTTGGTCAGTTTGGATCAACTATTCTGGCTGTGCCCCCTCCCAGTTTTCTTGTGCACCTGGCAGAGCATGGGCAGCTGAAAAATCCTTGACTAGCATGAGCAGTACTTAGCAACAGCTAAAAACATCAGCGTGTTATCAGCATTCTTCTCATACTGAATCCAAAACACAGCACTGTGCCCACTACTAGGAAGAAAATTAACTCTATCCCAGCCGAAACCAGGACAGGGGCTATGTTCTGGATTTGTGCTGGGAACAGCGTGGACAACACAGGGATGTTTTAGCTATTGCTGAGCAGTGCTTACACAGAGTCAAGGCCTTTTCTGCTCCTCACCCCACCCCACCAGCGAGCAGGCTGGGGGTGCACAAGAAGTTGGGAGGGGACATGGCTGGGACAGCTGACCCCAACTGACCAAAGGGATATTCCACACCATACGACATCATGCTCAGCATATAAAGCTGGGGGAAGAAGAAGGAAGGGGGAAACATTCAGAGTGATGGTGTTTGTCTTCCCAAGTAACAGTTACACGTGATGGGACCCTGCATCCCTGGAGATGGCTGAACACCTGCCTGCTGATGGGAAGCAGTGAATGAATTCCTTGTATTTTCTTTGCTTGTGTGTGTGGCTTTTGCTTTATCTATTAAACCGTCTTTACCTCAACCCACAAGTTTTCTCACTTTTACTCTTCTGATTCTCTCCCCCATCCTACCACGGGGGAGTGAGCGAGCGGCTGTGTGGGGCTTAGTTGCTGGCTGGGGTTAAACCATGACACCCACTGAAACAATTTACCGGATCTTGCTGTGCATTTTCCATTACTTCAGGGTTTTCTGTTTTTTCATCATCAGTTAGGATGTTTTTAAGAGTTATCTTCTACTTCAAAAGAACTAGTTTGAAAAAGCCTAGTATTCGAGACATCACACTGGAGGAGTGTAACAGACATTCTGGATTTATTTTTTGTGAAAACATACAACTCATGTATCTTACAGGTCTGTTTTCAGTAGCCTTTGTTTTAATAAATATTTTAATTTTTGTCAGAAGTAAGCCTTTCTGCCTACAATACATATGTACAGATAGAAAAGACTCAAACATAGATTTTTCATTTTCATGTGGCAGTTTGATTTTTCCTAGGTGGAATATTAGGGCCTCTTTAGCCTCTATGTGGGCAGCGTGTTCCCAAGCACCATTAATTTCAGTGAGAGTTGTAAGTGTTCAGTGTTACTAAATTTGAATTAGGGATTAATTTATCTTTTGTATCATGAGAACTGAATCATTGTACCTGAATAATAATGTTGTACAAGTAAGTGAATGCAGAAGTTCCAAGACAAGACGACCCTGGGCACGTCCCATGACCCTTTATTTTTAACAGGAATTGCCCACTTGCTATATACATGTGAGCAAGAATATTACAATAAACTAAGAAAGGTATCTGGGCAACAACACAAAAATTTATCTTTGGCTTAAGGAATGTCAAAGTTTTTGAATGTTTTGCAAAGTAAGATTACATCACAGGTTGAGGTAGGATAAATTAAAGTCCTTGGAAAAGTTTTGTCTGAAACACCACATAGTTTGGAGACAGAGCAAAAAATCTTGTTAGCTGATAAACTTTTATGTTTTGTACTGCTGTATATTCTAGTTTGTAATTTATGTGGAAGTTGCAATATCCCTGGAAAAGCCCACTCATATGATATTTCAAGCCTGAGGAAAAGTGGGAAGGTGAAAGACTCTCAAGAAAGATTGAATGAATATTCCTTATCCAATTCTGTAGAATTCCATCAGTTTGAAAAAAAAAAAAAAAATTAAGGCATGTATCCAAAGTCAAATTGCTATAATCATGTGCACCTAAATCTGTCCCCAGTTACCATGATGAAAGCTGTAATCAGAATTACATAACAACATCTAAATGGGTCCTTTCTATAACTAAAAATGTTCCCAAATACTTCTGAAAATGAAAACCTGAAATCTTTATTTTTTTTTTCAGTCCTTGTCTTTCAATCTTTTGATTTTTAAGCATCATCAGAAATGAAGAGATGGAATAAGACATGTGACAATTAAATGTATGCTTAGATAGGCAGTATTAAGAACAGGTATAATCTTTGTAAATAACACCTGAGGACAGATAATCACCAGTTACATCGATTTTCCTGCTCAGGATTTTAGTCATTGGCATTAGTCAGAGCTTTATAAAGGAATAAATACTTCTGTATCAAGAGATTTTGTAGAATTTTGTAGAAAAGTTTAATTTTAGAATAAAGAGCTTTAGACTGCATTGTGCTGCTATGTTCTTTGCATGAAACCTATACATATGTTGCTTATTTCAATTCTGAGGCAAATGGCAAATGCTGTTTAAGCACTGGATCACTTTTCTCTTTTCCTTGCAAGTACCCACTGAAAGTTTATGAGGAGCACAACGAAGATTTGGTCTCTGCAGATCTCCATTTACTATTTTCGTCTTGGAGATCCAAATCCTGTGGCATTTATAGCGCTCCCACTGAGGCACTGAGTGCTCTTCTCCATGTGTATACATACAGTTACAGTTACGTAATTGGTGATTACTTCCATGAAAAAGACACTGGGAATGGTTTGAGAAACTGATTCTCCGGTAGAGCTCAGCAGAGCTGGATTGGAGCCTTCAAGGAGTGTATGGCTTGTTCTGCCCTGTGTAGCTCTCCATGGCTGAGAGCAGTCTAAATAAACCCAGGAGCTGCTTTCAGGAATGGGATTTGAACCTACGTCTCCTTTGTAGGGGGAGTTCACTGCTGGAGGACAATATGATGCTATCAAAATCTATTAGTTATTAGGTGACGCTACAGCTCTACATTTCAGTGCAGGAAATGGCATTCATACATGGGGATAAGACTCAAACTGAAAAGGTGAAGAGCTGTGTAACATTCTTGTCCTGAAACAGATTAGCAGTGCCAACAAGAAACTTCCTTTCTTGTCTGTGCTATACCCTTAGGACAGATGGGTAAGTGACTCCAGGCCTCTCAGAGACTGTTCTCCCTCCCTCCCTGTGTGTGCTGAGCTGAGCTTCAATGAACACTGTGCACTTGAAAAGTCTTGTTAAGAAAAGGCCTTTTCTCATGTAACCTCTCCTGGACAGATTGCATTCCTTATATACAGTGCAAACAAAACCAACACACCTTAATGCCCCTGGTAGGCAACAAGAATTTGTGATTGCCTGAAGGCTCTTTTTACAGAAAGCTTGCATTTAGTCTTGCCTCATTTTTTTCTCTTTCTTTTCTTTTCTTTTCTTTTCTTTTCTTTTCTTTTCTTTTCTTTTCTTTTCTTTTCTTTTCTTTTCTTTTCTTTTCTTTTCTTTTCTTTTCTTTTCTTTTCTTTTCTTTTCTTTTCTTTTCTTTTCTTTTCTTTTCTTTTCTTTTCTTTTCTTTTCTTTTCTTTTCTTTCTTTTCCCTTTCTTTTCCCTTTCCTTTCCTTTCCTTTCCTTTCCTTTCCTTTCCTTTCCTTTCCTTTCCTTTCCTTTCCTTTCCTTTCCTTTCCTTTCCTTTCCTTTCCTTTCCTTTCCTTTCCTTTCCTTTCCTTTCCTTTCCTTTCCTTTCCTTTCCTTTCCTTTCCTTTCCTTTCCTTTCCTTTCCTTTCCTTTCCTTTCCTTTCCTTTATTTTTCTTTTTCTTTTTCTTTTTCTTTTTCTTTTTCTTTTTCTTTTTCTTTTTCTTTTTCTTTTTCTTTTTCTTTTTTCTTTTTCTTTTTCTTTTTTTCTTTTTCTTTTTCTTCTTTTTCTTTTTCTTCTTTTTCTTCTTTTTCTTCTTTTTCTTCTTTTTCTTCTTTTTTCTTCTTTTTCTTTTTCTTTTTCTTTTTCTTTTTCTTTTTCTTTTTCTTTTTCTTTTTCTTTTTCTTTTTCTTTTTCTTTTTCTTTTTCTTTTTCTTTTTTTCTTTTTCTTTTTTTCTTTTTCTTTTTCTTCTTTTTCTTCTTTTTCTTCTTTTTCTTCTTTTTCTTCTTTTTCTTTTTCTTTTTCTTTTTCTTTTTCTTTTTCTTTTTCTTTTTCTTTTTCTTTTTCTTTTTCTTTTTCTTTTTCTTTTTCTTTTTCTTTTTCTTTTTCTTTTTCTTTTCTAACTCTACATTATTTACCCCAAATCTGCAGATGTTTATCTTAGATGGCTTTACTTCTGGGACTCTGGAATCCATCATCACATCTTTCTCCTCTAGTAGAGGCAAATGAGTTTGCACTGAAGTCTAAAGTGTTTGATCTTCATCAAAATCTAAGCCACTTACAGTGTTACAATTCCATCTCAGTTAATTTTATTTAAGTACTATAGCATACCTCTTATTGGAGGACAAGTTATAGCCCTTCTTCATTAACACAAGCTGCATTGCAAGCACAGCTTCGATGCAAACTTAAATCCATGTAAAGTCAGTACTTTTATGACTTTATCAAAATAAGAACAGATACTGAGTTGGAATGGCATTGTCTCTTTTTATATCAGGTCGGTAAAAAGAGAATCAGCAAAACCTGTAAAAATGGAAAATGTTTTTGTTAAGTCAGAAATAAATTTTCTAAAATTTTATTTTCCAAGATACAAAATTAATTACAATTATATTAAATAGAAATGCTGAAATAAAGATGGATGACTAATCAACTGGCCTCTCCAATATATTGTTTGCTGGGAAGGAAAGCTTCCCCAGATGCAGTAATTTACCAGTTTTGTTGACAGATGGAGTGCAATAAATTCTGATCTAGAGTGAGACACTCTCAGCTTCACATCATCCAGCAAATGTCTGTAATGCTTCTTCTGCATGGCCTTTCCAGTGACCTGAAATATAGATTATTGCCTGATCACCACATCTTCACTAGAAGTCAGCTTGCTGTTAATCTTCTTTAGCACAGACTTGCAAATGGATGTCGGGGAGCATGTAAGGAAATGGTTGGAAGTATTATTTTACTTCAGAAACTGTTATTAAGATGCTGTTGAAATGTTGTGGTGGAGATCATGGGAGAAATATTTGCTTTTTGTTAAGTCAGGATATTTGAGGACTAGAGGACTAAGGCGTAACTACTGGGATGTTTAATTTCTTTTTTTTTCTCATCCTTATTTTAACTCCTCTTCATTGACTGAAATTTTGAAGTATATTGTAGTGTTACATATCAATACATAGGGAATTTGTGTAATTACAGTACTTTTATGTGGACCAGCATTCCTGCTCTGCAGTAACATGAAGAGATGAGGTAGGGTATATAACCAAGGAATATTTAGCCTTACCACAAAGTCTTATCATATCACACAAATTGACATAACTTTCATGTCGCAAAAGAGATAGTGGATAAGATGAAACATTGCAGCTGAGCAAAACCACTAAATAATATAAATACAACAAATGTTTGTCTATGTCATCATACCTTTCTGCCTGCTGTGGTTTAACCCTAGCCAGCAACTAAGCACCACACAGCTGCTCTCTCACTCCCCCTGCACCGGTGGGAGCGGGGAGAGAATCAGAGAAGTAAGAGTGAGAAAACTCCTGGGTTGAGATAACAACAGTTTAATAATTGAAATAAAGTAAAATAGTAGTAGTAATAATAATAATATAAGAATAATAGTAGTAATAATATACAAAGCAAGTGATGCACAATGCAATTGCTCACCACTTGCTGACTGATGCCCAGCCACTCCCTGAGCAGCGATCGCTGCCCCCCAGCCAAGTCCCCACAGCTTATATACTGAGCATGACGTCATATGGTATGGAATATCCTGTTGGCCAGTTTGGGTCAGCTGTCCTGGCTGTGCCCCCTCCCAGCTTCTCGCTGGCAGGACATGAGAAGCTGAAAAGTCCTTGACTAGTGTAAGCACTACTTAGCAACAACTACAACATCAATGTGTTATCAGCATTATTCTCATCCTAAATCCAAAACACCGCACTACTAGGAAGAAAATTAACTCTATCCCAGCTGAAACCAGGACACTACCAGGGTTATTAGCTCCTTCCCAATATAGCTAAACTTTGATTTCCAAGAGAGTAAGGGAAGTAGGAAAATAGATTTTATAGTCAAAAATGCATATTTTTATACATTTCTCATAATACATGCTGAAGAGATACATATGGTCTGTGTTATAAACATGGCTGTAGAAGTGGCAATGCAATGAAGGCATGTACTGTGGAAGAGAACTTTCTGAAAGTGTAACTTTTTACTGTATCTATCAGTTCATTGGTTTAAATCAGGAACTGATGTGACATCTGTTGTCATGCAGTTTGGTCCATAACACTGAATTTCTTAGTCAATGACATTTACAATGTTAATTTCTAAGCAGATGAATATTTTCAATGAGAATGACATCCAGGCAGAAAAACAATGAAAGAGGTAATCTCCTAATTCTGTTGAAGAACTGTTCTGTTAAAGTAAGGGTCCCAAAGCAATGGGAGCTGAAGAGTACAAGTCAGGAAGAAAAGACAGCAAGGTTGCATAGTAGTGCATAGTTTTCCTTTCCAGAGGGAAGCAAAATAAGAGTTATAGTGATAAGGTGCAGGAAAGAAAGTTGCACACTGCAAAACTATGTAGGCTGAAATTTAAAAAAAAAAACGGTTCATAAATAAAATAAAAATATCAAGATTAGCCATGGGAAATACCCATTTACAACTCATATTAACCACATGGCCAAACTGTCAAGTGCAGTTTCCACATTTTGTAACTGCAGCAAAGGATGGACTACGTGGATTAAGTGATCTTCTATTCCTTCTGTCAAAGTGAGAAATTAAAAGAGAAATGTATGCTTTCTCCAGAAACATCCAGACTCTTGTAAGTTAGAAAAGATGCCTATGCAGAATGCTGCTGATGCGCAGTGTTAGAACAGTCATGAGGAAAAAAATATTTCACTAACAACTGAGGTGGTTTTCTCTTCCCCCCACCCCAGTGTTCATCACAGTAGCCTCCAGCTGTCTTCCTTGGGATACAGCCCTGCTGCTCTGGGGTGTCCAACCTCCAGGGTACAAAGAGTAGTAATTTTTAATTGCAATCTCCAACACCTGCATGAGGGAGGGAGCTCTGGTCCTTGATACCATTTAGTCATTGACTTCCCTGGATATAGGATTGAGCCATAATATGTCCCTGGACTGCTAGGAGACATTAGGGGCTAATAAGTCTTATGATATATGCACACTATTGATTTACCATTCTAGCTTTTAAAATCTGAATACCAATGACATTTACCCAGGGATACATGTTAAGCAGGTCCATATGGAAATATTTTCCATGCATCAAAACCATGTACTTAGAGTTTTTGCGTTGCATAGTTTGTCAAAATCACTCAGATTTTTCTCAGATACATATATATATATATATAGATACAAAGATATATTGGACTAAAAAGCTTTAAATAAAGCCCAAGTGTTCATAGCTCTTCTCCTTTGTTAAATTCTCAAAGCGAAATTTCACTTTTTCCTTGAAATATAGGTTTAGCAGATAAGGGAACTGAAGATCTGATCTAGAGACAAGAGAAATGCCCCCTTGGTGCTGCACTTGAAAAGACAGGCCTCTAACCATGCAGAAGTTTAAGCTTGCGAGGAAAGAATTGCAGGGACATGAAACCTAGAAATTTCTGTTGAGTTTGTATGCATTATGCTATCCCAATAGAGCTGTTTTGTTAACTGTTACAGCCAAGGCACGCAGCTTACTATTTCCTAATGTGCATTTTAATTTCCGTTGAAAAGACTTGCACTTTAGGATGTGGCCCTGCTGTCATATCCTTTCAAATGTATTCTTTCTACTCATTTAAAAGCTTTGCTTTAATTTCCAAACCTGTCTTACAACAGCAGAAAATTCAGTTAAGGTACTATCCTAACATTAAAGCCAGGAAGGCATCAGGAGAAAGTCTGAAGATAATACCTTTCAGTGAAAAAGCTCTCCAACATCTGGGCACAGATCCAGCTGAAGAAAGGACACCCCCTGTTACATGTTAGTCTGCTCCTACTGGTATTAAGGACTTTTCTTAAACTGTGAAAGATATATCCCAGCAGAGAATACCCAGCTAACCATTAATGTTAGAAGAAAGGCTTTTTTATATGATCAGATTAGTTAAACAGATTTTTCTGTAAGGGAAAGAACTATTAAAATATGTATTTTTTATGACTGACAATCAGCAGAATGAGTGTTTCATATAAAATCTATTTTCCTTTTGGGACACAATTCGTTCCTGATCTTTCTCTCTAGCAGATCAGTTTCCAAGGAGGCTAAAAATAAATAGTCTCCTTTAAAAACAAAACGGTGACTGAATTAGTATGCTCCTGTGAAACAGCAATTATTTCTGACAGGTGAAAAGGCCATTAGACACGAATTGATTTTCAGAGGTACTGTGAACTCTTAGTCTAGTTGACAGGAGCTGTGTGCGCTCAGCACCTCTGAAAATCAGGGTCAGCCTTGCAAGGTGCGGAATGACCTCAACACACAGAAAGTTTTCCACACATTTCAGGAACTGGCCTTTAGAAATGAGACAAGAAATCCGTAAGCCCAAATACATACTGTGAAAATTCTGAAGCACAGTCCATGAACTGTCATGTTGTCTGCTTTAAACGGCATTGAACTTGGCACCATGAGGTCCTGAGAAAGCCACTTTAACTTCCCTGTACTGTTTCCACTTTTATTCCTTCTGTGTCTTGTCCTTCTAAATAGTAACAAGACCTGGACTGTCTTCTTCTGCTCATGAATACAGTGCCTAACACTACTGGGCTGTAGTATCAGTTGGAACCACTTATTACTATGAAATGGCTGTTCATAAATATGAGAATTATGAAATATAACTGTTTAGAGAAGGGGTTGTAATTTTGCTGCAGCTATGCGCCTGTGAATACAGGTGTGTTGGGCTCTTAGTTAGCCCTCCATATTCTTCTAGAGTAAAAATAAATTCTGAAATTGTGATCCACTCAAAACATTGAAATTTAATTAATATATGAAAAAGCCAATACAAACCAGGAAAACAGCAATCTGAATGAAAGAGAACAAGTAAGTACTAACACAGATGAAACAACAAGAGTTATGCACAGGGCAATGTATAATCAACAAGGTGTTTTTTTCTAATGCCTTCATTTTCTTTGTGCAGAATCAGACTAGATTTGCCTCTCAAAGATCAGTGAACACTTGAGTCCAAACATATCTGAATTTTGGGGAAGCTTTGAGGCTAGTGCCAGAACTTCGTGATGTGAGCATCTCTCGTTATGACATGATTGCCTTTTCTTTTGTCATTTCCATACATCACCATATATGTTGTACGTGTTACAGCCAGTTAGTTTTATAGTAGCAAAATAAAACTATGCAAGCCATGTCAATATAAATATTCTGGTTGTGTTTATGGGTCAAGTTTTCCATCTAAAAAGGGCTTAGAAAATTGATTCTGTTCTGACTGATGCCAAAGATTGTCTAGTCAAGTCCTTCATTTGTGCTTCATTTCCTGACTGTATAAAGGGAGGTTAACAGCATTTGATTTTCCCCCAGAAGATTATGGTGGGACAGTTAATGTTTGTAGACAACTTTGGTATTCTTAGGCAGCAGCTAGTTTAAACAGTGACATGTACTGCTTATTACATGTCTGCATCTTCAGGGATTTTTATGTGTGGTTGTCCAGTGATGTTCATTGACCTTTCTAGTGTTCTGGTACCATAAATGTAGCTGGAAAACATCAATGTTTAGGGTTATGATTATAATAGTATGGATTTTGTTTGGTACAGTGTATTAGATTTTACCCCTTTTTCCATCAGATGGGTAAAGGGAATATATAAATTTCTGGTAAGGCATTTAATAACCCAGTGACTAGAATGGTATGGCTAAAATGATGAAATTTTCCTAGATTTATGTTTCCTGGATTATAAGGGAAAAACTTGGTGCTATGCTTGTGTCTTGGCTCTTGCAACATTCCTCTATAGTCTAGACTAGAATTATGTCTTCTCCCAAGTACCAATATTTGGAAATTGTCCTAAAATGAAACTCCTTTATCAAATCCTTTGCACCACAGCCCCCTGACAGGAAATACCAACATAGAAAACCTTGATCTGAGAACTTTGAAAAGCTTGACTAAATTCATACTTTGACTCTTTGAAAAGGACCCTTGAGAGCTGAAAAGTATGCACTGAGCGTTTAAGACCTATAGCTCACAAAATGAAACTTGACTCCAGACAGGTTTCATTAATTGGGAGAAGTTATGATGATAAGCATTGCTTTACTTTTCTTTCTTCCTAGCAATAAAGTTTGCTAAGGTTACAGAGTGCTCTGTCTTAACTGTTGGACTAAAGAAACTTCATGTTACTAAAGTTTTTGCTTTGTATAATCATAATGAAACTGTACTAAATAATTTCTGTGAGTGCTTGGAGCATTCTCACAACTTTCATGCAGCGTAACAGGTCATGTGAAGTAGTTAAGGCCCGAGAGCAGTAGAGCCACTGGTATGGCTGCACCCAAGTTCCAGTCAAGCTATGCAGAGCTGGGCTTTTTGAATGAAATGAAGCCTCCGTTCATTGAGGGGACGGCCACAGCAACGGTTTTATTATTGTCACCTATGATGCTCACATTTCATCTGCAAGCTGTCTGTATATGGAATTGCATTTTGAAAAGAGTAAACCTTATACTTCAAAGATTTGGGACAAAAATACTATATAGCGATGCTCACTGATTTTTTAATTATTTTTTATTTTTATTTATTGACTTAGTTCATTATCCTGCATATTGTATTTTGCATTAATAATTACAGGTTAGAGCATGACTGTCTTTCTGAAAAGTAGAAAAGAGCTTCTAATTTTTAAAAGATCTTTTTATTGTGAGCCATTGTCTTTCCATGATCTAACGCACCTGGTGTTCTGTGTCCATTTTCTTAGACCTCTGCAGTACCAGATTCTGAGAAGCCGGTGATTTTTTTTAATCAGTTCCTCAAAAGTTTGGATAGGTAGTTGATGGATGCCACTCCTAGGAACCCTGAAGTGTGAACACTGAGAACAAGTGAGAATTAAGGAGAAAAACAAATTCAGAGACACTTCTCTACCTTGTGGTGGTAAACGCTAGATAAAAATTTCTGTATTAAACTTTGAGTTGCTTCCTTGAACTTTTTTATCATTCTGCTTATGGATCTGGGTTTTTTTTGGTCAGAGATCAAAAATAGACAACTAACAAATTTGATGTAGGTACAGCAAACACAGTTATACACCTAATGTCTATGATAAAGAATAATAATAGAATTTAACAAATCTTTCAGCAGTCAGTAAGTGAATGAGGTTGGCTCCAGCATTCCAGGACTGTTTAACTCCAGAGCTGCAAATACTCCAGGCCTTGTCCTGCCATATAAAAGCCAACTATGAGCTGCCCCACCACTTGAGAGCCAGGAGGGGAAACTATGTCAGAAGATGTCTCCACTAGCTTGATGCTATCAGAGAGCTTCCCCATACCCAGTAACTTCTGCTAGTCTCTCCTGATTTGCTTCCAATTGTCTTTGAATCACCCAAATGACTTTGATTTCAGTCTGTTCTAACTCTAACCTTAACTACCTGTTTGTTCTTGATTATGAACTAGCAAAGCAATAGATATGAAAGGGTAAAAAAAATCTCAGATTAAATGAAACATAGGTAGGGCTTTGACCTAGGTCTAACCCTAATGAGATGATAACTTAAACAATCATCAGAAAGTGCAAGAATTTTGTTTTTTTTAAGTGAGGTTTTATGTTTGGGGATTAATATTCCCAGCACAGTAGACAGGAATTATTTGCAGAAATGTCAGCCTAATAGGTTATTTTCTCTATGAATAAAGTTGATTTAACTTCAGGTATTGCAAGAAGCATTTTGTTTCTGGTTAATACAATTAAGAGGGTTGATGGACTAATCTATAGGGTTACATTTTGCTTTCATCTATAGGAAATGAATGAAGGAATAGAAACAAAGCAGCACATTTTAGGTAACAGATGTCTTGCAATATTAAAACAAAAAATATATTTATGCAAACAATGTCTAATACATTCTGTCCCTCATAATGCAGTTACATTTTTCCCAGTCTGATTTTGCAAACCTGATGCTTTTGTGTGTACTGTGGTTTCCTTAACATTGACTGATGGATGGGTCAAAAGTTTCAACTATGACCAAAGCCAGAACCTAAGTTTCAAAGAGGAGTTTTTCCTCACACTCATCAGAGGAAATGGCAGGATACACTTCCCAGTGACCAAAGAGCAAAGGCACTTTTTTTTAAAGGAAACAGGTTACTTGTTACATTAGAGTTCTGAGGAAGTTTAGGGAATAAAATTCTCAATATAAGTAAAATAAATAAACAGGCTACCATTAGGGCCTTAATCTATTTAGAAATAGGAGACTCATTGTATGCAGGCAAAAATCTTAGTCATCACAGAGAATCAGAGTAGTAATAAAGCTAAATATCTGTGGTAGGTATTGCATTATTTTTCCCAGGCTTGCTTTCTTTCATCACCTCTGCAGAAAATGACTCATCAAATACACATGGAGTTGTGCAACTAGGGAAGTCAAACCCAATATATTTGTTTTAAGCAGGAAAACTTTATAATTGCGCAGTTCTTAATCTTGCTTATTTAGACTAATTTAATTTTGTACTGGGAATATATGAGACCTTGATAAAATGAGAAAAATGCCCATTGGATGCTTACTGCACAAAGGTAATCCCTGGCTGAATGTGAGTATGGGCTTGACAAATGCTTCTAATGGGAAAATCTCTGCTCCCCAGAGTGACTGGGAAAAATAGTAATGTGTCATAGATGGGGTGGGATGGGCTACAGAGCATTCTGGCTATTGCCAACTGTGCAGGACCCATAAGAGGCCCCAGAAGCTAAAATGTGTACAAAAACTTATGTACAAGCAACTGTGAGATCCTGACCTGAATGTGAGTATGGCAAAGATGCTTAAAAATATGATGGTTTCTTCTTTCCAGCCTTAGGTCAAACATAGGAATAATTGGAAGTTAAGCTTCTTATATTTCATCTTGAGTTTTCTGAAGTTTAGCCTTCACTAAAATGGAAAAGGAGGTATTCTATAAGAGCTTCTGTTCTGTGTATCTGCCTTCCTGCGGTGATCATGCCCCTTTTATAGAACTGTAGAGGCAGGGGCACATGGGAAGAGAGGTATTTCTTTTGAGGTGAATCAGGCAGGGAGACACAGAAAGACATGATTATTAAATCAGGATTCACTTGAAAGTGGGTTATAAATATGGAGGTATTGTAAAAAATATTACAGACTGTTTAAATGAGGTAAAACCCTGCATATGAAGAAAAGACAGATCTTTTCCTCTACTGCAGGGAAATAAGTCAAAGACAGATCTACTCAAGTCTGGTTGACTAATTGAGAAAAGGTGGTTAGGGCATCTTATTTTCCAGAAGAAACATCACACAAGTAATGTGACTAGTATCATCTGTGGCTACTCTTAATTGGTGACCTGTAGTGGCCAGGTGCCCTCTTACATCTGGGTGGGCAGTTTGTGATCAGTCTTGGCAGCTGGGTTGCACAAGGCCCACTCTCATCAGTCTCTGGATCAACGGTGAGTCCTCTTAAATGCTTTACCATTGCTTCCCCTTTTCCATCAAGTAATAAGCTGGTTTCAAACTGATGAGGGGTAGGAAAAGGAAAAAAAAACCAAACCTCTTTCTTGTGATTACACTCTTCTGTAAGTACCTGTTGTGGGATTTACTCTACGTTTTTCCAAGTCCCCTGACACAAACCTGTATCAGAGATGGAATATAGATCTAGAGGAAGCAATGACCAGCAGAAAAAAATAGTTGTTTTCCTTCTGTCTGGGAAGAGAAAAAATAAAAGTAGTGTCACTGTCCCTCCGGTTGTATCATATCCATGATACTTAGGTGTTTGTTACTGGTGCCATAAAAACTTCAGTCAGGGTAAATTTATGAAAAATCTGATTAAATTCACTCACTATTAGAATTTCTTCTCAGCTTTACTAGTGAGAGGTATAGCCTGTCTTGACCATGGTCCAAATTCACTGACATTAGCGGAAAGAATATTTAGGATTTCAATGGATGTATAATCAAGCTTTTATACTGTCCAGAGTATTTTTTTTAATACATGCTTTGGTATATATGAATTTTTTTGCCTTCCTCGTTGTTTCCCTGACAACACTTTTCTATTTGGTTGTTGCTATTAAGAGGTTTTATTTAGGTGGCAAATACCTCTATAGCACAAATGTATCACAAGAAAGTGCTCACACAGCATGCTTTGTCCTACCCTAAGTAAAGGAGAAATATATGTCATAACACATAGCAGAAATAATTGCTAGTGAGATGCAATTTTAAGGGTATTACACATTTAGCCTTTCCTATAAATGGATAGAATATTGTAGCACAATTTATTGTGAATTAGGAGGGCAAGTTCTTTTAATGATACCAGAAACCAGAGAAATGATTTCTAGCATACTGCTTTGAGCATTTACCATGTAGCATGTACTATCCTAGGTTTTCAAGGACGCATTTCAGCTTTCACCTGGTACAGGGAACAAGGGGATTGGAAGGGAATAAAATATCTGTAATTTATAACAGGATTTTCTACTTTTATGAAATAGCATTTTAATCCTAGATTAAACTCAATAAATACACAACACTGTTTCACTGCATTCCATTGCATCTGGATACAAACTATTAATTTTGATGTTGTGCCCGACACAAAAGGAGAGATTGATTAAAGTGTTTTTATTAGTTCATGCAACCACAACAAAAATGTGTCTCTCTCTTTTTCCCCAGTATTCTTGGCTGATTTAAAGAAACAATACATCAGAAAAAAAGAGGAAAATGTAATTCATGTAAAAGTTATTCAGATAAGACTGACATTTGTTCATACAATAATAAAGTAATACTTTGTCTAATCTACTTATCAACACAGTGTTATCTGACACTTTGATAATGGACTAATATGACCTTAGGTTAGCAATGACATTGCTTTCTGAACATGACAGTCCTTACTATGCTTTTCTGAGATGTCTGAAATGTTTTCATTTACATAATAATGTGGGCACAGTGGTTGCAGTATGACAAAATGAAGCTTGCTAGTCTTTTAGTAGTCTGAAATCTTACCTGCCCTCTGAAACAATGTGCCTGCTCTGCTTGCAATGAAGAGCTTGCCTACAGGACTCCAAACTTGCCCTTTTACAGCTCAGACTTGGCAGTTATAACAAAAATGGACACAGGAAAAAAAAGAACACTCTCACCATGTCAAAATCCATTGCTTAAAGCTTTAAAAAAATCCTTATTTGAGTAAGTAAACATCTATATTATTGTTTCTTGAAATAAACTTTTCTATGGTGAAAAACTTGGAAAAATCAAACATCAAACCAGAATTTTAACTTTATTACTCTAAATACCTATTTTATTTTCCTCACCATCACATGTGTGTCTAGAGGTGACTCTGGGAGCATATTTTTCAAAAGCAGGTAAATAAAAATTTAGAAGTACAGTGGAAACAGATTTTTAATAGTTTTATGTGCAGTTAATGATCAACATATACATCTCTCAAGATTTTCAAACAGACAAATCTCTTAAAATCAATAAGTGTTGGTTGTCTAACCCAGTTAAAGGCTTTTGACAATCCTACTAGATACTTATTGACATTTTTCAGCAGTTAAAAGCATTTGGAAATGTGATTTTTAGCCACAAGAAAATTTTGAATGTGGAACTTGGAATCCTAATTTGCTTAATTTACTCCTATCTATTGAAGATAAAGCATCTGGTACATCACAAGTGCTATATATCTTAAGCTAATGCTTGAAAATTGTCATGCATTTTATTTAGGGAAAATAATTTTTCACTCAAACATCATATTGTTAATTTTTATTTTTACAAACTATTAAGTTTATGAAACATTCAGAATCATAATTATAGTTGAGGGAACAATTTTAAGAACATTTAGAGAATTTAACAACAATTATTTTAAATCCTTTATTTAAAACTTCCTTTAGCTAAGATTTCCTGTATATACTATGGTATAGACAATGTTGGATCTATGCTGCTTTCTTTGTATCTTGCTAAATACTCTCTTTAGTTCAGTATTTGAGTTTTGGGTCCCTAGACAAGACTCTCATACTAAGGATCCTATCACTACTGCCAAAATATTTGGTTCTTTGTAGTAAATTTTGAATACAATTCATCATTTCTCTATAAGTTTGCAAAACATATAATTAATGAATTTATTTTTTCTGACATTTCCGGTTATATTTCTTATTTCCTTTTCTGGATGGCTCAGCTTCTATTAGTTTAGACCTTCTTTTTCTTATAATGCTTTTTTAAAATCCTTACATTTTAAACTCTCTTTTTTATACCTAGCCACTGAATTCCAGCTTTATGTCTCATATAAAAAGGTTTTGTTCCTTTTATTTTGGCATTAGTTCTTAGTTAATCCTATTATTTCTCATTCTATAATTATACCTTCCTATTCTCCTCTTACTGTATCTCCTCCGTGTGGCAGTTCAGAGTATTAAAGCCTCCACAGTGCCAGCCCTTGTCTCCTGCAGGGGACGTACGGGAACCAGATGGGCTCATGATAGATGTTCCCAGTAAGAGAACCTTCATCGGAACATGTGTTCTGGGTTTCAGAGAAGCAAAGTCTTGTGTTTCGCTTCCAGGGTGGTGACTCACAGAGGGTGGCATAACATAGGACTGGTGACCCTTCTATGGTAAAAACTAGGAAGGGAGTACTTTAGAAGTCTCCACTGCAATACACTATGGGGAAGATAACTGACTTCCAAAATCAGCTGCAAGATCTGACCCTGGTTCTGACAGATTTTCTGGTGCCTAGTTTGAGACATCTTGAGAAACCAACTTGAATTGCATCAGCTCTGAAGTTACTCTCTTTAGCTCTCATTTTTACTTAGGACTGCCTGTCAGGGCCAGTGCCAGCTATATTTTTGGGGGCTAAAGAAGGCATAGTGTGTCAGCCTCTTCCACCTGCCCCCTGGCAAGTGTGGCAAACCAGTGTCTTGCTCTTCTGCAGGGAAACTTCTGTGTCATCTGCTACAGCTGCTGGAGTAATCCTAGGCTTTCCTTATCCAGAATGTAATTCAGGACAACTAAAATGTCATGAACACTTTTCCCGCCAAGGCACCATGTGTGGTGTCCAATGGACAGGGAAGACAGTATCACTGAGAAAGAGGAGTCCCCTGTCTCAAACATTGTCCTTTATGTACAGATATGAGTGGAATTGATGCTGGTTGAAACATCCAGAAATCAGAATGACTGAATTCTGAATTCACAGAATGAATTGGTGAATATTTGTAACTACTTTTTTTTCTATGCCTTATTCTCCCACAAGTGATAGAAAAAGTTTAAAAATACAATCAAACACATAAAAAAAAAAAAAAAGTATTAACTGTGTTTGTATCCCTTGTCTGATATCTAAGTTTATCCCTGCTTCTTCTTCTATTCCTGTAGACCATCCAATTTTTATTGTACTGTAAGATTATACTTCAGTGATTTATATCTTTGAGAACCAATATAAGACCAACAAGGTCACCTGGTGACATCCAGCTTTGACAGAGTTACATAAGCACTGGTTTGAGATACATGAAGTACAGTGGCCTGAATTTCTTCCAAAGTGATTACATTTATACTACTAAAGTGTAACTGGTTTCACAGAAGGTACACTCTTAGGGGAAACTAATGAATATTATTATGTTTCAAGGGGTTGATTGGAAAGTAAACTGGTTATAAATGGTATGGTCTAGGCTGTCCATGTAAATCAAAGTAGTCGTATTGAATCAGTGGAGCTACATTATTTGATACTGTTAGGGAACTTGTTCTATAACTCCATTTGTTAAAAGAAGTACTGGTCTGACTGATTATAACAATTTTATGGCAATAGCATATCAAGTTATAGTTCCTGTTCACAGAAGGCTGGACTGATTTATCAGGTTCAGCCCTGAGAAAGTTGCAAATTTAGCTGCTTTTCAGAGGAGGTACAGCTGCCTTCCCTACTGCTTTGTCTTGGCTGGGAGCAGAGGTAAAGTTGTTGAAAACTATTCAAAGAAAAATATTGTTTTTTGTCAAAACCATATTATTTTATATCTAGCAAGTGTTGACCATAATTCTTTGATGTGAGAAAGTCAAAACATCTCAGACTTATTGCTTCATTTTGAACATGCTTTGTTGTAATTGTGCATTGATTACTTTTGTCAAACAATCTCTTCAAATTTATTGTTTTGATTTTTAGGCTAAATCATATCACTACATTTAATTGTACATCTTTTCATGCTTTTTTCAAATTACCAAAGAAATATTTTAACCCCATTCTGCAATGACACCAACTCAAAATTTTCAAAATGAAATAATTTGTTTTTTTAAAAACTCCTATGGAATGGTATTTCTGTGGGGATTTTCAAGTAGTTTTCCTGATTTGGCAGGAAGTAAATTTTTCAATCTTGGACTTTTCCATGGTATTCATTTGTTGAACAGCTGTAACCTAACTTGTATTTCCAGAACCTAGGAGGTAGGCTTGCACCACAGGCCCAGGGCATTTCTTCTCATCTAGACGCACACTGAGCTACAGCCATATAATAGGAAAAAAGAAGTTAATTGAGTTTACTGCCAGGACAGTAGCTGTCATGAAGGCATTCGCTGCATTAAAGCTTCCACTATTGTTTAATCCACATACAGATTGTGTGGCCAAGTAAAAACTTAAGAGAGCAGTATCTGGTGATCTGGTTTTGCAAAAACCTATGTTATCTGATGAGGAGAAAGACAGGTTAAGTATATCTAATAAAAAGGGAAAGAAAGAAAGAATGAGAAAGTTTAGATTAAAGATTGCCTTGATATCATTTTGGGGACTTCAATGAAGTCATTGCAGCAGCTCTCCACTCAACAAACCTTTTAGTGGTTTACCTTGACTACAAGATGTGTATCACCATCTATTACTGTTAGAAACAAGTAAAAATAAATGAGATTTGTATATGAATTTTGAAGTATTATAAACCATTCCCTCAAATTTCTAATAGTCTGAGTTAAAAGAATACAGGAATAACAAACATATATATCTGTAATATACATACACACACAAACAGAGTTTCTGATGTTTGTGTGTATGTGTGTTCACATATACACACATACACACACACATGGACATGCCTATATGTCTCTGTGTGTGTACATATATGTCCCAGAAGCTGCTCGCCTATTAGTTCAGTTGGAAGCATGTGGTGCTTTCAAAGTTTTTTAAACACTTTAAATAAACTTCATCTTACATTTCCAATGTCATGTTTCTCATGAAAGACATTAATTCTTTAATTTTATCTTCTCTTACTTATGGAGGCCAGATAAGAAGAAACGTGTGCTGAATTTCTTACAGGGATGACTATATAGAAGAAACAAAACTACTATTGCTATATTAACCTGAAGGTTATGAGGGGATTCATACTAAAGAGCTAATGGTGAATTAAGTAATAACCACTTATATTGATCTTAAAATTAATAAATTATCATCGTAGTGAATTGCAGCCCATCTCGTCTTCTGTCTCCTTCAATACTCTTGCATACATGTAACTTGAGAAAGCATTCCATGTAGGTAAGCAATTGCATGAAACTATCTTTTTATGATCCCTTGGAGGTAAAAGAAATGACAGTTTAGAATAATATACTTTATCTGAAGTCGATCATGCAGGTAAGTTGACTGGAGCCCATAATGCTGATGTATAAAAATGTGCTTTCATCTGTTGATGTTAAGAGAGGGCCTAAAGCTACCTTAAAAATAGCAGCGAAGGATTATGGCTTCCTGTTATGCCAAAATTGCCCTTCTGCTTTCTTCCCAGTTTTCTTTCACTAGTTGAATAGCGAATAGGAGATGTATTATGATCACTGGGCAAAATAATGTGTTTGATTTTGAATGTTAAAAGTTATCATTTTCCCTGCTGAGCCTATCAATGAAAAAATCTGTCACTGCAGAAAATTGAAACCAATTAATTCTTACCTGAAGTAGATAGACTACTGGCAGAACCATTTTTAAACAGTAACTGAGAAGAAATCTCTGAAAAAATATAGTGTTCAGTACTGATCCTAAAACTGGCACATGAGGGATCCAACTATAGTTTCTCTACCTATTTACCAAACACGAACAGAGCAGGTAGCCATTTTAGGACGAGGAAAAGAATCAGCCCTCATTTAGGTTGGCGTCCTATCCTGAGGTTTTACATTATATTTCTTGTAGAAATCTGAAGTCTCTGCCTAAGTGACAGAGTGGGTAGAATATTTTTCATCTCTCTGTAACATTTTCTAGGGTTTAGAAGTTGGTGCACACATCCCCAGATTAATAGAGATTCTGTGCAATAGATGTAATAAGTTTAACCTATTTATAAATGTCCTTGATGGAGAATTTGAAGATTATTCTTTAGGAAAACCAAGAGAAAAACAGAGGATGGAAGTGGAAACTGTTTGAGTCTTTTATAAGCATTGGTTTTAAAGTGAACCTAAATAGACATGAGGAGGGTAACTTGGCCTCTTCCTTCCCTTGAGGATCATCAGAACCCTGATCCACTTAGAGAATGAAAATCTCTTCAGCGTGACTGACCCTTTTCCTGAGCAGGTCAATCATCCATGGAGCTGAGTGAGTAACTTTCCATGGATCATTAAGAATAGATATAACTGATAATGATTAGCTAAATTATTTCTTCTCTAAATCTAATGATCTGTGAGGTGAAAAGTGTGGACTTCAGGCTAGGAGAAGGAAAACTAGATGGAGTGATTTGACTTCACAATGAAAAAGACTTTGCTCTTCAGAGTTTACATTTCTGAAGTTTTTTAGATATGTGACTGAGATAAACAGTCAAAGAAAAATCAAAACAAATGTTTTGTAGATTGAATATTAGATGTATAAGAAAACTAAAGTTTCTTTAGAGTAGCAAGGTCTTAATCCTAGAATTACTGAAAGTGAGAGAGCTCTGCATGTGAGGAAATTGTGTAGATCATCAAGTTCTAGTTCCCTTGGAGGTTGCTGTACGTAGGGAAACTGGTACCTTAATCTTTGTATTAAAAAAACACTAAGATATGGCTGCAGATCTGTTATGGATTCTCAGGGTTTGGATCATGTGAGAAATAATGGTACTGAAGAGATGTGGTATATCTCGTACAGTATTACTTGGAATATTTAAAAAATTCCTGGGTATAGTTTGGAAAAATGCTAGGAATAATGCTGGTTCCAACTTATTCCTAGGGGTGACTGCTGAAATGTTACAAAATAACTGTCAAACCAGCAAACTTTGATGGTTTATGTAAATGCTAAGGTAAATTATAAATGTCTTTGTAAAAAACCTTCTCCCCTCTTGGACTTGGACCGAGCAATCCAAAGCCTACTCAGCTGAAATTAAACGGAAAGCTAAAAGCAGACCCTCTAACTGCTTCACAGTTTCATAAGAGTAAATTTAACAATATAAGAAAGTTACTGAAGTCAATTCATTTGAGAATCTTGGGGCAAAAACTGACTGAAAAACTTGGCATTTTCATAACAGAGAAGTGCAAAAGCTATCTCATATGTGGACTCCAAAGAAGGGGAAAAAAAGACTATGAGGTCCAGATCTACTTAGATGACATAATACTCTCAGAAAGGATTTGAGGCTTCAAAGAATGGGAAAAGAACGGACTGATCAGCAAAAAAGGATGTATTTTAGAGGTTTGGAGATAAAGTGAAAAAAACCCCAAGAATTCAAGCTGGGGTAGACCTTGCAAAGGATAGTAAGACTACCATTCAGAGGTTCTTTGGACACATGGATAAGAGAAAAAAGAAAGAAGAAATGGATTATGAAATTGAAAGGACAGGTTGTGCCAAAAAAAAAAAAAAAAAAAAAAAGACAAAAGAAGATCTTTTTTTGGGTAAGATGGTGATCTAGACAGAGAAAATACAATAGAACCAAGTTGTCTCAATTTCCATGAAGTGTTTGATATGGTCCGACATAGGAAATTCAGTTAACTCCATAGTGTACCAGAAGTTTAAAGCAAGTAGAAATCATTTCAGGACAATCTAGTTTCATTAATCATCTTGACAGAAAAGGCAGGAGAGTTCTACTAAAATATATTGTGACAAGTAGTTGAGAACCAATATAGAAAAGAATTTGAGAAGAGTTGAATATGCTTGCAGATTAGAACAATAAGAATAAATCAAATACATGAAATACAAATGAATGATTAATTTAGGCGTTCAGGTGACCTCCTGTGTTCCACTTCCTTCTGAAGGGAATCTGGATTCTGAAATCAAATTCTGGAACAAGACAACAAATTTTAGTGAGAATAGGACTGTTAGAGACTGAGATGGAAAATTTCACCTATGTGACACAGGGGAAGGACCTCTGTATGATATTAATAAGAAATGTGATATAAATGTCAGGAAGGCTAATGTGGTTTGTACATATACCTTAGAAGGTAGTCCCAACAGGTCAGGCCACTGTGCAGCAGCCCCACAGATAGAGGAAGATCTACTTTTAATTTTTTCTCAGGCATTTTATGAAAGTGAACATAGAGTATAGTAGTAGATTTTGTCTGGCATTCTTGAATTCTGTGAAATGTGATCTTTGGGTTTGCTGCAATGACTTGGAATGTATTTGACACACTACAGCTGAGAAACAGACTTAGTAAGTCCTGAGAACCTTTTGTTAATTGCCATTTCGAAGTAAATTCAAATTGAAAATATGAGGCTGAATAACTGAAGAGCGAAAAAAACTTGACTCCCCCCCGCCCCCCGGATATGTATGTGTGAATTAAAATCCATAAGCCTCTGTGTCTCTGAAAAGTTTAAGCACTGAGACACAGTAAATATGTCCATTTGCAGTTTCAAAGGAACAGCCACAGCATCTCAATAATGCTACAGCTTAGGTACAAAATATTGTTTGCTACAGCATGCAGTAAAATTTTTTTCTGACCATTTTGGACTAGCAACATATTGGTCCAGTCTATACAGACTATGCAAGATAATTTAATCTTGAATTCTTATAATTAACATCAATTACTTCCCTCATTGCTTGGAAATATGCAGCTGTACTTTCAATGTAGATATACACTATCATAAACAAAATACTGGGAAAATGATAGAGTGGAACCTCTTATTCAAAGTCCAGACACCCCAGCTGAAATACGTTATATTTATTCACAATTTGGGTGCCAGACTCTCTGTCGTGCCACCTGAACCCTGACCTAGAATGACCACACACTAGTCATGCAAAAAAGTCTTTTATCATCCCAGCTTCTTCAGTCTTAGAACAAAAGTTGTCAATTATGTCATTTAAATATGTTGGGCATGGTGAATAATTGCCTGTTAAGACTAGTCTTTAAGGTGAGAAATAGTCGTCTCTGAACTCAGAAGACAGAAAATGAGACTCCCAGTCCCAATCTCCTTTAATTTACAATGTTCTTTATTTCCCCCTCTCCTGCCTCCAGAAGGGCATTCAGCTACATTATCAGGACATGCACACTTCTGGTAGTGAAAGGTCACTGATTAATTCACTCTACAACACAGTGCTTTGTGAACTTTTGAGATGTAAATTCTGTTGTTACGCTTGTTGGAGAACATGTAACTGGAAAACATAAGCCTGTTCCAACCTAAACCATCAATGCAAAAGGACAAAAAAGAAGGATTCTTTCAAGAAGCATCACTAATTAGGTGAATGAAATTAATCAGCAAAGGGCCTGATCTGCAAAGTTGCTTTGCTTGTAACATGCTGAAGAGCTTCTACCCCCTGGTTCTCAGTGAATCATGTTTTTCTAAGCACAAGAATTGCAACTTGTGCTTGCAATCAGGATTATTTTGGTTTTATGAAAGGAAAACAAAGAAAAAAAGGAGAAAAAAATCTGATGATGAAAACTAACAAGTGCAACTGTACTCATTTCATCGGGGTTGGCTCTAATTGCCTTGTCTCCGTTTTTTGGGGGAACAGATTGCAACAGTAATGCTTTGCATTTAAAAGGCAATATACTGAAAACATAACTGTATTTCATGGCATTTGCTAAACTTTCGGTTCTGGACAGATGCATGTTAGGCTCTTTTGTGCAGGTCTCGTAACATTAGACCAAAGTGTTTTTAAGCTTCCCCAGACCAACGTAGTTTCTCTTTTCTGACCTCTTAATCATATTTCTGGGTACAGACTCTCAGTTTAAAGCCAGGACAGGGACATTTTATTTTATAGTAAATATCTCAAAAGATAAGTGCTAGATCAAGCATGTAACATATTTCAAGAATGGCACCAAAATTACAATTTTTTTCCTTAGATAGCACAGGAAATAAACAGAACCTAGATAACTCAATAAAACACCTCTATGCAATTCCTTTCCTCAGTTTGCTTGCTTCTCAGTGTCCTACATTTAGGTCGGTGTCATTTCTGAATTCCAAATCCCCTTTCCTGATCACAGGTTCTCTACACCTTTGATTCTCTCTTTCCTTGATGAATGTCTTTTGTCTTTGTGAGCATTGACATTCCATTTCTTTGATATGGTTTCCTCCAAGTGAAGTCCTCTGAAAAGAAAGTGTACCTACTTTAAACTCACGGCTAGTTTTTTAACCGTGTTTAGATAATTAAAGATATAAGAAAACTATCAAACTATCTTAAAAAGAAGTTAGTTTCATTCCTTCTCAGTTGAAGTCTGATCACATGACTAAAAAATCATTTGTATGATGGCACACAAATGCAGTTCTCAAAGGCTTTAGGCCAAGGCCTATAGATGGGACTAAGAATACAGAAAGATGATCATAATTGTACAATCTTCTGGATAGAATTCAAATGCTGTATAAACTGTACAATTTCACTAATCTGGCACAAACAGTACCTCTTCTGCTTTTCTATACCAAATAAGACAGGACTTAAACTCATGCAGGAGGAGTTCTTATAGATTCCTGTGGAAGCTGCTTTTAAGAACACTTTCTGGTGAACAGACTCTGCTCCAGTGATCAGGGCGAAAAAAGCTCCTATAGTGAGGACACACCTGATTCAGCATGGACAATGAAAGGAGGAATTTACAAAGGAATAGAGCTGTTTCATGTATTAGACTATATATGTCTCTATTGACTTGTAGGAGATGTCTACACACACAAGACTAACAATGTAAAATATGTGAATGCACAATGGTATCTCTTAGACCCAGTTTAATGTGGTTCCTAAAAAACAGTTAAACAACAGATGGTTGTCTTTTCTGCAGTTGAAACTCAGTGATTTCTTTATTTTGAATTAAGCTTTCTTGAAACTATGCAATTACTATCTTGTTAAACCACTGAAGATTTTTCATGAAATCAGTGTGACCTTTTATTTCCTCCTTTCATGGCAAGCATGTTTCCATCTTATCATAGATGAAATTATAAAGGGTAGAGAAGCTCTCTTAGCATATAAATGAGTAGCCAGAAGAAAGAGGTTTGGGTCCTCTGAATCTTTAGTTTATTCTGCCGCGATGTAAATGCATTTTAATTAATCAGATTAATCAGAAGTTAGGTTTAGGGCAGCTGGTTCAATGTTTTTCACTGGTCATGATAAGCCAATTTATAAATTTTGTTTAGGAAGTGGGTTTTTTTTTTTCCCATTACGATTTGTGGATTTAAGAGCAGGGAGAGAGCTGTGACACAGGATGAAAGAAAGGATTTCAGAATAACACAGTCTTTGTTTAGCACTGGAAGGCATTAGGTGCTATTGGGCAACAATGATGGGACCTGGTAAGTAAAGATGGGCATAAAAACCAGCTACAACATCAGCCGCATTCATGTGATGTTCCAAAAAAACCAGCACATCTTCACTACACCAAGGCCATGGGACATTGAGGTATGGATGAACTTTTGACTTCTAGGAACAAAGAAAGATTAAAAGTAAGTGATTCTTATTTTTAAAATAGGATAATATTCTTTATGTTAAATTATTATACCTGAATTCTCTGAAATTAGAAATACTTTCCAATTCATGAGTATGTAGCTAAGTAATCTGCGTGTGAGCAAGCAGGAATCTCCCACCTCTCTTTTCATGCTGCTGACCAGCTTCCTCATTTCTGTGTTGCAGGAGCCTTTGCTTCAGACATTACTCTGTTATGTTCCGTTGACTTCAAAATATGTCTTTAAAAACCGCAATGTAATATCCAGCACCTGCAAAATATTGTGAAGTATTAGGAACAGTTGTAATGAAAACTGACTGCAAGCGTCATAACAACAGGTGACATTATTCATAACCTACAGTTATAACAAGGTTATGATGTAAACTCAGTGATCATAGATGAAATAAGCCAGCTACAAATGTGAAAATATCCTGAACTTTAGAAGTAATACAACCAAATATAATAAATCTTGCCTGCAAATGTAATAAGGCCCTTAACTGAAATGTAATAAAATCTATCAACAGCTGCAATGTATATGGAACATATTATATAGCTTTACTATGAATTATACCCCCTGCTGTTTATGGACTCCACAATGTCATGCTTTGTCTTCTTCCAGAAAATCAAGTGCTACGGGACTAAGTGTTTTCCAATTTATATTAAGTATGACAGTGTGTTAATACAAAAATGTTGAGGGTGAAAATGAAATTTTGAATCCAGATGTGCTCCTTCATCATCCTGCTAGCATAAGAGAAAGGATGTGGTCTACCACATGTGGCTCAAACACTTCCTCAGCTAGACAAGGTAGGAACCAAAATGGATGTTCTGGGTAACTAATCTGTTCCTCTACTGCTAGCAATATAAATATGTACACAAAGAAAGAAGGAATTTTGATGAGTGATGCGGCAGGGGGAAAGTTCAATCTGACTGGTCTTTATATGCCTCTCTTTTTTGGCTTCTGAAATTTCATTTGAGGAAAATATATATCACTTCCTAGCAAGTGCCAGTTGTGACTTCTTTACTGGAGTACTGTCCCAACAAATGAACAGGAAAGACCGATGTGATGTGGCTGACTGGTTGCCATCTGTTTGTGATAATCTTGTGCGCCTCTACAGTTTCTGAAATGACAAAACACTCAGGAGAAACCTAGAAGGTTGTATGTTAAATGAGCAAAGGGGAGGTTTTGATGGTTTTGTTGTGTGCGGGGGTGATCTGATCTTCAGTAGTGCTAAATCCTTTGCTATGGACAACTTACCTCTGGATGTCATGATGATTTTATACCAACCCATTCCAAACATGAATGTTTTCTTTGAGAATGCAGTGTACACAAACAAAACACCATATGTTTTCAAAAGCTGTTTATATTGTGCCATCTCCAGCCATGCTGCTGTCCCTGATTTGCTTTCTGTCCTTTTGTGTTACGGATACAAATGTGGTGCTATATGAAAGCAAAATGTTAAGTGTAGGCTTCTGACACTTCCAGCAGCACACAGCTTACTACAAATATCACAATAAATGAGCTTAACAATGTTATCTCTTAAAAACCAAGTTATTAGAGAACACTTTTGGTAGATCTTAATCGTGGATTAAAGTATCTTGCATATACCAAGAAGGAATTGATACCTGCAACATCTACCTTTTAAGGTTGTTGTAAAGAATATTGTTGCAGCTCTGTAAGTACAAAGGGAGAAACGAAGTTATCTGGCAAAATTTGAACTATGAACTTCTACAGGACATTTTCTTTTTTAAACAAAATAACTATGGGCCTAAATCCCATTTTGTACTTCTGTACATATATTAAGGTGCTTGTGTAAGTCCCACTGGATCTCAGTAGGCAGAATTTGAAATTAGGAAAATAAAATAAAGTTATATTAAGTTACTGTAGAGAAGAAACAGTAAAAATGACTAGTAAATTTTCAGAAAAGAAAATTATAGGAAAATTAAGAAAACTCATTTGTTTTGTATTTTTAAAGTTAATATAATGATTACTTGCAACAAAAGGAGATAAAAAATTTTCGGTTGCTTTATGTTTTTTTGACAGTGCCCTTTAAAGGCTATCACTACCCTAGTTCTTGCTTTCATTTGAAGATCCATCTGGGTTTAATAACTATTTTCTGTTTTATTGTATTTTGATTTCCAATTTGGAGTTGTGGAAGACAAATGACTACTTTACTAAATTAAGCCCATATCTATTTATTTCACAAATGGTATTCCAAAATAACTCTAAATCATTTGTGAACAAGTCACATACAGTACACTGGTTATTTGGATAATATTTCAGTGAAATTTGCTCAATGCTTTCAGTATAGTTCTTAGGTTTTAACATATTTTTAACTCTCAAACATTTAGGAGGTATGAAGTAGGGCTGAGAAGATAGGTGAGGTTTTTTTGAAAAGTGAAACAGTTGGAATTATCCTTGCACAAAGAGTGGTGGATACATAAGCTCAGTGAAATCATCTGTCAAAAGTTCAAATTCAAAGGTCATGTCTATCACTACTCTTCTAGGATTCTTCTAACTTTATTGCTCGACATAGATGTGTCCTCTGTGAGTTGTCATGATTGCAGTCACATTTTACCTTTCTGCTTAATACTTGACTAACAAAGGACTTGGTGCTCTGAAAGAACAGTGATCTAAACTTCACAGCCTTTTTTGGGAGGTAATCCAGGTATTGTTAAACTTGTTTTGTAGATATGTTGATTAAGGCACAGAGAGTAAAGACCGTGAAACAAAATCCACTGAAACCTTTAGATCAGTGACTAATGATTTCCCAAAGACACTGATCAACACATTGAAAAGGCTAAAAATGGCATCCAGAAATGTGGATTTCAGTATCCCATATTCCAATAGTAAAACTTCTTTGGATTAATTTCACAATTACAACCCACTGTATTCAGGAGCAATGGCGCACCTTAAACAGTGTAGAGCATGGGTGGGAATAGGGGGCTGCCTCTAGTGATGGTCTGATACAAAATATTCCCTCCTGGAGCAGAACAGGAGCTCCAAAGGCATTGTCATTCCAAAAATACATTTCTTTGCTTCCCATCCAAAGAAACAGAAGAAACACAGCTGCACTACAGTGCAATGCACTCCAGAAGTTCAGGGGCATCCTCATGAGACGTCACATTTTCCTAGACCTCTTTGGGGAGGTGTAACTACTCACCACTCCTGACTCCCAGCTGACATGAAACATAGTGGAACATTGAATGAAATGCACAGCGCCGACATTTCAAACCTCTGTGCCAGAAAATGGAACACCTGCACTGGACAATAGGAAGTGGATGATTAGAGTCAAGCAAATTTGTCAATTTTTAAGCATGATACTTTACTCCAGCTCCTACAAATGAAAGCCATAAATGAAAGATGATGGCAATGAGAATCCCTCCAAACCCTACGTGTATGTAACAACTTAGTTATACTCTTTAGTCACCTGTGTTTTGATGAATGTGTTGGGTTTTTTTTTTTTTTTAATGAGGTGAAAATATGGAAGAATTTGAAAGCTCTTACCACTTAAAGCTCCTCCTAAAGATAAATGATACCTAAATACAACCAAAAGAGAGGGATTATGAAAATTCCCTAATGGCAGAGTTTCTATATCTACTGTCAATAGTAATTGTTGAAATATTATGGTTCAACATTTAAATTTAAACCAGGAATCCCTAAACACTTGTAGCAACAAAGAATATTCTGAAAATGAAACTTAGTTATTATCCTTGTCAAAGAGTAACACATAAAATGTAAATTTTACCCCACAAGTTAGTTATAGGAATGATAATGGTAATCTAATGATGAATTACTGTAGTAAGTGGAGTTTTATTAACTTAACTGACATTTGCTGGCGACCAATTTCAGCACAACATGCCATTCCATTAGGTTCTTTTCTGTTTCTTATTCTTAAGGTTGCAACATCTGGATGTTGTAGCATAGTGACAATATGAAATTCTTCAATGTACGAAATGGTTTTTTTGATACTTTTCAGTTTTGCAATTATAAAAAAAATGGAAACTGTCCTTTGTTCCTAACTGGAAAGCTGTTATTATTACTAAGTTAAGCAGGTACTTGCTGTGATCTAGAGCAATGCTAAAATATTTCTAATTTATGTTATTTTTAAGGATTTACATTTGTCAAATCTAGCTGGAACCTGATAGGGAATTAATTTTACACTTTGTTCCTTGAGATCATAATAGTGACTTCTTTCATTTTTGACATATGGCACTATATTATAGATAGAGCTTGTGATGTGGAAAAGCAAAGGTCTTTCTAAATTTCTTATAATAGTGTTGTTTGTGTATGATCATATTCCCTCTTTCAGATGGATAGTGCTAGCAGTCATGTGTGAGTGGGACACTTACACATACTCAGGTCATGATGGCAGCTGCCTTCTTTCCCTTGCTCTGGCAATGTCTCTCACAATGTACCAAGTTACTCTTCTCTACCATTAATTAATCCTTTATATTTATATTTATGCGTGTATAAGTATACGTATGCATATATATGTATGTGTATGTATATATGCACAGCAATACTTACACACCACTGCATATATATCCAAGTACATTTACATGTTGTTGCTATGGCAGGATCCTGCTAACATCTGAGAAATAAAAAAAATAAATACCACCAGAGGGCTCACAAGCTATTTTATTTTTGATGTCAACAGCTGTCTAAACCAATGAGCGCTGACACTTACACCTTTCCTGGGATTCAATCTCCCATGTTTTTAATGTTTCTGTGCAGATATCAAGATGTCCAGATACCAAGGTGAGGGTGCATTATACCATTCATCTCAATACTATTATCATTTTTCTGCTGAGTAGAAGTGTTCACTCTCAGCCTGGAGAGTTTACTTCTCTG
This sequence comes from Pelecanus crispus, assembly GCF_030463565.1. Lineage (NCBI taxonomy): Eukaryota > Metazoa > Chordata > Aves > Pelecaniformes > Pelecanidae > Pelecanus > Pelecanus crispus. The sequence continues at coordinate 69,073,824 of NC_134646.1, read as the reverse complement.
TGGAAAAGCAATTGCTGCCTCTAGTTTAGATGTGCTTGGAGTATAATATATGTAACATATATTTATAGCCTATATAGTGTACATGCAAACAAGCTGATGGACACATACTTAGAATATAGTCCTGTAATCTGTTCGAAGACGGATGTGGGTGTAGGTACATGAGTTGCCTATATTAAACAACATTTTTAAAAAGGTATTCACATGACATACTGCTTCCTCTTTTATGAACTGCATATGTATTTCAGTGCCCAGGTCAGCCACCTCTGCCTTAAGAAATAATTCTGATCACAGAGCTTTTCTGTGGCAGAGAGCTTGCTGTTCCTCTAAATCCCTCTCAGGGACACCTGTGTAGAAGTAGGCTGGCAGCAAAAATGCAAACCATACGGCGTATTGACCATATGCTAAAAAGTAGGAACAAGGAAGACTGTACATAGGAGAATGACACTATTATAAAAATAAAGGCCTTAAATGGCAGGTTTGAGAGAGAAAAGGCAAGGAAAAGAGAATCCAAAATCAGATAGAACGACAGAACTGACTGCATATATGCACAGATCAACAGTGACCGTAAAACCCTTTCTGCAGGGCATAACGTGGGAAAGTCTGAGAGATTCGTCTTCACTCGTTGAAATCTAGCCCCAAATTTTCTCCAGTCCCTTTATTTCCTCCCCATAACCACCAGCATCCCTCCCTCTGTAGCTCTTATTCTCCCTTCCTTCTCGGTTTTATTCTTTCCTTGTGATCTACCGAAGCTGGCTTTGCTCTTAAACCTCCCTTTGATTTCTCTGCTTCTCTAATTCCTTTCCTTCCCTCTTTGTTTTCATTCCCTTTGCTTGATGCCAGAGCCTGTATTTTCAATTCTTCCCACCCTTGTGCTCTCAGCTCCTCACTCCCCTCTCAGTGCTCTCCACCTGACTAATCCCCAGTACTGGCTCCTTACCAAAAGCACTACTTCCACTTCTGTTCTCATGCTGTCAAACACATCTGGAATAAACTCACTTCCTCAGCATAAACATAATTCTCTTATCTGAGCTTGTCTAAAGATTTTTACTTTTTCTCCTGAATGAACTCTTAAGCTGCAAATTGCTTATCATTGCTCTCTACCTTATAGTTCACCCTAAAATCTTCTGCCCTCGGCACTCTGTCTCCTCCCACAAAGTGTCGCCCCCCCCCCCCCCCCCCCCCCCAATCTTTCCCACCTCCTCCCTCAGCTACTGCATTTTTCTGTGTCTATGCTCATTTTGGCCACAGTTGATCTGTGGCTGAGGACCCATGACACACATCATGCAGGACAGCTGTGCTGCCAGACCTGTTTGTTCCATTTATGACAGTCACGGAGTATCCTCCAGTATTCTGGGTGCCACTACATCCCCAGGTCCCTGTGCAAACTCCAGTGGACTGAAGAGGAGCTCCTTTAAATAACATGCAGAGATGGCACAGGTCATTTCTATGATGCTGCCTCCTTGTGTAAACCCTCTGCAAGATTTGAGTGTGCAGCATCCTTCAACACCATTAGTGAATTCTGCTCTTAGTGACTGAATCCAGTTATCAGACCTCTAGAAACTCTAAGTAACAAAGAGATATGAATATTAACCCAAGAATAATGTTTGACTTCCTTAGCATTTTCATTAGGTTTAATTAACCATTAAGAAAAAAAATAATTCTCTATACAAATATTCCTATTCAGTTATCTTTAAACATTCTGTTTCCATCTGCTTTTCTTTTACAGCAGACATAATAAGAAGGTGCTTAAAACTTGCTTTTATTAAGAGTATGTAATTGAAACCACTTCAAAACAAGACTTAGGAAAACATAAACTAGATGATGACCATTGACTACAATTTCATTTGAGTTGAAAGACTTAATTGCTATACAAGTTGAACGGACAGTACTCAACCCAAATGACTGATTTTTTTTTTTTTTTAAACTCTAATTGGGTTTATCTCAGATTCCTTGGTTTCCACAGATGCTTTGGTTCACATGGTAATAATTCACAAGAACAGAATATATGAGCTTGTTTTTCTGAATGGCTATGATATTTGTAACCATAAGACTTTGGTACTGTGGGTTGTTGCTACTTAGCTTTCTTACACGTCTCAAGGAAAATAAAAACATAGATCCAGGGAAGAAAAATATTTGATTGGGAGCAAAAACATTGAATGCATTTACAACTGAACAGTGATATGAAACAAGAAATAGTCGTTTCACCTGCAGTGGCTTCTATGAGTGATATATTTATTTCCTTTCCTGCGGAGGTGATTGTATCTTTAGTCTAAATTTTCACAACGCTTATGACATCTAAATTTTCCATGAGGAATCTGTCTAGCTTCTGTCCATATTTTGCACCAGTTCAGGTTTGAATGTAATTCTGGATAAAATGGTGGTCTTTGTTTACATTACTTTGGTGGTATTTATTTAAAAATGCCACTCATGAACAGAAAAGATGAAAATGTTAGAATCTAGGGAGAGAAAGAATTTTCTCTAAATTTGCAGTTAGTCCAATTTTAGCCATTACCCATGTTGAAGTTAAATTATATTAGATGGGAAAAAATAAAAAAATAATGCAGGCTAGGTACATAGAAATCTTCTTGACCTGGACTCCTTTGTTACAAACATCATCCAGCAATTAATTTGCTGTTGTTCTTTTAATCATGTTCTGGCATGCACGCACTTTTAGCAGCCAAGTATTACACCAAAAATCCACTTGGTATATGCAAGGTGGATGCATAAGCTAGTAAAAGAGTAAGTACAAAAAGTGGCATACAAGAAAGTGGAGTAAAAGTTACAACACATGGTCTGCATTGGATGACACTGAACTAACAGTAAAGTATGTGATAGTAATTTCCTGGTCTGATCCCTTAGCTTAACATCTTAATCCTTTGCCTTTGTTTCAGACAGATTTTGTGGTCTCTGGAGCTCAGTGTATTAAAAATATCCTGGTCTTGATTAAGACAGTTGCTTAAGATAATGCTGAATATAAGCACATAGTCATGAAGAAGTTAGTTTGAAGATTTAGCTCCTTTGCTTATATCACATCTTAGCTGAATTGGTTAGCCCACTGAACTTCTGATATGACCTATATTGGTCATTTGCTTTTTAGGGCCACAAAAAATGCTAAGGCACATTTTCACCATGTTCATATGCTCTCTTAAATCAACTCCCATTGATCTGGTAAAGTGAAATTCCAAGGGTAAACATCAGTATAAATAAAATGGAAGCTGGAGCAGGAAATAAAATTGGATAGAGGAGAGTAACATGCACAGAACATGACAATGGTCAGTGACAGATTTACCAGAGGGCTTCCTTTTTCTTTCCTTGCATTACTGCTTCTTTTTGTGGTATGTCCTCTGCGTCACCTGGCTGGGAGGCAGCCATATCCCTGGGCAGCCACTTGTCACTGTAAGTGTCTGCATCCAGCTCAACAGTCATCAAGCGATAAGCAGCACTGCTTTTTAAGCCTAACTGAAACACTTCCAGAGCCCACACTTCTGTAAAATACTTTTTCTCTGTATATATAACTTATATTTGTATATGTAAAAGGTATCATTAGGAATTGGATTTTTTTTGTTGTTTATAGGTGCATTAGAAACTATTTTGTTAGTCAAATAAGAAAAAATATGCTGAAGCCATAGTAGTAGTGCAATCCTTTCAGAGCTATAGGTATTTTCAGTGCCATCTGTATACTATTTAATATGACATTACTAAATATTTCTCATAATCTTTTCCAGTAGTCATTTTTTTTAACCTTTGTATCACCAGGTTTGTTACTTTTCTTTAAAGGAAGAAATCACACTTTAATTAGTAACCATTGTTACAGAGAGTTCTGCAACCAAGGAAACCTGGAAATAGTGTAATGAAGTAGAATGATGACATTGTAAATTTCAAAAGTTTAGCCGAATTCAGACTTTACATTGAATTTGTCATATTTGCCACTTGCTTTGTAAATTAAACTATGGAATGGTCTCCTCCTGGCTGCTTTTTTCAAATATCATAGGTGATTTTTGCACCTCAGGAACCACTACCACTACTGTTGGAGAAAGAGATTCCAGCACAAAAGCTTGGAATCATTTTATTTAAGGTATGACATATGAAGAAGGATAACAAAAGATTCTGAGATCAAGATAATAACGAGCAGGGTTTTGTGTCAAACATTTTTATGTCTAGGGCTCTGAGATAAAATTTGTTTTATACTGCATTGTATTGTTAATTGAAAAGTATTAGCAATCTTCTGTTTATCCTGCTTTTGAATCTGGAATGAGGAAATGGGAAATGCAAAATTATTAATGATTGATGTCACCTGAGCTAGTAAAAAACAAGAAGTATCTTTGAATGTAATTCTCTAAGGCTATTGTTGATTTGTGTGATTTAATTAGAACTCATAGCTTGCAAAACACTTTATCAAAGCAATTCAATTTTTTTTTCTTATACTTAAATGTCTGTCAGCCTACTCTAGTTAAATTGACTTTTGATGGTGAATTTGCATCACCGTTTGTGATTTGTGTGATTTGTCATCCCTGCATTCCTGCAAACCTGACTGATCTGCAAACATTCCAAAGTTTTAGTATTTCCTCTGAATGGTTTGGGTTATGGCAATGTTTCAGGATTTAGATTGTAAACTCCCTGGTTTACAAGGCCAGTCTGAGTTTCACACTTGTATAGCATGTAACTCCAGTAGGCCCTATTTGGATATTTTAGGCACGATTGCAAGGGAAATATTAATACTAGTTGCTGCTTGCAGGTGTAACCTAAGGAAATGAGAACAGATGAAATGCCCTACTGGGTTAGAGCAACAATCTGTGTAGCTCAGTGCTCTGTCTCCAGACATGGCAGCAGGCAACTCTATTTGGGGAGAGCATGTGAGTCTGCCTACTCTCTGCACAGCGCTCTTCCCTTCCTGCCCCAGCACCCATAGCTGGTGGGTTAAGGATTGTAGAGGATAGCGTCTGTTGTTTGCTTTAGTGTTTTTCTGTTGTTGATGTGGTTTGAACTCCTTCCCGAAGGAACTTCTACAAGTTCACCACTGGCTGTGCAATGAAGTGCCTTCCTTTATCTATTACGATAAGTCAACCTGTTACTTTAACTGAGTGCTGCTCACTTGTACTACTATGGGCTTCAGTCAGTAACAGTTTCACATTTGCCTTATTCACTGCTCATTTAATGGCTGATGACATTGTGATGCTCAGTGTATAAATCCCAAGGTGGGAAATCACAGTGCAGTGCTCATGCAGGCCAGTAATGTCTCTTCCCCTAATCTAGCAGCTCAATATCTCTCATTCATTTGCATAAGCTTAACTATTCAAGATGAACTGTTTTGCACATTTTGAGTGGGATAGAGTTAATTTTCTTCACAGTAGCTAGTATGGGGCTATGTTTTGGGTTTGTGCTGGAAACAGTGTTGATAATACAGGGATGTTTTAGCTATTGCTGAGCAGTGCTTACACAGAGTCAAGGCTCCTCACCCCACCCCACCAGTGAACAGGCTGGGGGTGCACAAGAAGTTGGGAGGGGACATGGCTGGGACAGCTGACCCCAACTGACCAAAGGGATATTCCACACCATGCAACATCATGCTCAGCATATAAAGCTGGGGGAAGAAGAAGGAAGGGGGGAAGGTTTGGAGTGATGGCGTTTGTCTTCCCAAGTCACTGTTACATGTGATGGAGCCCTGCATCCCTGGAGATGGCTGAACACCTGCCTGTCAATGGGAAGTAGTGAATGAATTCCTAGTTTTGCTTTGCTTGTGTGCGTGGCTTGTGCTTTACCTATTAAACTGTCTTTACCTTAACCCACGAGTTTTCTCACTTTTGCCCTTCCAATTGTCTCCCCCATCCCAGCAGGGGGGAGTGAGTGAGAGGCTGTGTGGTGCTTGGTTGCTGGCTGGGGTTAAACAACGATAATAGTTCAATACCAAACATTAGAGGCAAGTTCAAATAAGAGTGAATAGTTTGGGCATTCTTACTTCAGGCTGTATGGATCTAACCAAGAGATTGGTACCAGGGAGGGTCTGGAACCTTGACGCAAACATTATTCGTTCAGGTAACATAGATCATCAGCAGTGTATTTTGGTCCTTGCCTATAGTGCAAGAAGTGTGTGCCTTCTAGAAGTGTATGCCAGGTGTCCTTTTATCTTTCTTGAAAAATATTACTGTGTCTAGTTGTATGCCCATCTGCTTGTAAGTTACTAAGTGAATGGGCACTCAAGGGATCATATAAAGCTTGATAAGGAGACTTAGGAGTAGGTTTCCCTCCTACAATACCTACCACACTGTGAAGTATCCACATTGCATGGAGTGGATAGGATCATGAGGCCAGAGGAAGAGCATCTGCACTAGAGGCTTACACTCAGGAGCAAGGTGTTTGAAGGACTAAATCTTTCCAGAGACAGTGTGATGTGAAGACAATGCTGTGTGAATTTGTATTGCATGGAGGCAGGATATACAGCCCAAGCCTGACTGTACGGTTAACATGCCCATATGACCTGTAAAGACTCTGCTTCATGCTAAATTAAACTCAAACATAATAGAATATAAGCAGGGCTTTATTTCCTTCCTCTTGTATTTATGCCACAGAAGAAGAAAACTGCTTTAGCAGCTAGTAATTGACTGGAAATAGTTAAAAGAACAGGATAAAGTTAAAAATACTTGAATATGCCTCATTTCACAGTATTCAAAAATAATCTGGGGTCAAAGTTCGTAAGAATAAAATTGAATCACAAGAAATGCTTTTCTCTTGCTTTTATCCACCCGTACTGTTTATCTTATTTTAGGTTCTGGCTCTGAACCCTCTTTGCTTAGCCAAGGAGGGGTAGAGGGGAAATAGGTACCTTTTCCTCTCTGTGTGGCATGAGGGCAGCACACAATAGCGGTTCCTGGGCTCCCTTCAGTGAGGGGAGCTTGGGAACCCCTCACACCAGTATCGGCTGATGACCGGGGTTCGGGAAAAAGCCGAGTCTGCAGCGCTGACAGCCTCACTTCACCTAGGGAAGCGGGATGGGTGAAGTGCAGAGAGCCTTCAGTGCCATGGGAGAGACAAGTGCAGACTGCGTAGAGCCTCTCCCCACACCCAGGGAACCATGCGTGAAGGAAGGTCTGGGGCCTGCCCGAGGCACCGTCTCTCCAGCACTCCCCTGGGGCAGCGTCTCCTCACCACCCGCTAGCCAGAACTTGCAGACAAATGGCACAATCTACCCTTCCTTTCATCTTTAGGACTCTAACAGCATTATGCAAATCCCAGCTATGTCCCTAGCAACCCAGTCCAAAGGCAATTTTGTATGCCTTTTTTTTTCCTTGTGACAGATTTCATCCCCAAAGAGATGAGTCCAAGTAGAGGACAGAAGTGAAGCCTGCTGGAGTAGAGTGTGTCTGGTTTTGAATGCAATGAGTCGACGGCTGCAGCCTAAGGCACTGGTGTGATTTTGTTTAAACAAACATAAGCCAATTAAAAATACAAAGAGATTCAAGGAAAAGATGCTCGTAGCTGAAAGCCTCATGGGAGAATAATTTAAAGAACAGATCAATAGCAGTGAGAGGGATTTGTTCCCATAAGACCAAAAGCCAGCATGTAACAAATCTCAAGAAAGGCATTTATAGGATTGTATTTTGTGAGTGACTGTGGCATAAAAGAATAGTGCTTTAGCATAATTATAGTTAAATATTTACACAGTCTTAGCTGTTTCAGGGAAAGCAAATATCCTCGCAAAGATGATTTTCTCCTATTCGATATATCACTGAAAGTGCTTGCTGTGCATATCTTTATTACAAACGTAATAATTGTATAAATGTGCCTTCAAGGAAAAGGGTAGTTCAGAATTCTATCTTACAAAAAGATCACAAAACAAGAATAATTTACACTACTACTTACAGGTTAAAATATTCTTTTGACTTCTAACGTCTTTCGCACTTCGTTACACATACAAAAATCCTTAAAAGGTACAACAAGAAAAAAAACATTTTATAAATGGACTGAAATTATTTTCCTAAAGGCTATTTTTTTAAATCTCCAAGTGTAATGTGCAATATTTTGGGACCTTCCAGGTGTAGAAACAATACAGGATATTCCAGCTACCTTGCTGTGGTGGTACATCCCCCCACTTTTTTTTCCTCTTCAACCGCTTTACGACCTCGGGAATTCCAGACCGTGGCCTTTGTGTACTGAGTTGGTCAGTTAAGCGCCCCTTAATTGTACCAGAAACTCCTACATGGTTGAAGCAGAGAGTGGTCCTGTCCTTACCAAAATCTCCATATTATGGCTAACAAGGGGTGCGAGAACAAACAGCTACCCCTGACAGCTTTGAAACAGAGCGGTATCATCATTACTGGAATCCCAGCAACTACCGACCTGAATTGCGGCTCAGATGGAAATTTACTGGTGACTAAAGTCAATCATCTCACAATCCTATAAACAGCAGTCCTAAGTGGGGCCCTTTGAGCTCTCCTGGACTGCCGCAGGCTGCACCAGCATCTCCCTCTGAGCGAGATGCCTCTCAGAGCCAGCAAACTCTGAAAGTTTGCTACAACCAAAAATCCATTGCCGAAGACTGCCAGCGGAGCCTGGGCTGAACCCTTCACTCCTCGAGGCTCAACCCTTGCCCGTTGAGAAATGCCAGTGCATTAGACATATTTCACTGAACTCGAGGGGAATTTTTAACACGTATACCATTTTTATATATGTATTCATGTTTGTGTGTATGCTTGTGTGAATCAGTTTAAGTAGTCTGTAGATGTACGATTTAATTTCAAAGTGAGTCTTATACTGCTGCATTATCCTTATTCCTATAAAGTGTTGACCAAGTCTGAGAGTAAGATTGGACATAGCCGCACCTAGACTCCTCTCTGAGAAGGAGTTTAGAAAGCAAGGGGGTCTATTCTGAACCTCATGACTCAATGGGAGGGTCCTCTTTATCCCCTACATACACAATCCCTTTGTGAATCATTCCAACTCAGTGTAACTTAATTTTCCTTTATGCACTTCTGTGTAGTAATAGAGTGAACCTTGCCATCTTCAAATCTGTAACTGTCACTGCTTTGATCAACTTTGTCTAATCACTTTGTTAATCACTGATGACTGAGTGCTATTAAAATATTACAATCAAATCCTGCGATTTGCTACAAGTAAATTCTAAACTGCTACTAAATCAAACTGTGTAAAGTCACTCATTCACAATAAATTAACATAATCAGCAGGATTCACAAACCTGCATTCATGACACTGCACTTCAGACATCTGAGCTGTCTTAGTTAAGAGAGTATGTCCCCTAGTTTTCAAATATTATAGGTGGAGAAGGGGAAGTCATAGGGAGCAAAAATATTTGTGCACTTGTGTGTCCTCCAGAGGATTATTCAGAACCGCAGTTCTGTTTAGAAATTATTTGCACCCTGGAGAAATCTCTCTCCTGCTCTATTAAATGTATGGGGACAATAGAGGGATGGGTATCCTATACTGGATCTTTACAGTTGATAATATAAAAATTCCTATAAACTTAGACCTTTGAGAAAGCAGCAGCTGAAAAATACTTTTTTCCAAAGGACAAAGGCTTTCTTCCAGACATGGGAAATCTCGAGAGATTATTTCTCAGCTGTATCATTTACCCATTTTGCTTAGCATAACAGAATAACTTGGGAGAAAATACTACAATTCTTTGTTGAGATTGGAATGAAGACACTGTTTCTGTAGTAAGATGACTTGAAAATTAGGGCATACATCAGATCCTTGGTGTATGTCTGGTTCCACAGCTTTGCTCTGTGTTCATTAAATCAATGGTAAACATCAGTTTACATTTGCTGAAGAAACGACCCATTGTTTTGCACTGCTTAAAGGGCAGAGTGGAAGAAAAATTAGTAATGCAGTGCAGCTGTTACAGAAAAAGCCCAATAAATTAATTGTGGTGTTGTGTTTACCAGAACCATATGGGTTCCAGAAAGCATGTTTCTACTGTACACTTCTTTAAAACCCTTATAGGTAACTTAAATGTCTTAATGACACAGTTTGAGTCCCAGCTCACTTATCCCACTCTTGGAGACACCAGATTAATTTAGCAGTGACAAGTTAACGGATTTCCAGTGTTAGTAGCTACTAAAGCCATATTCTAGCCGGGACTGTGCTCTTGAATGTATCTTGCTCCATCAGCAGGGTTGGACTTGAGGATGCCACTTGATGTCAGGAGATGAATAATATTACAGTAGTACTGCTAGGTGCTGGTAAATCCTCCAGGGTATTTGGTGGCTACTAAGTTTTAATATCATGGATATGATACCTATATATACAACGTAATTCAAATCTGGACATATATATACATAGAACACATGCATAAAAGTGCTTCTTAAATGCGATGTGTATTGCAAAACATTGAGTAAACCTTTATTCATTCCCTGTGAAGCATTCACTTGAAGTTCTAAACATAAGTTTCTAATGAAAGCTAAGAATGTGGCTTTACCTCAGGTGTTTTCTGCTTGCCTTTCAGATTATTGATGTTTGTGGTCAGGATTTCTCTAATGGCTCATGACACAGGTGCAAATGTCATTAGGAAAAGGTTCCACTTGAGAATGAAAGCATGAGAAGTTTTCAGTTTCCATATTTAACAACCTAAGGAGCAAAAGTAAGCAGGAAAGTAGAGAAAAGAAGTGAATCCACATAAAATATGCTATTCCATTTGCTGAAAATAAGTAGTAGAGACAGGAAGCATAAGAATAATAACAAAAAAATATTCCTTAGCTTTGTAAAATGTGTATAATGTTACAAAAATAAGAGAGCAAAGTTTAGCAGAATGATAGAAATTTAACTAAGACATAAGATGTTATAGGAGAGGTTTTTTTCATACAGCATAACTACAGAAAACGTGCTTTTCCAAAAGCTTCCTGCTGAACTTGAAGGGAGCCAACTAAAGTCTTCATTGTCTTTTGATCACACCTCAAATAAAGCTACACAGTTATGCCACTGGCCTGTATTTAACTTATCACTTATAACAGGACAGAGCAAATACCCTTTAGAAAAAGACATGCTTTCCATTTTCACAATTAATAAGTCAAACATGCACTTTAATAGTTTTCTTCAGAAAACGGCCCCCAAAATTTGGAACAAAATACAGGATTTGCAGTACACTATTTTTTATCCATATAATCAATATAAATATTTGCCCATAGAATTAAAAAGAAAAAAACCCAAACAACAGTGAAACTAATAAAATTGATCAGTTCCGGAGTATTAGCCCTTTGAAAATCTTCTGGTACTAAAATACTAATGTGTATATTTCTATAAAATATTCTGTGTATACAGAAAGCTTTTTGTTAAAGAAAGGTAATCTAAATTGATTCAAAGTATTAATGTTATCCACTATGCATGATTATTTAATAACTTACTGTGGAAAATGCTTTTGACGGGGGTGTATTTTATAGAAGACTTTTTTATAGAAGATGATTAACCATCTAAATATATGCTGTAATAGGTGATTTATATCCATATTTGCATATTCTTGATTATTTGAAAATAGAAACAATTATTTTAATCATTGTATTAAAAAAGAAACCAGTGTTTAACTGCTATATATGTGTCTGAAAGTTCCTTTTCTTAGATTTTCCGTTGTCTTCAGTCTGTGCTTCAGCCAATAATTGTTAATAAAGGGATAAAGTAATTGTCTGAGTAATTGTGTAATGTGATCTTCAGAGAATGATTGGGCTTTTGCTGTTGTTTAGAGACAAGATTAGGCATCAGAATGCTTCAGTTTCTTTCATGGGCTACTGAGGTTTATTTCAGAACCAGCACATTTTGTGGGCAATGTCTTGATGTTTCTAAGTGTCATTTTTTTTAGCTTGGAAATAATGACAGTGATTGTTAATATTCTTACATGTGATAGTAATTAATATTTCTAGAGTGTTTAAAATACACTATGGTGGGGTGACTTGGGATAAATGGCAAAAATTGTCCACATTTTAAATGATCAAAAATGACTTGAGTGTGAGAAAAAAATAATTCAAACAATGACCTAAGAAAATAAATAAATTCCGCTTTGAATATCTTTCATATACAACACACAAGAGGTAAAGGTGCATTTATTTTTCATTTGTAGTTCACTTTTCAGTTACATTCAGGACTTACTGGAAATGACTGTGCGGAAGTGTGTGGGTGAGTACCTCTTCCAAGTATTTCCTCCTGAAGCGCCAACCCAAATCAAGACAACGTGCTGTCCCCCCTGCTGCACCTCTCCTGTTGCGAGGGTTGAAGAGTCCATGCCCTACACAATCCTCTCCCAAGTGACATTTCTATTTCTTGATTTGGATATTAATATACTGTGAATGTGGTTCCGCACGTTTTCCCACATTTCTCTTTCACTGCAGGTTAAAGGCATGCCCAGGTTTGGCCTTTTGGAGAAAGTTATGACTTCACTATCTATTCATGTGGACTCTTAAATTAAAAATTGATTGGGCTACTTCTGTTCTTTGTTTTCTTCCAAGGAATGACAACCTAAGAGGAGGCAACCTGAAGAGCAGACACCCGGGAAGTAAAACAACAAAGTATGCTGCATGTATGGCAGGCTTTACTATCTCAACATTATAGAGACGTAACTGCTAAAACCAAGTCTGGCATTGTTTTTCTCATGGCTGAGTGAGTGGCAGACCCTGGGGAGAATGTATTAGAGTTCTCATCTTGTAACTTAACTTCTCCTTTTGTCGTTCTGCATAATTGCTGTCACCCAGGTAAAGCTGGATTTTTTCTTCCATGGTAAATTCTCTCCCACACAACCCTTTGACCTTCAGGCAGTGAGAGCAGCAGGGTTTCTCATCTCATGATTTAACTGAAGAAAATAACTACTTGAAGAGGAAGTGCTTTGAAATAAACAAAGTCTCTGAATTAGAAAACTAAATAACTGTTTTTTTACCACAAACTGGGACTCCTGGGAATATTTGCCTGAAATTAACAAAAGATACAACATTTGAAGAACAAAGGTGCTTAATCATGTGAAGAATTTAAGCAGAAATTTGAGTACAGCTGGGAAAATTGCTTAATTATGAGTAGAATTCTGATAAATGTAAAAGCAGCTCATGTTTTGTCATCAGACATTACAGTGACTGATGAGCTCATATTGGTTCTCCAATTCTTTGACATTAAGAAGTCCAGGATATTTTTAAAACGCTGAAAGCAATGAGGTAATTGCCCTTAACAATGCAAGTATGGAAAAAAATGTGTCCATTTGGTTATTAGCTATCTTATAAAAGAGTGTTTTTGCTGATTGTTGTTCTGATAGCTCTTACCTCAGCCAAGAGGTTGAGCACATTTTCTTGGCAAACACTCCTGTAAATCACCCTCTCCAATCTTTTTTTCAGCTTCTGGGGGAAAAAAAGCAATCTGATTTTCACTGAGGAGGTATGTTCTCCTTAAAATCTTCACAGAAAAGACCAGTGCATAATAATTCACTGTGGTGTTAATCTGTTAATTTGTTCTGATTACTTGCTGTATTAATTTGGTGATTTAATCATTCAATCTATTGGTATATTGATTCAATTTTAATTGAGAACTTAATTTAATTATTGCATTATTATAGTTTTAATTAGCAAAGTAAAACTGTAGAGTATTAGCTCAGTAAATGTCACATATTTCTTCTCTTTGCTGAAGTGTCTGTCTGACATCCTCTTTTTTTTTTTTTTAAATCCATAAAGGCGCAAAGAACTTTTTTATTTCAAACTACTGTGTTGGTAAAAAAATTATGAAAGGACTTGTAATGAGGAAAGCTTGCAAGTCTCTTTGGGTCTAGTTGCATGATCACATTTAAATCACTCACTCTATAGAATGTCTTTTTTTAGGACATAGAAAATATGTTTCAAGCAGATGCATATGTAACTACAGAGAAAGAAATAAAATATAGCTTATTCTTTGGAAAGTTAAAAAAGTACTGAACTATTTTAGTGCCATGCATAAACCCCATGTTTTGCCAGAGTGCCAGCTTTTGCAGTCATAGATTTCTCAGTTTTCCAATGTCTTGCTCTACAGTTGTATGTTAGGAATGTGTATTTCAGTCATATAGCCTTAAAGATAATAACTATGCTGACTCCTGCTAAACTACCTGAGTAAAGACTTCTGGTAGTTTAGTTTGTCTGTTCTCACATGCCATGATTATTCAGGAAGAACTCAAATATTTTGAGTAGATAACTAGAAAGCAAGGAATTGACCATATTGCCTTCTGTTCCACCACCCAAACCTTTTGTGCTAAACCTTAAGTCTGTCAGTGGTTATAAAGGTGATGAAAACAGAAACACATTTCATAGAAAAAGTGAGAAATGTAGTATGTACCAGCATTTCTACTTTTATAGAGATATGTCCATTAAAAGTCAGATTAAGGACATTGTATCTGACCAGAAAATGGGATGACCCTACACTTCTGCGTACTCTTCCATTCTCTTCCTACCTCAGGCTATTCTTCCTTATTTGTGACTGCTGCTTGATCACTCCTACATGTCTACGATGTAGGATGTGGTCAAGGCCCTGGCATGCCGAGCAGAAGTCACCTTAGGGGGCCAGGATTGTCAGTCCAATGCAGAGAACTGTGGAATAAAGTACCCCTGACATACTGTACACATTTTTGTTGCAGTGTAGGCAAAAACTGTGAGGGAAATGAATAAATGTGCCCTGAAGTCCAAGGGAGTAAGCAAGCTGTAATGTAACTTGCTATTCCTCTGCAAGCTTGGACAGCCTTGTGCTTCTATGGCTGAAATTAAGTATTTTAAACTTACTTTCCTGAGGTGTAACTTCCCTTGCAGTTTGCATAAGGTACAAACCATCCATTTCCAAACAGTCTAAGCAAATGAAAACTCAGTTCTGATTGTCAGGAACTCCAAAACATTTCCTTTTCCCTTTTCCCTTTTCCCTTTTCCCTTTTCCCTTTTCCCTTTTCCCTTTTCCCTTTTCCCTTTTCCCTTTTCCCTTTTCCCTTTTCCCTTTTCCTTTTTTTCCCTTTTCCTTTTTTTCCCTTTTCCTTTTTTTCCCTTTTCCTTTTTTTCCCTGTTTTCAAGTGTACGGAATAAATGACCCTCACAAAACTCACACATAAAACATGACCTCTGTATTGACTAGACTAGATCAAAGACAGTCTGCCTTGAGGGTAGTGCATTTGTTAAAGTCCTGGATACATCCTTTGAAGGCTGAGTTATTGCAAATGGTGTCATTGTGGAAAAGGGACAATTAACTCGGATGATCAGTGGGTGGTGACTATTGCCATTGCTGCATAGTTTGGATTTACAAACAGCAAGGGTCAAACACTTCACACCTTTCACCACAGAAATGAACCATGTAGAGGACTCAGTGGTCTAAAATGCAGGACAAGCCTACATTTTTCTATCTGTCAAAAGATTTCAGAAGTAATTCATTGTTACAGCTCCCTGGAGTGAGAGTCTGCTTGTCCATCTGATTTTCCTGACTGAGTGCTTTAAACATTCTCTGAGGAAAAAACTGTTGTAGTCTTGTTTCCAAAGCATAATAGTAAAGACAGGAAGTGTGAAACCATTTGAAATCCTTCTTCCCTGCTGTCATATTTTATCACTACTCGGGTGTTATATTCATGAGCAGCTCTTGATTGCAAGCCTCAGAGCTAATATTATTTCTAGATGCTGTCTGGTGCCCCTCTGAAAGATCTCTGGATTTCAGAAATCAGATATACAAGACTTTGCTTATCAGATATTTCAAATAAAGTGAACAAAAATGCTGAAGACTACATTGCAGAGTGGGACCAGGATTATTCTGAGGAAAGTTTTGTGAAATCGATGGCATTGTTTGACCAGCTTTACAGTTATATAGCTGAAATAAGAATCTAAGTTTTAAGGTGTGACACTGTGGAGACCAGAGGCATCTGCTGATTCCTGCTGTACAGATCTGGTTGTTGCAAATAGATTGTTGCCTTAAATAATGGGTCTGGTCCTGTTCTTATTAAAGAAGAGCACAGATAACATTCCTGTTAATTATAATATGAGGTCCATAATTATTTATGTCTTTTCTCTGCACCACGATAGTGGTGATCATTAGAAATTGGTAGAAGAGATAGAATTTAGGATACTTAGCTAGACTCTTTGGACACTCTCATGTTGTGCTTTCCTTTAAGAATAGCCATGAAATCTGGATTTCAAGTAAACCTGTGACTGAAAAATGAGTGGAGGAAGGACACACTTAAATCCTGTCTATATAAATTTTCAGTGTTTTGATTGTAGCAAGAACTTTTTTGAATGGAGAAAGTGTGAAAATAGGTTTTTGTGTGTAAAGATATTTGTTCATCCTCACTGCAGGAAAATTTTAAAGTTTAAGTCAGCTATCCTCATCAGCTGAGGAAGCTTAATTTTATGAATCATAAGGAGAAGTCAGCTTGCTCAGCTGGCAGATTTTTGCAAGTTCTCCCTACTCTGCTTGAAATGACCTTCATCTCTGTTTTCTTTTTGTGCAGGTTATATTGGATATTGCCTTGAAACACAGCCTATGGGAAATCAGCTTGCCCAGTGCAAAGTGCAGTCAAACTGATTATTGTAAAAAATATCACATGTAAGATACCCAGAGCTGTGATTTGTAGGAAGTTATAATCACTTTCCTCTATGCTGTTATTAAACTTCTTCCTGACTGATTTGGATTTTGATGAATCACCACTGCTGTGTATTAAGTGATGTACCAACACATGTTATTAAAGTGCATCTTTCATGAGCAATTGTCCACCAGACCTATATAAAACAATGTAATAGTATTAGCTGAATAAAGCCAGATGGCATCAACTTATTCTGTGTCAAGTTTTCTGGTTGAATAAGCTTCCCATTTGTACCTCTGGTTTTTGAGCAGTTCATCATGGAAAAGAGAATAAAAAAAATTTAATAAGGCCTTTTCTATTATGTTGGTTTTTTTTTTTTGTTTATTTGTTTTTGCTTTTATTTGTTTTAAACTTACTTTCCATTAGCCCAAGAAATTGTGTGATCCTGCAGGTAGATGCACCTCCCACTCCTACTGTTACCCCAAATAATCCCCAAATTTAATAATACCTTTTTTTTTTGTCTGAAAATGGGGGAAATGAGCAGAAACATAATAGGGAAAAGAGAGGGGAAATGCACTGGGAACTCTCCAGCTGAGACAAACATCCCTGCCTGTAGATAAAGTTGACATTCTTCTTGTCAATAAATCACCAGCTTAATCCTTAGCTTGCTTTAATCAGTTCTGGAAGATTTCCACCAGGGCACAACAAACATGTTGATTCAAAGCTTGTTAATAACATTACTTGTTAATTCAATGTTAATTAAATTGTAATGTGAACAATAATTTCTCTTCTGTAAATATCATTTCATTTTGTGATGTAAGTGGAAAAGAGGAACAACTGAGGATAAAGACTGACACTCCAATGAATCTTAAGAAAGAGAGAATGGCTTTTTGGCAGTTCTATCTGTCAGGAGAGTAACAAACTGTAACATTATGCTTTGCAACCTTGTTAAGCAGAAAGTTGTGAAGGAAACAGCACGGTTCTTTTAAAAAAACCTGTACTTTACAATCAAAGGGAAGGATGCTAAATGCATGCAACTGATGATCTGAAAACAATTGTGAATAAAATATCAATATTCCATTTTCATGTTGTGTCAGTAGTAGGGAGCTTGCATATTCCAATATTGCCTGGCTCAGTCTGTGGAAAAATAAATTAATGAAGACAAACTCTGTTTTTAAAAATGATGTCGTTAACAAGGTATAAACATGGGAAAGAAAAGTGGGAAGTGTTTTTCTGATTATCATAAAATTTCTGAGATTTCCAAAAAAAGTAATGTCCTTTTCCACTGCACAATGAAAGCAAGTTATTTTAATATTTCTTCAGTGAAACCAGATTTCAGAGTACAATTCTGTCTTTACCATATTGCTATCTGGCCAAGTCAGTTTCCTGGAATAAGGGAAAGCAATATTGATGTCCATGTCTTCTGATACTTGGTCTCGCTTATACCATGAAAGTGTCTTAACTGGCTGGTTAGGTTTCATTGTTATCAGCTGACTCTTTGGCGGTTATATTGCATTTTGACTATACATTTCATTATGGACCTAAATTTTTTCCCAGATAAGTTTTTCGTGAAATACATAATTCCATATAATGCATTTAAGTTGGCAAAATGGCATTTACCAATGCAGTACTGGTTTGTCAAAGCCCTATACAGGCCTAAAATTTAGGATCTCCTACAATGCTCAGTCCATAGAAAGATTTTTCATTAATGACCTTGGGACATTAGCTAAAAATCAAGATGAGAGAATAATCTTTTATGTAGCAATTGAAAATTTGCCTACTGTCACAGTAAATCATTTGAACAGTATTTTGCTGAAACATTCAGATTTGCTAAAAGGGAAATGTCCATATCTTCTTCTTAGTATTTGGATCTCTCCCTCTCTCTCTCTTTCTCTTTTCTTATGAACTCTACAATGTATCTATTTAATCTGTGAATGTCCTATGTGATGTTTAGGTGTGTTAGCATTGACACCCCACTAACAGTAAGAGTGAGGGAAAGCATCTTCATCAGCTCTGTTCTCTCACGGTTTATATTTGGCAGATTTTCTTTATTCTAAAGCAGGTTACAATTTTTTTAATGATCTCTGAACTCCCAAATGTTCCACACAGCTTGTATTCTAGCTTCCCTATGGACTTCAATACTGGTATATGCCTTCAAGAAAGAATATTTAACCCCTTCTCTTTATAGATCTCAAAGTACTTTACCATAGAATTGTTATCCATTAGTTCATGTTCTAAAACTGTAAAGATGGGAGGGAACTAAAAAGTGAATGGCATGGTGATTCAGTAGAAATATGAGGTTTAAAATCCAGATTGCAGAATTCTTTGGTCTAAGAACAAACCTTGGATCTTGCTACCTTTTATCTTAAATAAGAGAGGTGAACTTTATTTCAAGACAGGCCATCCGTGCTGGTTCAAGGGCATGGGAAGAAAAGAAAAAACACTGAAGAATAGCAATACCATGACTGACTACAGAAAAGGAAGGGAAAGAACTTTTTTTCTTCCAGCTGCAAACTGCTTGTTGGCTGTGACTTTCAATAACACTTACCCGTGACCCTGTCAGCTTTTAGCTTTCACTTTTTATTTTAAAAAGAACAGATAAGTAACAGACATTACTCAGCTCTTGATTTGGCTTTTTCAATAAGAAGTGAGAGTTAAACTCCACTGCTGCTGCTGTAAGTGCTATTGAAAACCATCAGCTTCAGTAATAAAACAAATCAGGTGGGAGCAGACGAGCATGAAAAAGGCCTGGAAACCTTATTTTTTATTAACCTTTTGTTGACATTAATACTCTGCAGTAGGAGATTCACACAGTGTATGTATAGAAACACATTTAAGAATGAAGCACGTTTGCTTACACAGGAAAAGGTTAGAACTTACTTAAGAACTAGAGGTGTCTCCCAGGATTTGTTTTCAAATAAAAGCTACGGTCAAGCCTATACTAGTTTCCTTTACAAAAATATGGACCAGATCCAACAAGAGATGCAGGCAACTGTTAGATGCTTAAGACCAAACTTGCCTTTCTGAAAGCCTCTGCTTAGCTGACTCCTAATGCTGAGATTGCCCAAGCTACCCAGATTCTATATGTTTTTACCTTATGTTGCCCCATATTCAACCACAAAGATTTCTTTACACATGGGTGTCAACATCACTCTTTTGACAGCAGAGGCGCAAAACGGAGCCCTTCACTCAATTTAAAGCCTTCATTGAGGGAAGGAGGAACCTGCATTCCATCTCTGTTTTCAGATACATTAATGACTTATGCAATGACTGCTTAAAGTAAAATGCAGGAAATTTTCTGGAAATAGTCACCAAAGTTCAAGGCTAAAAATTTCAGGTGTTTCTGTAAACAGTAGGCTATAAAATCAGGTGTTAGTTATTGCCTATTTATAAATGAATGACTTCTGGACATTCTTCTTCACAGCATCAACAGTGGTGGCAAGTACTTAAATACAGTATACCATAGTATTTCAGCCTCTTTTCAGCTGGCAGGGGGAAGGAATAAGGAAGATGCTGGTCTTCTCAGGCAGAAAAAGGAACCAAATGTGAGCTCCCTTGCCTTGGGATAGAAAAGTGTTTGTCTTTCCCTTCTCCCCCCTTCCTTTTCTAATGGTGTATTTTAAAAGAAAAAGATTAATCCTTTCAGTAAAGCTGAGATCCAGACACTGAAAGAGAGATTTACTGCACAGGAACACAACAGTTTACAGACAGATCAACAGAGGCAATGAAATTGTGGGCACCATGGACACATGCCCCTGCTTTTTTCATGACTGTGATTTAGCAAAACCACAAACATACTCTGCCTGTATCCTGGGACCTTGTTTCAAGGGAAAGGAGACAAGGCACATGATTCAGAAATGAGAACATATTCTAGCACGTTGCTTGCATCGATCAATTGGAAGATCAGGACTGCAAGATGTCCTTTGTATACATAGATGCAGGAAAAGGTTTCTGGGGGGTAGTGTTAAGTCTTTATCCTCATTTTCATCTTTCATCAAGTAGCTTTTGACATCTTTACACTTTACATGACTACAGGTGACTAAAAGCATTCCCTGGCCCAGGATGCCGGTTGTTCTATTTTTTTTTTCTGAGAAGATCTAAATCTTACCTAAATCTTACAAATGTCCAAATATTTAGCTATGCTGTATGGGGTATCAGGACAATTGTGCTTAATGCTTTATTGCAAGGTATATAATATTAGCTATTGTACCTTTTAAATACTTTACTGGATATGGCCATAAATATGCAACAAGCAATGCCTCTTTTAACACATTACTTGGAAAAAAAAAAAAAGATCAGTATAGGTTTAGAGAGTTAAAGGCAGGACTAGAAATGGAGAATGGAAAAATCCCTGAGTTTAACTGGTGTATTTTGTTTATAATGAGACACATCTGACACATCTTAGATTGGATATGTATGTCAGAGCAATTGTGAACCTCAAGTAAAATGTAGAAACCTGGGGGAAGACCATAATTCTTATACCTACATACACTAAGAGAAGCTACTACTTTTGATTACTTTTTGGTTTTTTTAGATAGTTGACTTACAATGTGCTCTAGCACTACAGTTTTCTGAAACTCATGGATGCTTAGGCTAGCTGATTGGTTTTGTTCGTATTGGTTAGAGCATATGTATTTAACTTTTATATCATGTATATTACTGTAGCTGCTGAATTTACAGATGAAATGTTCTAGATCCACCAGGGTAAGCTAAGTTAAATTACTTTAGAATTACTGTTTGGTTATGTCATACTTGTGTTCTAAATTATAGATTATCTTGCATGTTCCACATTTTTTTCCCAAAGAGATTTCTATGACTGGGTGAAGCCAGGTAGGCTTATACAGTAAAAAAAAAAAAAAAAAAAGAATTATAGCAAAGCCAAACACAGCTAGTTTTATCTTCCTGTGCTCTTTTGATATTACTAAAGAGACAGTAGTTTAAGTAAATATTCTCCTCACAGCTTAGCTACTTCTCTGCTTGTTGCAACAATGTCATGTGTTAATCCTCAACAGATGAGACCACATCTCCTGTTTGTAACTGTGGTATTAACTGCAAAGCAACGGGAGTTGAAGAAAGATGGGATGATTATTAACTACTGAAACCTGTTCAAGTGTCTTTGTACACCTAATTTAATAGACCTAATTTTACATATTAAAAATTAATTTGTGCATGAGAAGCATGCCAATCCAGAAACAGAGAGTTTGGTCTACATAGGTATGAAAATACTGATACTGGTTTTTTTTTTTAATTGCCTGGTAGAGGGGAAAAATGATGTGGTAGCTGAATGGTGTCCCAACCAAGCTGACTGCAATTATGTTGTTAATAATACCAGCCTGCACTCTGAGCATTCACTTATTACAAACTACAGAAAAATAATCCAACTTTTCCTTCTGACAACTGTTTAATTTTAGGATATCCATACTTCAGTTTTCTATCCCCATTCCTCTCACATATACTCTTCCAGAGAAAAATATCTTTTATGTTGGCCTATTATTTGGGAATAAACACTCCTAGCAGGCTTTGTATCACACGTAAACTGGAAGTCGGTTGAACGGCGTTCAAGCTTGATCTCCCATAACTGTCTTGGAAAATGAAGAGACTCCAATTAGGTCACATAATTTTGAGACAGCCATTTGAGTGCTGGTGAGTGCTTTTCTTTGTTGTTGCTTCTTAAAGCAAAACAAAACCTTTCACCCATTTGATGCTGACTATTCAGCAAATCAAATAGAATAAACTCAAGGGTTACAGAGGAGCAAGGCTGTACTTACGACCTGACAGGCTGGAGATCAGTGTATATGGCAAGAAAGATCAGGAAAATCCTGTGACAGCTACCCTGGACATATCAGCCTGAGGAATGAAAGACCTTTCTTAAGAAGAAATTTCCTCTTATTTTTCTCTACTTTTGTGGAATTAAGCCAGTTTCTAATTAAGATTCTTAGCCACATATCTCTGTCCAATAATCCATAAGTTCTTTTTTGACAATAACAATGTGTGTTATTTATCTGACTGTACAGCACTGCACATATTGCAGATGACATGAATTTTTAAAATAACTTTATTTAAGAAGAATTAAAAAACAATTTATTGTTAATATTCGTCTTGTCTAAAAGCACATTAAAAGTAAACACAGTATTTTCAGACAAACTATATAATACGTTACACATTCATTCTCTTTCAGTATTGCAACACATATTATTACTTATTTATTCAATGGCACTTTTCCATTATAGGTTCAGAAACTTGTTCTGAAGTGCCAAAGATAGTTAATAGGCATTATTTTAAACTTCAATTAAATTTTTACCGTTCTTCTGTATTTTGCTTTATTATCTTCTTGGTACCATGAAACAGTCATGGCATGTGCATATACCCATGGAAACTGGCCAGGGAAGCAGTGCTCTCACTCAGGTCAGGGTTCAGATTTAGACTTACAAGTGTTAGTTGGAAGCCTGTAAACATTTCTCACTGTTTCTTGGCCATAAATGGCAGGAAATCCCTTGAGATTCATGTTTCTTATGAGGTGACTGCCAGTTTGGTCTGAAATCCTGTTAGTGTGATTCTTCTCACATGATTGCTGTCATGTTCAGAGAAGGGAAGCACAGATCCCTTCCAGTCATAGCCATGGAGATACATCATTTCAACAACCCCTTGCTGACAGGTGGAACAGTTGGGTGGAAGGTTCCATTTGCCTCATCTCTAATTTAGGCTAAATGAAATAAATTGAAAATTTACTTGATCTCTAGAAACAGGAAAATTGATATACCATACTTTTTGTTTTCCTTCTTGGTTGTGTGTGGAAGAAAGAAAAGAAGCATGACCGTAACTATGGTAATTTATAAATGCTGCATGTTAAAGGCAATATTGTACTTGCTACCGTTTCGGCAAATGTTCTTAAAATTTGACATCACTCTTCTTTCTGAGTAAATGGTGGCTGCCTAAGTGCAAAATATGATTGCCATATTGGAGACTGCACAACTGGGAACAGGAAGGGCAGCAAGATTAATGAGATTTAGTGCTTGTTTATACTGCCTAACTACTCTAACTCACATTCCATAATAAAAGAAAGAGGTGTTGAAAGACCAAAGCTAGTTCTTTCTGCCTGGAGTGTCCTGAGGTTGGTATAGGACTTCAGTTGAGAACAAAAAACAACTGTTACTAAACAAAATCAGAGGCTGTGACAGTCTGTATTTTTCCATTCAATATCCATTTTACAGAGGTTCTATTCCCCCCACCTCCCTTCTTATAAATTCAATTCCCATTTACTGCAAGTAAATTAGAGAGATGATTTCTCTTTTACAGTCCGTGACAGTATAAAAACTGTTCCAGTTTTATAGCTCCATGTCCCTGAGGAGCCTTGGAGCTAAGCATTTATATTGCTTAACAGCAGGGTTTGGATAACATGAGACAACACGCTATCTCTAGGATCACACTGAATTTTCCTTAAGGAAAGGTAATGAAAGTCTTGGCTGATGTACTCATATCTGCCTTACTATAACATAGTTATTTTTTAATGAAATGATTAACCTTATGGTTTAAACCTGAATTGAATGGTTTAAAATTATTTACAACTTTATTTGTTGCATATAATATTTCTATATTATATATATTAGTGCCTGTATGTATACAAATCCTTTTAAAACAAAAATATTCCATTCTTTAACAGTACTGCACTTAAGAGGTATTTTATAACACACACTTTGAAAAATCTCCATTTCTCCTACTTTAAGAAGCTGTTCTGTTAAGAGTAAGTGTAAGGAAGTTTTGACTCCTGATTAAATATTTATGTGTGTCTGGCCAGCAGGTCATGTTCTATAATGGCTTTTATAACTTGTTTATTAAATTGCAATTCAGCAATCAAACATTTACGCTACCCTTAATTGGCTTAGTTACTCTACCCTTAATTGGTTTGGTGGTGGACTTGGTAGTGTTAGGTTAACGGCTGGACTTGATGATCTTAAAGGTCTTTTCCAACCTAAATGATTCTATGATTCTATGATTTTTGCACTACACCCATTGGTATTCATGTCAGCAAATCATAAGAAATGAGACCTATTGTATAGGCTTATGACACTGTTAAGAGGATTGGGGGGTGTTTAGAGGAGAAAGCCTTGGCCTTTAACATATTTATGTTTCAAGTCCAACCTGAAACATTAAATGAAGCAAATGCTCTAGTCTCTGCACAGATCCTTCATAGTGGATAATTGCACCATCAAAGCATATAAATCTTTACATGAGTTAGAAATGTGAAAGATTCCCTACTGAAACTAGCACAGTTTTTGCATCTCTTTTTTAGCGATATATTTTTAGTTTAGAATTGAAGAAGCACATCAACAATTTTTCCTCAGTGAATTCATGTTGTGGTAAGTTTGAAATAATCACAGTGTCTATTCTTTTCCTTAGAGATAATCATATGGCATCAGTTCCAAGTTAAAAGCGCTTATCTTTAAATCCATAAAAGGTTCAGAAACAATACATTTCATGCACACATTAGCTGTCAAAGCTGCAACATCAGTGAGTGGGAGCTTGCCTTCCAAGGACTTAATGATCTTCATTCCCTTCTGAGTGAATGCAAGTTGCAGAAACTGGGCACTCAAGAGTGGTTTCCTATGCACCTTGCGAGGATCAGCCCCCTAAGGAGCATCTTCATAGCACTGAGCTGAGGATGGCACTGGTAAAAATTCTTGCACATTCCTGGCATTCACTCTTTTGGTGTCATGGCAGACTGATTAGCAGATCACTGCTTTAAAGTGAGCCATCAATCAGTGTGACTGTTTCTCAGTGTGACCCTCAGTTTATTAGTGAGCTAAGGAAGTATGTGGTGTAATGACAGATGTACTATTCTGTATATTTTTTTGTGTGAAGATCAGTTAATACACTTGACAAGCAAGGACTTTTGGAAACTGTTGAACCAAGATTTCTCAGAAGAGCTGTTGTTGAACTTGAGAGGCATGCATATATATGCAGAAATAGCATCTTCTCCCTTCTAAAAATACTTGATCCACGAGGCTATTGCATAGGTATATTCAGAGTCATATTTAACTAATGAAAAAATAAGTTTTCAGTATTCCTTGCCTATGACACAGAGCCCAGACAGGGAGATTCTGTCCTTGCTCATGTATCAGCAGAGTGTCATCCCAGTTTTAACCAGGTAGCCAGACAGCAGCGTCTCATGTGTGTGACTGAAAGCTGAATAAGAGAGGAAAAACAGTTTGACCTTTATAATCATATAGAGTTAGTTTGGGCAGGTAAACTAAGAAGGTACGGAATTGTTCATATAACCAGAAGCCTAGCACCGTAGGAAGCTTTTTTTTCAGGCTAATAAGCAATTTTAAAATTTTAAACAGTATAATTGCATATGTTACAGTTTGTTTTTATTTGTATTCAGACATTGTTGGCAAAATGGTGGATCTTTATGTAAAATAGACCCCTATATTTTTAAATCACTGAAATAAAAAATTAAACATTTCTTTCAGTGAAATGTATCTGGAAAGAAATAAACCATTTCCTACTCAGAATAAAAGTGCCATTCCTTGAATTCCTGTAGTGATTAGTATTGTTTAAGTAGCTGATCAAGCACAGAGACAGGCTGGATTAAGATGCACAACACATAACCAGGGATGTATGCTGCATATTTTACAATAGCAAGTTCAGGCATAACAGACACTTACAGCAAGTTCCTGATAACCAGACACTGCAATTCTCGAAACAGGCTTTGACAATATGCAGTGCCAAGAAAGTTGAATGCTCCATCGAGCAGTCTAGATGTATATGTTACCCGCATCTTTATTCTTGCAATAAATAATTTTCTAAGACAGTCCTACCAAGAAATCTTCCATGGGTTTGTTAATTATGAGAAAGAGACTGAAAATTTTTCCTCTCCTACAATACCTGAATGTGGTTTTAAACTGTTGTTCAGCAACTGTCAGAAATGTTTAAATTATACCTTAGGGAATGAAAGCTTATTTTCGTATCTCCTTAAATTCATATGTGTAGTAAAAAGCTGACAGGATTCCCAGAAAATTTGGGTAAGCAAATGATTTATTTTCCTGTTTTCCTCTGTTTCTTTTTTCCCCACTTGGTTGCTTCCTTATTGTTTCGTGTAAAATCACATGATAATTCTGGGACTGGAAATGACATCAGAAGATTTTTAGTTCAACCTCTTGCTCAAAACAGCGTCAACTATGAGATAAAACCAAGTTGCTCAAGACTTTATCCATCTGGGTATTGAAAACTCCCACTGAAGGAGATGATACCAACTCTCTGGGCAACCTTCTCCCCTGCTGGACTGACTTCATGGGGAAAAAGCTTTTACTGATCCAGCCAGAACCTGTTGTTTCAGCTTGTTGTCATCCTCCTGCTAGGCACCACCATAAAGGTCCTGGCCAGGTTTTCTCAATAAACTCCTCAAAGGTTGTCCTGGTTTTGGCTGGGACTGGCATGGTGCTGTATTTTGGATTTAGGATGAGAAGAATGTTGATAACACACTGATGTTTTAGTTGTTGCTAAGTACTGTTTACACAGTCAAGGACTTTTCAGCTTCCCATGCTCTGCCAGGTACACAAGAAACTGGGAGGGGGCACAGCCAGAATAGTTGATCCAAACTGACCAAAGGGCTATTCCATACCATGTGACGTCATGCTCAGTATATAAACTGGGGGCGGGGGGGGGGGGGGGGGGGTTGGCTAGGGAGCAGCAATCGCTGCTCGGGAACTGTCTTGAGTATCGGTCAGCGGGTGGTGAGCAATTGCATTGTGCATCACTTGTTTTGTATATTATTATTGTTATTATCATTATTGTATTGTTATTATTATTATTATTACTATTTTACTTTATTTCAAGTATTAAACTGTTCTTATCTCAACCCAGGAGTGTTTCTCACTCTTACCCCTCTGATTCTCTCCCCCATCCCATCGGAGTAGGAGGAGTGAGCGAGTGGCTACGTGCTGCTTAGTTGCTGGCTGGGGCTAAACCACGACAAAGGTATTCAAAGGCTGCTATTAGGTCCCCATTAAGCTTTCTGAGAAAAAAGAGTGCAGGAAAATGTGATCTTCACAGTCTATTGATTTGTTGCCCAGTCTATGATTAAAATAACACAGCTAGATAAAATTCATGGAAAGAAACAAAGCCCTTAGCTATGTTATTAATGATTAATTTCATTGCTCCCATGATGGGAGACAATATTCTGAATACATCTCACATTCTTACTTTGTCTAAGAACATTTAAGAGGGACTGTAACAATCATTTAGGACTATTGAAGAGCGTAAGAATAAAAGATGAAAAAGAATTGCTTAGGGTAGTCCAATGGGACATAACTGAGAGTGATGTGATACACTATGCAAAGAAAAAATTTAGGCTGACAATTAGCTCAATTTCTTGAATAATTTACATCTAGTCTAGATACATCAGTCAAGAACATCCTGTAGGCCTGCAGAAAAATGAACATGACTGAATAAAGGGGTTTTGCATCTCTTCTTATTTTATCATGGCAATATTCAGATACAGTGAAGGCACCAAAATATGTATGTTAAAAAAAATAATTCCCAACAGAAAAATTAGCCAAATATCCTACATATCTTTTGTACCATGGAAGCTTTCTCAAGTACTGAATAATTGATCTGGAGAATTCTGAAGTCTTGTGTAGACTAGTTGCTTATACAGACAGTCTTGAAGGCAGTCTTTTTTTATTTGCCTCTGGCAACAAAGTCTTATCACTTAGGTAAGTTGGCATAGTGTTTCATCAAATGTATTCTCTCAGTAAGCAGAGTGGATAAAAGATATCTTAAAAGTTGAGAAGCAAAACAAATATTCTTTTTAGAGAAAAAGCTATTTTTTGTTTCGATACCTCAAATGAAAAAGCCATTAGAGTTGAAGTGCAAGAATATGTTATTAGCTACAAACTTGCTGTTTGCAGGGCATTTTTTTTTCTTTAACTTCCTGGGTTCATTGCCAAATGCAGGTGGACATGCATATTTTATTTACTGTTGTGTATTTGTGTCCACTGGGGCCTGACTGAATCTTATTAAGTTGATGATAAGAATTCTGTTGACCTGAATAGCTTTTAGACCAAGATCTAGAAAATTTAAGAAACAGAGATTGAAACTGCAGGGTTTCTTTACTAAAGAGGCACTAAAATATATAGTCACTAAAATATTTTTTTCCTCTGCAGAGTACCTGAGAAGGGTAATGATTCAGTTGTTGGTGTTTTACTGATAATGGAAAATGGCCTAGATGATTACGTATTGCTGGAATTTCTTGTTGATTTTAAAAAGAACAGAGAGAAATAAAACAGTGCCAACTTTTACAGGATTCCTGAAATTTTAACAAGAGATAATCCTACACTGTTGGAACAAAGCTTATCTATTGTAAGCACAAGACAACCTATTCTTTCATTAATTCCATTAAAAAACCTATCTTCTTTCATACAAAAAAGATGAGAAATGTATTTTACAAATTAATATATACACTAGTAGAGCTGACTCACAAGGTCTTCAGTCCTTCTTGCAATACATGTAATTAGCTCCTTATTGGAACAGCTGTATTTTCTAGAGTGATCAAGGCAATCTATAGGTACAGGTCCATCTAGGTCCTTCTACATGAGAAACCTTCTATACTAGGTGTTAAGTATAAAGCAGCTGAGAAGATTGGTATCTCATGGCACTTGCAGCTTGGAATGGGACAACGATTCTCCCTTGCAAATTCTGGCTGACTCAGAGGGGTAAGGGAGCTTGTGTTAGGTGGTGAAAGGAAAGCCTGAAACTGCTTACAATGCAGTAGTACTCTGCACTCATTCATTCTCCCACTATAAAAATATATCTTAATATTCAGCTGTTGTACTCAGTGGCTGACTAGAAAGCACAGAGAAGCATCTCCCAGCAGAGGTGTTATATGACCATCGGAGCAGGAAGCTTTTGTTCCAGCACCTGCCTGCTGTTGCCTCAGCTCCTATTTAATTTTAATTCCTTCCTTGGAAATGCTATAGGTCTGTGGCCAGGGTGGGCTTGGACCAGATCAGCCCTGCTGTCCTGGTAGGGGGCTGCAGCTTCTGGTTTCTTTTGCTTACTTCCAGGGCTGGCACAAATTCAAGGGCAAATTCTCAAGGAGATACTGATAAAAAGGGTGACAAATCATAGAATCATAGAATTGTTC
This sequence comes from Pelecanus crispus, assembly GCF_030463565.1. NCBI lineage: Eukaryota > Metazoa > Chordata > Aves > Pelecaniformes > Pelecanidae > Pelecanus > Pelecanus crispus. The sequence goes on along the minus strand of NC_134646.1, from coordinate 69,044,194 downwards.
AGGTTGGAAAAGACCTTTAAGCTCATACAGTCCAACCATTAACCTAACATTACCAAGTCCACCACTAAACCAATTAAGGGTAGAGTAGCAATTTCGTGTTTCCTGGCTTGGTGGCTGGATTATTTATAAGGAAAGTAAAAACTAGGAATCATCAAGATTGGAAAGGACCTCTAAAATCACCAGTCCAATCATCAACCCAACACCACCATGCCTACTAAACCATGTCCCAAAGTGCCAAGTCTACCCGTTTTTTGAACACTTGCAGGGATGGTGCCTCCACCACTTCCCTGGGAAGCCTGTTCCAGTGCTTGACTACCCTTTCCATGAAGAAATTTTTCCTAATATCCAATCTAAACTCCCCCCTGACGCAGCTTGGTCTGGTGTCTTACAGATGGCTAAGGCACATGGGAATAAATACAGCAGAACTTTTGTGAACAAAACTGAGAAAGCAGAAGAACAAGATGAGTGCAAGGTTTTGGGGTGAGAAGAGCCAAGTAAGAATAAGAATTTTTGAGAAGAGACAAAATATGTTAAGATTGGGGTAAAGAAAACAAGAGATTGGAAAAGAAGTGGTGCAAAGATAGAAACGGAATGGTTCTTCCATCATGTTCTTACCTCGTCATGAAAATACTCTGAGACTCATTGCTCCTACCAAACCTTATCTTTGGTGAATAATTATTTTTTCATGTTTGTAAACTCATGTGCATGTCTCCCAGCAGATGGTGGCTACCTCCTTCCTCTTCTAAGGTCATCTCTGAAGAAGGCAGAAAGAGAAGTTTGAGAAACAAACATGTTTTATGGGAAAATTAGTGTTCTGGAGGGCTAATGCAGAGAAAGGGAAGATATCATTTGTGCAAGTCTGTTTACAAAACAGAAGTAATTTTAGGACTCATTGGGGATCCCAGGGAGACGTGACATTTTATTACTCCAGCAAAGCTTCTCTCTCTCACCACAGTTCACCAACTTTCTAGCCAAAAATTGTTCTATAGCTTCTGAAATGTCTAATCTGAAAATAATAATAAATATAAAATGAAAAAAAAAAAAAACCCGAAGCTCTCTTATATACTTAAAATTCTTTCAATGTTTCTCGGGCATGATTTGAAAACTCAGTCTACTGCATTCCAAACAGCAATAGACATTACTAACAAAAAGCTTCTTTCAGAGATTCTTTTAATTAAGCTCTTTATTTAGCAGATATATTTAATGCTGTGTTTGTTATTTTGTTTGTTGTACTTGCTTTTCGTGCATTAGGGAAGAATTATGAACAAAATAAGTTAAAATGCACTGAATGTCAGAGCACATGTGTGTTTATACAAACCACAGAACTTGGAAATTAAACTTGTCTTGGAAATTATTTCATTCCTCATATATAAAGGGATAATAGCATAGATTTAGTAAGGCCATATTTTTCAATGTTTTGTCCAGTTCTGGTGTCCAGACTTCAAAAGGCTGTCGCAGAATTGGAAATGTTTCAAAAAATACTTGGAAGAAATATTTGTCTTCTCTAAAGCTGCCTAACATTAAAAACTAGAGAAACTCATAAAACTACCCCTTCCTCCAAAGTGGTTGATGGGAAATATTGATATGAGGATTTTTCTGGGCTAATTTAGTTCAGTTCCCATCTACAGAGTTGTTCTGTTATGGTTTAAATTGAACAGTTACATGCTATTTTTTCTCCTCAAAATTGTCTGACTCATTGCACAGGCTAATTAGTGCTTAATTCATGCAGACAGAAATATTTTGCTTTTTCCACATTGTGGCTTTACAGTGTGATTATTGCATACTATTCAAATCATATATTCAAAGTTGAATTAATGGACATTAATGTCAGGCGCTTCTGTTTAACTCATCACAGTAGTGCATGAGTACTTGACAAAGTTAATTTAATTTCACAACCCTGTAAACCCACAAGTGGATGGTACTATACCCTTTTAAATACATGAATGAAGCTCCAAAGATATATTGTGGTTCAAGTTGTCCAGTGTCCTGATGTTCTTAGGATGTCGGTGATTGCATATAACATTGTATGTTCAAATTACTGCTTTCATTGTCTTTGGTTGTGTTGGGAAATATTGAGCATCTCTGGATTTGGGCCCCGCACCTTCAGAGAATGAGGACTATACTGTTAGTAAGCACTTGTGAAACAATTCCATCCTTGGAGATGTTCAAAACCTGACTGGACATGGGACTGAGCAACTTGTTCTAGATGACCTGACTTGAGAAGGAAGGTTGGACTAGATGATCTCCAGAGGTCTCTGCCAACCCCAACTATTCTGTGATCCCATCATTCATCTTAGCCATGTGTCTCCCCCTTCAGTTCCTCAGACCCTCACCTCATCTAAGTGATACAGCATGACGCAGCAAACTCCTACAATGTGAAGCAAGAAGCCAGACTGTTTACGCAGTGAATTGTCATTAATTTTCTTACATTCTTTTTCAGAAAAGCCTGAACTTTCCCTAAAATTGTAATCCTGAGTCAAACATATGCTATGCTAAATGGGTAACTTTTGGCAAAGACAGAAGTAAGCATAACCAGGTTTTTACGAGTGAAAAAGATCAAATTGCCTTAAAGGTAGAAGACAGTCCCAGCACTCTCTATGTAGCAAGAATGCTTGACAGCACGTACATGAGGACAAGATTTCTGTCCATAGAGACCCTTTAACAGAGAAAAAGCATAATGAGAGCCAGTAGACAGAAACTGGAAGAAAAAAACTGCCCAAGTGGGAGGTAAGGTGCATATTTTAGTAAATGTAACTTTTAAAATATTTGCTTGCACTTGCATTTTCAAATCAAGCTTTGATGTTTTAAACACATACACTCTCAGTTGACCAGAAATTGTGCTTGATATAGGCTTCATGGAGTGAAAGTTATGGCCTGTGCTATGCAGAAGGTTAAATTAAACTATTATCATGGTCTTGCCTGGCCTTAAATTCTGTGTTTATGAAGATATCTCTCTAGAGAATTTCCAAGTCATGACTTAAACCTGCAATTAATACCACTTTAAGGAAAACTGTTACACTGGATTTGATTTCCTTAAGACTCACAAGAGATAAGAGGTTAAACAATGACAGCAGCACTATTCTTAACAATGTCTCAGTCATAGCCTGGGGTTCTTGGACAACCTCCAAATACCACTCATATTAGATAAGATGACCCTGACCGTTGCTTAGGTTTTTTCAACTTTCTGAAGTTCCAGAAAAAGTCAGTTTATACTAACTAGAAGTTTAGTCCTGTTACAGATAATTCAGGGTGATGACTTAAATATCAGTATGATAGGATAACTTTTCTCACTGGAATAATTTTTTCCCATCCTTTAAAAAAAAAAAAAAAAAAGAAAAGAAAAGAAATAAAAAGGGCAGTTTCAGGTGACAAATTCTGGGATTTTCAGTTGTATCAGCATAGATGTTGTTTGTCAGGGTAACAGTTCCTCCTTAGAAATAGTGATTTATTTTTCTTCTTTGATTATCTCTTTGCTGTGATATTGTGGTCCACTATCCAGTGATTCAGTAAACTAACTCTGAGTTTGTTCTTGCTCTACCTTCGCTGTACATCTGAAGAATATTTTGAATATACTTGTCTTCACTCTTGGTTTCTCAGTAGGAGAGAACAAAGATAAGCTTAGGAAGGCTAATCAATCAAAGGAACACTTCATCCTGATGAGAAGCATAGTCCAGACCTCATCATGAGAGAGGCAGAGATTAGACTAGGATGTACAAGTAATCTGCTGCAGCCCAGTTGCATCCCTGTCCCAGCATGCATGCTGTACACATTTGAACAAGAGCAAGTCTTTCTGTATTAACTAAATTTATTGTTACTTGGAAAGATCCATAGGTTGTCTTAGTGGCAAGGAAATGCTGATCAGTCTCCATGACAGATGGACATGTCATGCACAAGCCATTGCTTAAGGGTGAAATCCTTTACATCCATTAGTTCTCTCAGGTGAGTTACAGCTGTCTGATAATTTTTAAACACGGATACTGTTATTAAAAGAGTTAATAAATATACTAGAAATAAGAGACTTGATACTATGATTAAGAGATTGAAGGAGAGAATGAAAGCCCCACCCAGCAGTTCCACAGAACAGCTGCACTTGGTTTTAATTAAAGAGAAATTGGCTTTCACTGTGATATTCAGGGTGCTATTGTTATTTTTACTAAGACCCAAACTCATTTGCACTATTATCAGGTTAAGATAAATTTAAATCAGTTTCATTTTTTTTCTCTTGGTTCATGGATGTGTTGATTAGTCTTGTTTCAAGTCCTGTCCAGTGTCTGAAGGTCTGAATCCTGGTTCTAGTGATATGCAGTAAACTGTGATTTTTGCAGACACTCAGGTAATAAAAAAGTACTAAATACAAGGGGAAGAAAACATACTCCTGAGTGAACAGTATTTCTGCAGATATTAGGAATATGTAACTGTAAGTGTTAACCATTCCTAAATTTGAAAGGAAAACGTCCAGGTCTTTATTTTATTACATCAACCTATTTTATATATATGTATTTACCATTTTTATACATATACATACACTGTAGAGTCATATAAATTACCAAATCTTAAGTAAAAACCACTTATATTAAGCACAGTTTGGAGACTGTATTTGCAGACATTGATTCAGATTAATTCATGTTCCTCACAAATATTTAAACAATGCTTTTTCATTTTCCCAGGTTTTGCATCACCTTTGTCATCTTCCCCATCTCTCAGATCTCTCTTCTGCATGATTCCTTATTGGTTACACCATCATTTATTATATTACAATTTCACTTTCAGTAAGTTCCTTGAAGAAAAAACATATATATGCTTCTGTTTTAGAAACAGTGCATCCTGGAACTGCAGGATCCAGCATCTGGAATGGTATGTGCAGAATAAATTAAAGGAGAAAAAAAAATTATTACTGAAGAGAACAACTGCAAAAAATGCAATTTGTTTTGGTCACATATTTCTGCAAGTGGCTAACAGACTAACCACTCTCAAACTCATAGAAATTGTAAGTTTTTACACCACTTTGTCAATTTTGAGTTCCTACCTGATGTCCCAGACCACTTAATATTTTCTCCTCTGCTGTCTTGCAGGACTGTTCTGCAGTATGCCTACATTCACATTTAGGACCAAGTCTTAGACACACCGTCATCTAATACTAGCCACATTTTCTCTGAACTATATTGTGTCTTTATAGATCTTGTAACAACTGTATGTGTTGTCTTTCTGAGGCAGTTCCCATGAAGGAATCAGTTTTGTCTTTCCTTTCATTGTAATAACTTCAAAACATAATTTATCTTTCTCTTATATGTATCCACAGCTTTTCTGATCCACGGTATACTAGGTGGACTGCAGTCTTTGTGGTCTACTAGATAAACAAATAATAAAGAAGTATAAACACAGCTAGCTGTGCAGGAAATAAGATTCTGCTGGGCAGCATAGGAAAGTTGGACCCCATGGGTCTAAAAAGACCAAGACTGGCCAGGATGGTCAGCCTGGCCGCCAGCCTGCTTTCCTGACCACTTCAGTGAAATTGCTGCATTCCCACAGAACACCGATTCTCAGCATTTGGCACTGCAGAAGGGAAAAGCATTTTTTTTAAAAAAAACCATCACCCAACTTTCAGCAGCCATAGGTGGATAACAGGCCTTTTGTGACATATTTGTCTCTAAATCTTTTCTATTGGTGAATAATTTTAATTTCAAGAGAGAGTTAAACAGAGATTACGGCATGGGAAATTTAAAACTAAATAAAAAGTGTAAAAAAAGCTAGAATAGCATTCCCTGAATCTAATCATTAGTTAAAATATTAATAAAGTAGGAAAATTGTATTAATTTAGTATAAAAGCTGATCACTGAGTGCACCAGAGGTCTTTTAGAAAGCTTTTAATTTTCTACCACTACTCAACACTGGAATTTCCTCATTATGTGTCCTGTGGTGTTAACTGAAATTTCCGATTTTGTCCTCCACTGCTAGTTTCTGAGTTATTTTCTTTCACTCCCACTTTCCTCTCATTATTTTGTATGGTCTTTAATTCATTTTTATATTTGAGATGATACTTCTGCAGGGTACTCCTCTCTTTTATGCCTTTGGTTGCATTTAATGCAACATTCATCTGCACTGTCCTTATATTACTCTATTTTCATTGCTTGCTAGCCTGTTTACCCCTGAGAATATATTAACTAATCTGACAACTATTTCCTTCTGACATTAAGCATCCTGATGTTTTTTTCCCTTTTCAATCTCAATTTATTTCTAATTATAAACCTTAATTGGATCACGGTTCCTACTGCTTAGGTATTTTTTCATTTGCTACATCTCTAATTGCTTTCTGTTGTACTTAAAAGGAGTGAATTTTTTTCTCTCTTGGCTTCTCTAGGAAATAATATGTCACAAAGTTCCTAACACTATCAAAAGAGAGGCTAATAAATCATGGTTTTGCTGGTAGTTATTTGGTTTTAGCCTCAAAATGTGTGATATAAAAAACTGTGTATCTTAAGAATAACTCCATCACAGCTCTTCATCCAAATGCTTTGCCAGCTCCAGTGAGGAATAGGGCGTTTGGAGATTGCTCTTGCCATGTGGATCAGAGATGTGGATTGTGTGCTTGTTAAATCTGAAATGGAGGAGGCAGGAAAAATAACATAAGTATCTCTTTATGTTATTGGCTCTATATCAGGTAGATGATGCTTATTTTATCTTTAACACGGCCAGCGTCCAAAGCTGCGCAAGCTCTGTGGGTAGAGTGGTAGATCAGGCTTGCCATGGCGGTGTGTACTGGCTGTAGGGTGTATCCAGGTGTTGGCAGCGGGGGCTGCGGGGCCGCTTCTGTGAGGAGCGGCCGGGGCTGCCTCGTGCCGGACACAGCCGGTTCCAGCCGGCTCCAACTGGTTCCAACTGGTTCCAACCGTCTCCAACCGGCTCCAACTGGTTCCAACGGTCTCCAACTGGCTCCAGCAGACCCACTGCGGGGCACGACTTGCCTCATCAGCCAACCCAGTGGCTCGTCTGGGAAAACGTATTTAAGACAAGACAAACCACTGCATGGCCGTGAGGACCACCGTGTGAGAAGCAGCCCTGTGCGCACCGAGGTCAGAGAAGGAAGGGAGGAGCCGAGATTCCCCTGCAGCCCGCAGAGAGACCACGATGAAGCAGATATCCACACTGCAGCCCATGGAGGACCCCATGACAGAGCAGGACGATATTTCATGAAGGGCTGCAGCCCATAGGAGGGATGCCATGCTGGAGCAGGGGAAAAGCGTGAGGAGGAAGGAGAAGCAGGAAGGAACCATTACAGACTAACCACAACACCCCATTCCCCATCCTCCTTGTGCTGCTCGGGGCAGGAGGGAGGTAGAGGAGTCAGGAGTGAAGGTGAGTATTTGAGTCTGGGAAAAAGGGATGGGTTGTGGGAAGGTGTTTTAGGTTTTGTCTTTATTTTCCACTACACAAATCTATTTTAACTGGCAATAAATTCAATTAATTTTCCCCAAGTGTCATGGTTTAACCCCAGCTGGCAACTAAGCACCACACAGCCGCTCACTCACCCTCCCCCCTGCAGTGAGATGGGGGAGAGAATTGAAAAAAACAGTAAACCCCATGGGTTGAGATAAAGGCAGTTTAATAGAACAACAGAGGTAGTAGTAGTAATAATAATAATGATAAAAGAATATACAAAACAAGTGATGCACAATGCAACCACTCACCACCCACTGACGATGCTCGGCCATTCCCTGAGCCGCAATCGTTACCCCCTGGCCAACTCCCCCCACTTTATATACTGAGCGTAATGTCATATGGTATGGAACACCTCTTCGGTCAGTTTGGGTCGGCTGTCCTGGCTGTACCCCCTCCCAGCTTCTTGTGCTCCTGGCAGAGCATGGGAAGCTGAAAAGTCCTTGACTAGTGTAAGCATTACTCAGCAACAGCTAAAATATCAGTGTGTTATCAGCATTATTCTCATACTAAATCCAAAGCACAGCACTATGCCAGCTACTAGGAAGAAAATTAACTCTATCCCAGCTGAAACCAGGACACCAAGTCAAGTCTGTTTTGCCTGTGATGGCAATTTGTAAGTGAGCTCCCTGTCTTTATCCTGACCCATGAGCTCTTCCATCTTATGTTTTCCCACTGTCCTGTTGAGAAGTGGGGCTGAGAGAGCAGCTGGGTGGGTGTCTGGCAGCTGGCCAAGCTCAACCCATCACAGGGCATCAGTCCTCACCTACGGACTGAAGATAAGTGTATTTATGTTAAAGTATATGTTAAAGTATATGAAATAAGATATACTGAAATATAGTAACCAGACCCATAACTTAATATGTTTCTGTTCCATCTATGTTATTACCCTCATTTTAATCCTTTGGATACGTAGTGGCAGGAGCAATCTTTGGATAAGACCCATTGTTAGTGAGAATCATAACTCTACTGGGCTTAGTTTTACTTAAAACCATTTTGCACAGTAACACTTACTTATAAAAACAGGTAATAAAATTAGTGCAGCACCATCACATTTGGGAACACAGTTTTGTTACAGAGTTGTGCAGGCAGAAAAGTTGAGACAGAGTTTGCAGAAGTACATTGAAAATCAAGTTTCTGAAAATACAAAGATGAGACTATGGTCTATGGCATCAGAGAAAAGCAGCTGTGTGTGAAGAAACTATAATTTTTACAATATGGATAAGTAACACAGCCCATCATTTTCATGCTTTAACATCTAAATGCATACCACTGTCTTCTAGTTTAACATATATTTTCATTGGGGAGGCAGTGGTGGAAAGGAATGAACACATTGTTTTGCTAATCTTGTAGAATATTTTGAAGATGTTCTGAAGATTCCAAGTATTCTCAATACACAATCTTTTGCAATATCTCTCTTTTCTTCAGTTCTTTGTTGAAAACTGTATTCCTTAGTGTAAATGCTAGAAGGCGTGGTATGGTCTTCTTCACCTGAATATGCTATTCTGTTTTATCTGTGTTTTTTCTCTTATTTATTATCTTGAAGAGCCTTTGGTTAATTTCTAATTAGGTAGATCCAGGTTCATAGACACCAGGTCACATTAAATGCTTGATACTAAAACCATAAAGTTCATTTAGAGGTTAAAAAAAGAAAAAAAAAAAAAAACAACCCAAACCAAAAAGGATGCATCTTAGAATCTCTCAAATCATTAACCATCTTTCATAACCTTAGATTACAACACTGTGTTACATTAACTTGGCAAAAACTACCTGCACTTTTTCTCCTCTGGGGCATAACTTTTACCTTTGTGGTTGTGATATCAATACTGTGATTGCTATAAATGATACAGTTGTCCTGCAGAACAGCCTGGTGACTGCTCGTGTTTATTTTGCCTCTTTTTTTTTCTCTTTCCTTCCTTCTTCTAAATTCCAAGTTTCCAGCAGGCAGAGATGGGGAAAATTTCCAATTTTAACCTGTATCAGAAAAAAGAAACAAAATCATGGTCCCTGTTGAGGAAAACCATATGACTTGAAAAATGATCACGGCTAATTAGAAGAATTTCATGGTAAAGATATGTTTGCAGTACAACTGTTAGCAGTGTTTCATTTCAATGCACCATGTGTCAGCATTTAATGATACTAAGGTGTGTTTATAGGCATAGACAACATTCTTTTCTGCTCTTATTCTGCTTATGAATATTCTACAACTATGGTATTCCCAACAGATTAAAATAAGTACATTTTTTTAAGTTCTGCTCCTTAGGGTAGCAGTTAAAAATGTGTTAGAAATTCTGAAGTTGTAAAGGACTCACTCTTGTAGCCAGTTTGTGGAAATTAATTAGAAAGATATTTCTAATGGTTAACAGGACCTCATTTAAATCTGTTGAGTAATTATTTTGTGTCATGTGTTTTTCAAGTAAAATATACCAAAATTCTACTTACTAAGGTTGCAGAAAAGCTGACTTCAGGATGCAATTATCAATATGGAAAATGTATCATTTTAACAGTGAGGAAATATGGAAAAGACCCAGTTCTCTACCAATACAAATTGGTTTCAATTGTGGGAGTCAGCATAACTGTTGTTTCATATAAGGCAATGGTCCAACACAAAAAAGTTTTTGTAGTCCCACTACCAGAGGTTTATTCAAAACTGAAGTGAAATATTTGGCTTTACATGAATCATAGTTTCACAGGCCTTGGCCTCTTCCACCCACTTATGAATTCCTATTTTTAATTCTAGCAATGATAGCTTGGTAACATGGCCAGAGAACCACCCACTGTGATCTGCATATTTCTTCTGGGCAATTCAATTTCTGCATAGAGGATTTTATTGGAAGGTTGTTCTTTATGATTACTGTACATTGCATTGATATGGTTGATAACTTGCAGCATTTGTGATGAAAACAATCTTTACATAGTAAAGACTGTAGAAACAAGAAAAGGAGATTAGTCCTTTGAATAACTACATCAAAATGATTTTAAAAGGCTTAGGAGTACTACCCAGCTAAAAGCCATCTCAGTACTACCTTTCCCCCTTTCTTGGAGTTACTTCAGGCTACACAATAGTTAAAATCTTGTTCGTATATTGATAAGTCTATTAAAAAGCTATTCAGTGTGGAATTGTCTATTACAAAGTGTATGTACATAAGCCTATGTGACAGATTGAAAATGCTGTTATGAAAAAACAGTAGTAAGAAAACAGATCTGATATTTTATTACTGAAATAACATTGTCCAGAATGATTCCAACAATTAAAAGTCTTCTGTGAAGTGCTTCTGTAAAGCAGATCAAAAGAATCAATATTTGATCCCTTCTAATTAGTAGTTTCTTATTCTAAGATATAGAGGCTTTTGTTCCAGTGTTTTTTAATTCATATTTCACTCTTTTCTCTTGTAGGTTTGGTTAGAAAAATGCTATATAATGGGGAGCTTGGATGTCTGCACTATTCAGATGTTTATGACAAGTTTGTCTAAGAAAAGAGGAGCTCATATAATGAGTATGAAATCTGCCCTGCCCACACCAGGCTGTTTACAAAGAGCAGGAAATCCTGAATGGCTCCCCAAGACAGGCTTGGAGGGATGGGTCACTGTCCATGAAATTTATGTTCAGAACTTGAACACCTGGCAGGACTGTTGTTGGATTATGCACTTGGTTTAGGGAAAGGAACTAATAGTCAATTACAAGAATACATGTTAAGATAAAACCATCTGTAGTAACTGGTGTTACTGAAAATAATTGGCTTGCTTTGCAAACCATTCTTTACTGGCTTAGAGTTATGAACTCAGGTTTTCCTGGTAGCTGAGTTGAGATCAGTAGAGCCGAGACTGGTCACAACTAGTCTAAAGGGGAAGAAGGAGGCTGTGGTAGTCCCCTGGGTCCCTGATGACAGTGGAGAAACATTTTAAGGACTTCATACAGCCTATGGTCTGCCCTTTTAAAAATAATACTGTTTTCTGCAAAGCACATTTTACCTGAGAATACAAAAAAAGTAGGTAGGATATCTATTGCTCTGAGGCACCAATGCTACAAAGCTTACAGACAATGTTAATTCAGATCACTTCAGTAATTCTGGTGAATCAGTTGGACTGGCCACACACAAGTCTAAGTTTACACAGCAATGCAATGCCAAAACTTAAATTTACAGTCTATCTCCTAGATTCTAGCACCTTGTTCTTTCTTCTAGTTATGCCTCCTCATCTTCTTCCAAATGTGTGCCCATCAAATGAAACCGTTCTGCTCTATGTCATGGAACTTCCCTTTTAATTTACTCTACATAGACAATGCACCAACAACACTATTAAAAAAAGCAGTCTGTGCTAAAGGAAATCTTATTTCAGGATGAAGCATCACTGAATGATGGTAATTCTGTATTCTTATGGAGTAAAAAGAATATTTTCTAAAACCTGCAGCTGTTTTAAGTCTGCCTTTAAAATTTTCTCCCTTGAGTGTGTGTATATTTGAAAGCTGACTGTTGTACATAAGAATTATCCCAATGCTTTCATGTCTCAATATTTTAGTAGTTTAATACTATCAATTGACATGATATGATAGATTGCTAGATTCTATTAAGTACTTAATATATAATTCCAAATTGCCTCAGTACTGCTGTAATGACTCCTCCCACCTAAAACCCTCAAAGGGAAATAAATGACTGTAATGATGTTGAAGTAATAGCTAGGATATGAATTACTGTAGAGTAAAAAAAAAAAAAAAAAAAGAAAAGAAAAAAAGAAAACCCCAAAAGTTTTTGGAACTAAAACTGAAGTGCTATATTACTTGTGATGGGTGGACTACTTTTTGCCTACTATCGTAGAAACTGTAGAACTGAGAATGGATAGGTAGCAAATGTTCATCCTTCAGTCATTGTAGCCTCAATTTTGTCAGTCAAGTGGATTTAATTTATTTACTTATTTATTTGAAATCTACTTAATATTCTTGCAGGGAAAGTTGCCTTTTATAAGTAAACTTGGCTTCACTTAAGCCCCCTTCATATTATCTTTGCAATGTTTAAGTAACCCCCTAGTGGTGGTAAATAAGGCCAAATTATCGGAGACAATGTAAATGAGAATCAGTTCCAGGGTGGAATCTCTTCTGCTCTTATAGTATCCATGTAATTTAACTCTGCATTTGCACAGGAAAGTCTTGATACAGCAATCACAGTGCAGTCTTATCGCAAAAAAATGTGTTTACCTGACAATGATTTAAAATCAGTATCTGATTTAAAATCCTCCTATTAAATCATGTTTCTAGCGAACACACTAGTTTTGTACCATTTTGGAGTAGAAACAGTAATAATATATTTAAAATTAGAGATTCTGGCCTCACAGTTCACATCCACAAGTCTTGGGATGACTGAATATTGCTAGTTCCAAATAAGATTATAGTGAAGAGTTATGTTTTGGATAACTATATAATCTGCATAGCTGTGTAATCTGTATAAAACAAAATTTGCCCTCTAACACAAGTCCATATGGTTCCACCATTGTCAACTGAAGCATGTATACTTGCATCAGCTGAGAATCTGAAACACTATTTACTGTTAGAAAAGCTAGGGTCTTTAAAAAATATGTGATTGGTCCTGTACTAAGAACTTGGTTTTTGTCTCTTCCCTGTTCCTTTTTTTCTTGCTAGCAAGTCACTGATTCTTAACACTGCAATTGTCTGATAATTACATTGTGTGTTTCATACATGTATTTTCACATGTCCAAATACATCCATGTGCAACACTAGCAACTGATTTTGTCAGGAGGTAATTTGTCACTTGCGCTGTAAAGTAGTTACTGAAAAAGGATGATTTTTAGCCAAAGCTGATACAGATTTATATATGCATACCTATAGGCAAATTTGATTAGAAAAATAGTTTCTTACCTAAGCATATGTATGCTTATACATATATACACAGATTTATGTTTATGTGCATGAATTTATGCGACCTGATGGGGTTCATCCTAGGGTACTGAAAGAACTGGCTGATGTTACTGTGGGACCTCTTTCCATTATTTTTCAATGGTCTTGGGAGTCTGGAGAGGTCCCAGTTGACTGGAAGCTGGTGAATGTTGTCCCAATGTTCAATAAGGTAAGAAGGAAAACCATGGTAATTACAGGCCTGTCAGTCTCACTTCAGTGCCTGGTAAAATTACAGAGAAGGTTACTTTGGGAGTTATTGAAGAACACTTGAGAGACAATGCAGTCCTTGGTCATAGCCAGCATAGGTTCATGAGGGGAAAGTCCTGCTTAACTGACTTAATTTTCTTTTATGACAAGGTCACCCATCTAGTTGACCAAGGGAAGCCAGTAGATGTGGTGGTTTTGGATTTTAGCAAAGTTTTGATAGTGTCTCTCACAGTATCCTTCTGGATAAACTGTCTAGCGCACAGCTAGACAAGTCCATAATATGTAGGGTGAGCAATTGGCTGACAGGTTGGGCTCAAAGAGTTATAGTAAATGGGGTTACATCAGGCTGGTGGTGGCCAGTCACCAGTGGGGTTCCCCAGGGCTTTATTTTAGGGCCAGTGCTCTTTAATGTTTTTATAAATGATTCAGATGCAGGAATCAAATGTACAGTAAGTAAGTTTGCTGATGATACGAAACTAGGAGGAGCTGTGGATCCACATCTCCACCCCACCACCTGAGGGGGGTAATCCTGCTTATACCTACAAATTGGGGGACAAGAGGCTGGAAAGCAGCCCTGCGGAACGAGATTTGGGGGTTTGGGTTGATGGGAAGTTGAGTATGAGTCAACAATGTGCACTGGCAGCCAAAAAGGCCAACTGTGTCCTGGGGTGCATCAAGCACAGCATAGCTAGCTGGTTGAGGGAGGTGATTGTCCCACTCTGTACTGCACTGGTGCGGCCCCACCTTGAATACCGTGTGCAGTTTTGGGTGCCTCAATATAAGAAGGACATCAGACTGTTAGAGTGTGTCCAGAGAAGGGATACCAAGATAGCGAAAGGTCTTGAGGGCAAGACTTAAGAGGAATGGCTGAGGCCACTTGGTTTTTTCAGCTTGGAGAAGAGAAGGCTGAGAAGTGACCTCATTGCAGTCTACAGATTCCTCAAGGTGGGTAGAGGAGGGGGAAGTGCCGGTCTGCTCTCTCTGGTGACCAGCAGTAGGACACGAGGAAACGGACGCAAGGAAATGGAATGAGGCTGCATCAAGGAAGTTCAGATTGGACATTAGGAGCAGGGAACTGGACTTGATGATCCTTATGGGTCACTTCCAACTTCAGATATTTTATGATTCTACATGGTAAGTACTTTAAAAAAACCAAAAAGTACTGAGGGTTCCCTCTCCTTTCCCCTTTGTGTAAGACACTGCTGTATTAGGTATATCTGACATTATTGAACGTCCAGGTAAATGAATTGTGCATGTACTAGAAGGGCATTGTAGTTATGCATACTATGACACTCCATATAACTGGAACTTAAGGCAGCAGTTGTGTTGTGCCTCTAGGCTAACTCAGTCATTATGAGTTTAAAAGGAAATTCATGAGGTTCTCAAGGACTGGACAAAATAAAAAAAAAAAAAAGAAATTAGTTAAAATAAATTTTTTTTCTTTTACAAGTTAAATCAGATTCCTGAAGAGAAAAATTCAGTGCAGTAATCTTACCTGAGCTGCTGGGAAATTTCATAACCACTCAAATTGCATAGTTTTATCTCTAAAAGGAAAATACATATATGGTTTACATGGATATATTTCGGTCATTTTGGTAAAATAATTTATTCTGTGGAAATGCACTATTCTGCATAAAAATAAATCATAAAAGGAAATAACAAAAGTTCCTGGATTTTCTTTATTCTTTGTATTTTTGTGTCTTCTGCTTACAAAGATGCTGAAAGGAAAGGTTTGAGCTGTTATTACCAGCAGCTGAATTGAGACATTCTTTTGTTCAAGTGGGTAGGATCGTTTCTTCCCTTGTATATTAGGGTCAAAGTATGACCAAAAAAGACTTTTTGGAATCCCTTAGGCTGTATACAGAGAGGAAAATGAGAGTCTGATTCTTCGCTCCCTTACACCAGTGTTGGACCTCTGCAAGTCCTCTGACTTCAACAGTTATGAAGTCAATGGAGTTAGGGAAGAGTAATAGACTTAATTTGCCACATTGTAGGAAAAGAATCATCCAGCACCATGACCATATTAGAATGTTGCTCATATAAGTCAAAGCCTTTTTATAACCCTTCTTTCTAATGGATGATTTGTGATATTTTTCTGTCTTTGTATCTTTGCCTCTTCTTCAAAATCCATTACTTATACAGCAGCTTTTTCTATAGATGTCTGCCATAAATAACTAAATCCAGGCACTGATAGTACCTTTAAAAAGCATGTCTGAATGAGAACAAAGCACCTTTCCTTTGGTTGAATCATTATTTCTAATTTCTATAGTGGTCTTATTCAGGAGTCTCCAGCAGGGATCAGGAAACTGTACAAACAAATAACACAATGATAGGCCCTTTACTAAAAGCTCAGATCTGAATTGAATATTGTTACCATCATGCAGATAAACGCTGAATGTCTTTTATAGCCATTGCGCCTACAATGGCTAGTCAGTATGGTTCTTGCATCTTCAGAATCACATGAATGTGTCAGTCACTGATTGAGATGACAGCTCTGTAGACAGATGGGGAAGGAACTGTTCAAGACTTTTGTTTTTGTTTCTTTCATATATTTTACTGAGGAGCAAAAGACCAAGTGTAAACACAAACTCAATAGGAGTACAGCACAGAGGAAGATGTATTAGATTTGGTGAATAGTTGTTCTATCAGAAAATGTCAAAGAAAAAAAAAGAAAAATCCTCCTTTGCTAATTCCTTGTGAAAACTTCCAAGCATAATAACAGATACAGGAGATTTTCTACTTCCTGCAAAATCAGAAACTTTCCTATGGAAGTCCCCAATGATATGAGCCAGATTTTTGTTTTTCCCCATGAATTCATGTCGTGAATAAATACCACTTCACTCAGCAGATTAATTAGAAGAAATTGATGGCTGAGACAGAACAGAACATGAAGAAATATGATTACTTTCTATTTCTCTTTTTTTTTTTTCCTTTCTTCCTGTCTAATTTCACTTATGGCCATAGTGATTTTCCTGTTTCTTCTGGTAACAGGGTCTTAAATGACACTTTCATGTTAGATGGCATAGAGTTACTGAATTCCTGGAGTACAGTAAGCTTAAGAGGAAGAAATTGTGCTTGTAGTCCACTTTTCATCTGCCTACATGAAACTCAGCATTTTATTCATATCACTCTTACAAAAGTGACAAATTTATCAAAAAACAGACTGGGTTTGCAGCTTTCAGCAAACATTAAAAAAAAAAAAGTTACTGAATTTTAAGTATACACATATGTAAGTATATAATCCACATACATACTTAAATGGGTATAAAAATATTTGCAGAGAAAATGATACCTTTGAGAGGCACTGCTGGGAAACCATAGCAATGACTAGAAACAAACGATATCCAAATTAACTTTCAAAATCCATATAAGAAACTTTGTGAGAAAAATGTAGCGAAGCAACAGTTGCTACATTGTTTATCAGAAGCAAATTAAAGTGTATTGTTTCAGTCATCAGAGAGGTTTGTAGAAGCTGCTCCTGCTTATTGCACTATAGTTATCATTTTCTGCCATGGAAGACCTTGATCTATTCTTTGCAGTCTGATAAGCTTATTTCACAGACAGAAACTTAATAGTA
Source organism: Pelecanus crispus (assembly GCF_030463565.1). Classification (NCBI taxonomy): domain Eukaryota; kingdom Metazoa; phylum Chordata; class Aves; order Pelecaniformes; family Pelecanidae; genus Pelecanus; species Pelecanus crispus. The sequence goes on along the minus strand of NC_134646.1, from coordinate 69,027,069 downwards.
TTCTTTCCATGTGAATACATCTATTGGCAAAATGACCTCCATATCCTCAAACTTGACTGGGCAGCATGATTTCTTTCTACCTTTTCTCCTTGTAAACAGGAGCATGGACATAAAATGTGAACAATATTTCTGTATTACTGATTTCATCTGTTCTTTCACTCTCAAATCCAATTGGCATGACAGTTAAAATTAGCAGGACAAGGTCAAACTGTCAAGGATGACGCTGGCTGTAAGCAGAGTGGCTTCTGTGGCTTTGTTTGCTTGTCATTTCGGCTGCTATGTCAGCTTAAATACCATCAGTAAAAAAACACAGAGCATAGCTTAAGGAGTAATGGGGTGGGGGGCACATCTGAGCAATGATCAAACAAGAATAAAATCCAGAAAGGCCACACTCTCAGGACACTGTGGTATGAGTGTCTTTCATAAAATGTCAGTGCAGGCTGTTTAAACAAATGCTGCTGCCAAGGCAAAGCTGATCAACCTGCACTTTATAGGAAAAGTTCACATGCACTTGTGCTATCATTCCAAAATACTATGGGTAAGCGAAAAATGTTACAGTGTTGTGATAAAATGGAATGTTGCACAAAGCTTGAACGTTTGCTGTACCTAGCATACCAGTGTTTCACATTTTTGCTTGATTTGCATTCTGTTGATGTGATTTAAAAGGCTCTCAAAATGGCTCTTTGCCCAGACACAGCTTGAAAGTCCAAGCTCTCCTACAAAAGCAGGTAAAATTAGTTTTGCCACATATACAGTTCCATTCATAAATCTTTGCTCAGTGTAGTTCAGTCAATTTTTTCCATTAATAATTGGCTTTACCTGAAAGTTAGATGATACTAATTTACCAATTTTTTTTCTGCAATTCTAACTCACTTTTTTCTCTCTCTAATCTATATTAATACATTCATAAAAATAATCTTTTTCCAGAGATGAATTATTTTCTACCTGTAAACAGAAGATACACAGTACAGTACAATGTCATTGTAAAGGAAACTAGAGAGGGATATGTACCTAATTTTTAAGGTATTAAACTATTTAGAAAAATGATTGTTCTCACTTATTTCCTGATATCATGTTTTAAAATCATCAGGATGTGGAAAAGGGTAGGAAAAGGTGCATAGTTAAAATACATATATTTTAAAATCAGAAAACTGTCACATTAGCTGGAATAACAGTGTAACTTTCTTTCTGGATACAGGCAAGCTTCATGTGTACCGTCAGACATTATAGATCCTAAGTTCACACTCCTTAATCAAGTGACTGTCCTGTAAATCATTGATTAAGGACTGCAGAAATTGGCTCGAGTCCCTTGATCTCAACTATGACAAGACAACAAAGGCCCACTTGTGTCTAAGGGAAAAGGAGAGACAGGGAGTGTAACCAGGCACAAAGGGGGAAGGGAATAGCCATTCAAAAAGGTGCAGCAGTCAAGACAGAAGTAAAGCAAGCTATGTGCCAGAGAGAGGAGAGAAGGGTTAATGGTTAAGGGGTTAAGCCAGATAAAGACCAAACTAAAACATCCCACTAAGAATAGCCGCAGACACAGGTGACAGTCAAAAGATAAACATGATAAAATACAGAAAAACCATTTAAAACGCTCTCCCTCTTCTGTGCAAATGACATTGTGACAGTGCTAGGGAGTCATCTTCCCTTTCTGGGCCAATGAATCTTAGCATAGCCTCAATAGGATATGGAAAGACAGATCCCGCAGCCCTTCTTTCTGAGGCGTTGACTTCCTTATAATCTTTGCTCCTCCTAAGTAGTGAAAAGAAAATGTGATCAGAATGATGCTCTTCAGCTGAATGCAAGTTCAAGAAAGGATCAAAAATCTCAGTTCGATATGGGATGTGGATCACAACCAAAGAGAGACCTGAATCCACCGCCGTTGCAGAAAAAGAGCTGAGAGGGGCTATAGCTTTAGTGAATTGTAGATTTAACTCATCTGCATGCCCAGTGCAGCCCATCCCTGCCACAGGATCATGTCTGGGGATGCTGTCCTCTCCCTTCTGGTACCGCTTCCCAGGATGTCCTAGGTATCTCCTCAATACCTAGTTCTGAGTTACTTGCCTTCTTACTTCTCAGTTCTGTGGGTCTTGGACTAGAGAGTTCAGGCTTACCATTCTTGGAATTCAGATTGTGGCTGTATTCAGATTGTGGCTGAAGACATTTCAATGAAAATTTATGCCTTCAAGGGGAATGCATTAGCTACAGAACAATTACATGAAACAAAATGGCAACAATGCCACAGCTGTGGTTTTGAACAAAAGCTCAAGTAATTGTGGTTGTTTTGTCCAGAACTTAATCAAACTAGCAGGTTTTAGGTGTGCTGTGCATGTGCTTAGGCTCAAAAGCATTATACTTGTCTTTTAAGGTAAGAGAAAGGAAAGCAGAGGTATCTATTTTCAGATCCTCAAGAAAGTACTAGTGAAAGCAATGTCTTTAGGAGACTTTCTCAGCTGTTGGGTCTTCTAGGAAGTAGTTTACCTTGTCTAAAGATAAAAAAAAAAAAAAATAGAGGGGGAAATAAACTTACTTCACTTAGGCACAACAACGTACGCTGCTCGAGTACAACAATTTATTAATTGGTGTTCACTGTATTAGAGAGAATTTTAATCACTTTACCTCATTCTCTCATTTCAAAAGAAAAAAACCAACAAACTGTCTAGTGTCCCTTCTGAATCTAGCTATAGTATCCCTTTCCCATGTGGTAGGTCAACAGGACTGCATTGCCTTGTTTCGCGTGTCAGGGTCCCATTAACCTAATGTAATAGTTGGCACAGATTTCTGAGCAAGTTTTGTCTATGAAGTCAGGAGGAGAATCTGAGTGGAATATAATACTCTACTAAAACAATAATACTCTCATAATCTAACCCTCATTAACTTGTCAAGCCTAGTGACAGTCTTTAATAGCATTCATTCTTTTTATGTTTTATTTTAAGTGATTTCTCTGTAGCTATTTGAAAAACCTAAAATAAGGTTGTTACTGTATCTGCATTTAATGGGAAGACATTCTGTCCTTTTTTTTTTCTTTGCTTTTTTTTTTTTTTTCTTCTTTAAACTGGGATGCACTTATGTTTATTTTCTGGGCAACTTGCCATAGACCTCTTTAAAAAATTTATTGAAATAAGTATATTTAATTTATTTTTATTTTCTGTCTTTAAGAAATGCTAAAAAGCTGCAAATGCAGTTACAAGAATCCTGTTAGAAATTTATGGTCATTGGCTCATGTTTTTGTCACCAAAAGGGAGATTGGGAATTCAGGGAAAGGGCTGGATTTCCAAGGCATGGCTTGCGCCATCTGACATTGTCGCTAGCAAAACACATTACAGAATACACAAACATGGATTTGTTTGGAGGCAGGGAGGGGGGCACAGAGTGGCTTTGCTTCTTGTTCCCTTCCATTAGCAGCAATGTGCACCCTGCACTTTCTGACCTGGTGTGGTTCATGGTGAGGCAGCCCCTGCCTCTCAAACCAGGGTTGAATACAACTCTGGCAGATATTAAAATGTACAATGCACTTAGTGCAATGAGTACTTGTAGCTCACCATGACTTGAATGCAGGCTTGGGAGATCAGCATCTGGCAGGAGTAAGCTTTGAAACCCTCCTAGCACCCTCCCCTGTCTGAGTCACTGAGGGTTGATATTCATAGCATTGGTTCCACAGGAGTTTAATTCACCCACTGACTGAATCACCACACATCAGGCTTCTCTATGTCCATACCTTTAAAATCTGGAATGAAGCAAAGACCTTTGTCACTGATTCTAAAAAGGAAAAAAAAAATGGCTGCAACTTCTCTTTGAAAGAAATTCGAAGCATCAAACATTCTACATGCAGCTTAGCTGCTGTTTCAATTCAGAAGAGAGTGTGAAGATATGGCATTTTTTTCCTTAAACTTGATTCTTTTGTACATTTAGTTACATACCTCAAAAAATAAATACCTCTTCAAACTGATATTGCATTAGTTTTTTATTCATTAGGTCTCAGTAACCACTTTCTACCCATTTGTTTCCCCCACAACGTAGCAATGAAAAAATAATATAGAATTCTTAATGATTTTCTGAAATACTGCACAGGTGCAGGCTGCAGCTGTTATGGGTAAACTACATTTTGCTAAACCAATTCAAATCCCATTGGGGAAATAGAAAAATCACTGCATTCCCATAAAAAGAAAAATGTTTTCATTTTAGGATACTGAAGTTTCCGTGTACATTCTACCTAGTCAAAAGGTCTTTTACAAAGAAAATTAAATATTATCTTTTAAACACTCATGAATATATATAATCCCTTAGGTTCTGACTTTGTAAAAAGTAACATGGTATTAGTTATCCTCTTTAAAAACCCTCACTAACATTTTCAAATTTGGATGAGATGGCAAAGATTGTGTTCCATATACTATAATAAATCTGAAATGAAAAGAAAGAGTTGTCCTCCAGACTCATATTTAAAATATACAAGTTTTCATAAGAAAAGGTATATTACAGTGAAAATTGCGTTTTCTAGATGAATTGGCATTTCACTACACATTTATAAATGTGCATTTACATCTGTTCATATGCTATATGCACTCATTTTTGTTGCCAAGCTTTTAAACAGGGAAGTAGTCTGAGGGATTTGGGTGTTACTTTTATTTTAAAGACCGTATTGAATGTGTGCAATGAGAAAGGTTTCATGGAGGGAACACACACACTTTCATCTCAGATCAACAGTGGCTAGTGGTGGGTGGAGTTCAAGGTATAGGTTTCTCATCTTTCCCTTTCAGCATCCATTCAGGCTCAGGGTAACACCATGTACGGTATGGATACCTTAGCTGAGATATGGACACATGTAACTGAGAGAGGAAGTTGCTCTTTGTGTTGATTGGCACAATGTAGATGAACTTAAAGTCTCACCTTGAAGTTCATTTGCAGAGAAGTGGAAGAGGCTGGATGAGCTTCTGTATTAACACATAAAATACAGATCTTGGAAAAGCAGTGTCTTTTTCCACTAGACAGAGATATTTTGAGGCAAAACTTTCCCTTCCTTCTCAAAATAAAGTGTTAAGCAGCCCTGATGGTCTGGGATTCCTGAAGCACACTTTTGCCCTGGGACCACTGCTGGAGATCCCCACCAGTGCTTGGGCACCTGTAGCGGGATACTCCCTCCATAAATGTCTGCGAGAGTGTCTTGATTGACATCAGCCAAGGAACTGGTGGCTCGATTAGAAATTTAACTGTGCAAAATATGAACCTGCCAGCAGGTTCCCGGTTTACAGACTGGTATGTTGGTGTCCCTGAGCCTTCCCATATACATCTGTGTTAGGGGAAAGGATATTTCAGAAACAATTTCATTGCTAGCCTTAGGGAGAGCCCATTCAAAGCAGAGTGAATTACTGTAACTGTAATAATTTTATTAACTTACAGGTTATTAAAGGCGTATTTATGCATTCCATAGGGAACTCTTCAGCTTCCTATTTTGTATGTATTATCCATTTAAGAGGTAAGAACCATCTCAGACTTTGGATTTGCACTATGAAGAAACCCTAAGTTGATATTTTAGCTTCCTGATCATACTAGCAGGAATGAATTCCCTTTTTGTTTTCAGCTAATATCCAGGATCAGACGTGTGGAATGTATACTTATTTGAATTAGTCTTGAGACTGTTTTACACTCTTTTTGCTTGTTTTCAAATTAACAATTAATTTAAAATTAGAGTTTCCTCTGTTAGGACTTCAGGATGACTTAATTTTTGTAAGAACATCAATAAATTACTAGGAATGTTTTGAAAGTGTGATGTAGACTACCATGTCATGTGTAACATTTGCTTATTTTGCTTTTGGGATCTTTCTATCTCTAAACCTGTTTAGATCACTGTAAGAATAATGTATCTTAAATCACCCTAAAACAGACTCTAGCAGAAAATGAGAAATTTAGGTTTTTTCCTTCTTTAATGCTTGCAATATTTCGTAACTTTATTTTTGGGCATAACACATATTACGTAGAAAATAGGTTTGAAATGGGTTTTACAGTCTGTGGGAATTCTTTCTTTCTTGAATCAATCTGCCATCCTGATGGAATAAACCACTCTACTTTTCCTAATAAACAGAACTGTCAGTTATTTCTCCATTCTGGGCAATCCTATCACCTCCAGTTTATCCAGAGATTGTAATTTACAAATTTGGCATCTTGCAGAAGTGCTTCAGCAGATCTTTAAGACTATGCACACCCCCCCCCCCCCCCTTTATGAATTGCATAGTTTCTGTGTACTTTTAAGGATCAGGAAAGAAGATTAAGAATATCAAAGAAAAATACAGGCTCCCTACCATAGCACATTTTAAGTTTTGAACAGCTTGGAGAGCATATAGCCACTACAGCCACTCCATATTTATTTTGATGTAATTGTGCCGCATAGAATGTGCTTCTTTTCACCCTGCATTGTAACACTCGGAAGTTTACATTCTACTGTGGAGTAGCAGCTCCAGAAAGCTAGAGATGGACCAGTTCCAGCACTTATTGAGTTGTTAGCCTTGGGCAGGAAAGATTTAGGATATCCATAGGGGAAAAAGGTTTATTCAAACAATATATAAGAGGTTTGACTTAGACTAGGGAATTACAATTTTCAAGACTGACAGGTGATACTGCCTTCCTTCACATCTCTCTGACTTTCCTTTATACATCATATCAATCATTTCCCTTCTAAATTTATTTAAATAATGTGTTATTCCTTCTTAGAGAAGTTAACCCATTAGTATATCCTGCCCTACTAATGTCTAACTAGACCAGAAAACAGTCAGTAAGAATTATGATGGCAGTCAGAAGACAAAAGACCATGTGAATAAAATTCAGAATGTTTCAGAGTTTATATGACAAAATATGATTCCGAAAACAAGAAAGGGGACAACTTGGCTGCATGCCTACTATTTGTATGGTGGTAAAATTAAACCAGAAGTCAAAAGGTAAACACAATATATAAAAAATGTTAAAAGCAGAATCATGTTTCAACCAGTAAAAATAGATGTTTTTAAGTGTAGATTATTGATAGTGAATCTAAATATTCTGTGCTAAGATGTATAAAATAAGAATACATACTAAGTTCATTAGAACAACAGAAGTCTTAGGAAAGAGAGGTCATTCACTAAATGGAGATTAAGAAGTTTTAGGAAATAAAAAAACCAAAGAGTTCAGAAACACTCCTACATTTGGAAAGAATTAAGATGTCTGTTGTCTGGGTAGATAGTTATTGTCTATTAATAACTGAAAAAGATGTTAAATAACATCTGGTGGTGATAAACATTTGAAATCATCAAGCTGGGAGAGTTGCATACAAAAAAGCTGGCTGATGACATCTCTGGCTTGATAGTGTTGATTTGTAATAAATCTCAGAGATAGCAGAAAAAATCCACAGGACTGGAGGACAGTTTATATTGTGTCAATATTCAGAAATGACAAGTATGAGGAGTACAGTATTTATAAGCCTAGAACATTTATCCTTATTGATGAAAAAGTCAATAAACTTTCACTGTTAAGGACATAATGGAGAACAATTCATGTGAATTAACATGAATTGATGGGAAATACAAATTGTTCAATAAACCTAATTTTATTTTTAGATTAATTGGAGATTATAACAGTGATCGTCACAATTATTGTAGTGTCTAGGAACTGTAGGCATGCAAACTGAATCCCATTTTGTTGAGGATAAATAGAGAATAAATACCAAATAGATAATAAATGTTTCATCTAGACCTCTTGGTGACCCAGGCATTTGGGTGCCCACAGAATAAAGCCGTCCTCACAAAAACAGTATTTGACCGGTGAAAACCAGTGGATAGCAATGAACGGGAATAAAGAAAACATGCTTGTCAATAAATTGGGTGGCTGTAATACCACCTCTCCACTGACTATTGCCATGCTTTGCTGGGAATCCTAACAAGAGAGTGCTGAAAGAGGATTTTCCATAAATACGTTTGTGGTAAGAATAAGTTTCCGGTAATCCTTGTCCCCACGGCCTTACCAGGCTAGAGAAAAAGAAGAGCATGCAGAATCCATTCCCCACCCTCTGCAGGAAAGTGTCCACATCATACAATAAAGGAGAAAATTTGCTCGCTCTGTTCCCTGTCTCTCATTCCCCATTTTCCTACAGTGATCCCAGAAATATTATGAATACTATAATTTGCAAACACATAATATGTGTAAGGAAGATTGTCACACATAAAGGGACATGAAAAGCTCAAAAAAACCTGTTTCAGCTCATGGTTTGCTTCTGCCTTTCATTGATTTCAGCTACCTGTCAGGCTCAGCTCTTATCTTTGACATTACTAAACTCTGCGGTGTTCAAAGTTGTAAAAGATAATAAAACTCTTCTAGTCATCATTTCAGTGCCATGTGCATAACAATTACTCTAACTGCACAATAAATGCCAGACCAAATTGTTCAGAACCTTTTTTTTTTTTGTATATTTAAGTGTGATTGAGAGAACATTGGAGGAAGTTAAGGATATTGCTGAGAAGTTCAATGATTTTCTAACCTCATTCTATACACAAAGGATTTTCAGGGTTACATGAATTTTTTCTCACAATAAAGCTGAAAAACTCTGTGGGACTAAGAACTTGGGTTGTTTTTTTTTTTTTTTACTTTATTGGGAGCCAAGTCAGTTTAAGAAGTTTGTTTTTAACGATTTCGCTTTTTGAAGTAGGATGTCTCTTCCAGGATAACAGATCTGGCAAGTTTGATAAGTGATATATTGTTGGAATCCTTTGAACATTTTGGTAAAGTAATTGTGCATAGGAACAAGCCTTTACTCAGAAGTCTCCCACAGAAGGCAAGAGGAAACAAATCAGATGGTAAATGGTCAGGTTTTGTTACATCAGATTGACGTCCAATGTTTTAAGTCTCCATGAAAAGTCCAGCGTTAATATATATGTAAATATTAAGAGTGAATATGAGCATTTCAGCTTTTCTTGATGATCCAAAATTATTTCATTAATAGTCAAATCCAGAGAAAGCTAAAAGAAAATATTAAACGATTATGCAAATAGTAACTTGGTAGCATGTCAAATAGAACTAAAAAATACTAATTAATCCACAATAGAAGGGACTTTGAATTTCCTATGCACATTACAGGTACATTGTATCAACTGAGGAAAGAGTCCTGGGAGTCTCTACTCAGAGACACATCCTCCAAAAGCCCACAGAGTTGGGATGTCCAAATGAGAAGGGGGAGAAATTCAGTCTGTTTAGGAAAATGGCAGTAGGGTAGATAATGAGACATCTGCAAAGTGGCGTTGGACAGCATTTCAGACAGCATGCAAGATTAGAGACGTGATAGGTATGATCCAGACTGGCAGTTCCCAGCTTTCTGTAGAGCATTCTTTCTACAGCAAAAACAATCTCAAGGAATGTGTCTGGTCATTTTGGATCCCATTTTGGATTCCATTTTGGTGTTTAGAAACATATAAACATATTCCATTATTTTTAGCAGGTTTTAAAAGCTAAAATTTCATGGTCTTCTAAAAGAAAGTGTAGTTGGCATTAAAATCACAAAGACAGCAAAGAATCTCATTTTGTCTCTATGTGAATTTGTTTAAGTAGGTTTGGAAAGTGGTATTTATCCTATAACTACCAAATACCAGAGGTCTGCTTTTTAAAAAACCATAAAACTCTTTAAACAACAAACAAAAAATGATTTAACCCTTGGGGAACCAAGTGAAGGTTGGAAGAAGAACTATGAAAATGTGCTTATGATTGCTTGAGGTTAGTGACCTTTGCATCAAAAAGAAGAACCCCCACCCCCTGCTGTAACCAGTTCTGTTTACAATTGTCTTCCAAATTGGACATTAGTGAAATCTCTTCCCTCCCCTGGAAGGTTTATCATGGCACTTACTGCTACTGTTATTTCAGGGTAAAGTGCTCCAGAAAAATGCAGAGTTCTACTTTTCTGCCTGCTTGTAATGCAGAGCATGTACAATGCCAGGTGCAGAAGCACTCTCTCAGTTGCCAAACCCCTTGGATCTTGTTATGACTTTTTTCATATGAGCACACTCAGGAATTAACAACATAATTGAGACTGGTCAATCTTTTAAAGGTTTTTGTCCTTGAAATATGTGTCATAATTCCCTTACAACTCCGCCCTCAAACTGGAAAAAAGGCTTTAGTTTTCTGCACAAATTGGATTTGTGCATTCAAATTGAGAAAAGATTCTAATTAAAATACAGCCTGTCCCATTTAATTGGAAGTACACTTATAAATATATTTATTTCAAATCAAATGATGCTGCTGTTAGTTTGGGTGCAGGAGAAAAAGAGCTGGCATAATCATCTGATTAGTCTAGTTTTTATCTGATTGGAAGAGGACTCAGTTCATTCTACCAGCATACTTGCAAACATTAGGCTAATTACTAACACTGAAACTTTTATAGTAATACAAATACCTGATTACATTTTGATCACATGAAAGCACTTAAAATAATCTCTGTTAAACTACTGCTGTGTAGGAACATCTCCAGTATTTCCTCTCTAAAGCTCAAGAAATGTCTGGGTAAAAGACACTGATACAGCCACCACCTTGGTCTGCTTTAGAGTTGCTGCAGTAATGGTAGGCTGCCACAGTATAGTGCCATAAAGAAGTCTCAATTCCGCTTTTCATTTACTGTGAAGAACACAGTGGAATGATACTACAGGATGTGTCTACGTTGCTGTTCTAGTTTGGATCATGAGTGTGTTTTTTAAGTGAATCCACTGTCACCACTCACTCTGCTTTGGTTCAGAGCAAGGACCCACAATCTTCATTTATGAGCTTCATGTAGACTTTCTTTCTTACAATACTGAACCTATGTAATCCATTCTTGGTACCATATACCAGAAGTTTGATCCAAATCTGCAGTTCAGAGGTCCTTGTGCTGCAGTGGTTGCCTCTGATTTGTTTTCATTTTGTAACTGTAAAAGGTTAACACAAAATAGTTTTGCATTTGAAATTTCTTGGAGGCTGCTTTTAACTTTTTTTTCTTTTAACAAGTGAAATGTCCTATTTTCAAGAGAGGAAAGAACAATGCCAACAATTCTTGCTTAATGTCAGATATTTTACCATTCAGTCATGTGCCACTGATCTTAGGTGTTTCATCTTATGAGAAATTTATTTTTTTCATTTGAATTAAACTTGAAGATAAGAATACAAGTACAATAAGAGCTGTAGTGAATCCTATGGAAGGTTAAAACCTTGATTCTATGACACTAGTGAATTTGTAAGACTGGGTTTAAGAAGAGGGGAAACATAGAAATAGAAACATATAGAAGCCTCCAGCAAAAAGTTTCCATAAAATTTATAATATCCAGTTAAAAAACAAAAAATCCAAGCTCATTTAGTTACCTGTAAAACTTTAACTGGAAGATCGGAAGCAACCAGTTTTAATGATAGTTGAGAAATAAACTGCAGTTCCACTTGATAGTGCTGAGGCCCAGCTAGCAACTCTTTCAATAATCTGAGACTGAAACAAAGTATTTAAGAGGAAGTTACGTGATGAACTTCAGCATATTTGCTGTATTCCAAATTAAACACGTCTTACAACAGGTAAACAGATGAATAACTCCCCAAAGCCACGGAATTCTGTCATAGAAAACTGCAGTTTTACCAGGAACTCTATGGGGCTTTGGGAGAGGTCTCCTGTTTTACTTAGATACTGAAAATAGAAAAGGTGCGATCTAGAAATTTCAAAAATGACAAGACTTGCTTTAATCTTCTCCCATTGAAATCAGTAAGTTGGGGTATTTTTTTCATACAACTTAATGGAGAAAAGGTATGACTGTCCTGAATTTCTCTTTTATAGAGTCATTCAGAAATGCACCAGTGTGTGGAAGGACTAAGATAAGACCTCTCCACAAGTTAAACCCTGTTCATTCAGTTTGTTAAAGTTTAATTAGAATTTAATTGAATCACAGGCTTTGTGTTGGTCATTTGCAGGCATTTACTGCCATAATTTCAGTGTGCTTTTAGATGTCAACATTGCTTAGTGAACATGCAAGTGCAGCAAAATGGCAGTCATTGAATTAATTTTCCCAGATGAATAATTTAATCAGACGCAGTATATTTCAGCAGAGAAGCTCAATCTACTGTTTTCCCTGTACTCCACAAATACTTGTTTTAATCCCCCCTTGATTTTTTTGCTTAGAAAACAATGAAATTCTCCTTCATTGTCTATGTATTTTTTCTTTCTGAGCACTTCCCAAAAGTTCAATTTATGATTATTACTGAGATTAATGAAACATTCCCCTTTAGAGCAGACATTCAAAGGTCTTACTTTTTTCCATCCTTTTCTGAGGCAGATCTTAACAGTATTTACATATCTTCTAGTGTAGTTCTTAGAAAAGTGACTTAAAGGAAAGAAGAGAGGAAGTATGTTATTATATGTTTACATGATAACTAATGATTCACTTTCAAGACACTAGGGAAAATGAATGCATGTGACATAGTAGCAGATTCTGCTTTTGCCACTGGGAATATGAATTAACTCCCTTGACTTTAGGAGATTTGTGAGTAAAATTGAACTGGTGTAACTGAGATCAGAGCCTGTTCCAAAGATCTTTAATAATTCCTATAAGGCAAATGCCTTCAGCTGTCAATCTACCAGGCTGACCTGTCAGTGTCACATAATAATTAAACTGCAGCTGGCATTAGTGCAAATTTATAATTGCTATAATCCTTATTGCTGACATGTCAATATTTAACTTACATTAACCTTTCCTTTGAGGCTTACAAATAGTGCATCTCTGGCTTGTTCAGTCTAATTTTTCATGTCATTGCCTTGCTAGGTACAAAGATTTATAATGTCAGTATGTGATGGATACAGACCACTCCTTTACTTAGCCTAGTAAGATGCACTAACTCGAGAATAACACTGGTTTATTTATTTATTTTTCTGCCCTGCCTGCAAACCACTTTTTAACCACTTAAAAGATTTATAACATGAAGGCCATGTCTCAGATATTAAGCATAAGGATGCCACTCTTATGACTTTCAGACAGCTTCTTTGGAGGGTGACACAATCTAAGCCATTACTATATATTACAGACTCATAGTTTCTAGATTTGTTTTTGTTTGAAGTGTAGTTAAAACAAATCAATAGCATTAAAACTGCAGAGAAAGGCATTGGGAATTTTGGAATATTTATGAGAAGTCAAAATTAGGCCATTAGTAGCCTTTCTTTGGAAAACTAATTTGAAAATTTTGACCAGAGGGGAGTTTAATCAAAATTACCTGGAGATTCATGCACAGTCTGGTTGGCAAATGAAAATCATCAAAGGAAATTGTATATTCTCCCACTCTGAAGGGTTCCTTACCTCAAACTATGTTTGAAAGTGGTAAATTGCATGTAAACTTTGATCAGAATAAATAAGCATAGTTTTGCATTAGTCTCTGTGTGATTAGAATTTTTTTTAGTCACTGATCACACAAAAGCTTATAAAAGAATTATAATGAGACACAGTGTTACATTTGGTCTTGAGATACTTGCCATGATCACAAAAAGAACTGAGAAATGTCTCTCAAACTCTGGTGGCTGCTCTTCTGTTCATCCCATCAAACTAAAGCATCCCATATATCCATTTCCAAAGGTCTGGTGGTTATCTTGCCTGCCACTCTATAAGGTTCTGAGCATTGCTTAACAAGTACCCGTATACTTGTCCTTATATTCTTTACAACAATTGTACTGCTGTGGACTAGTATAACAGTTCAACACATCCTAAATGCTGGCATTTACAAATTCTCATTGCAAAGTAAGATAAAAGACTTTTCTTAACATCTGAGTATTCCCTCTTCAGCCTTATCATCTGATCTTTCCTTTGTCTGCTCAATAAAGGCAAATTACAGGTCAGGGCTCTTCCTTGAAAGGGTGAATTAAAATTCTACCCAGTGTAGATATTGTTGGATGATTTACTGAGATTACAAATAACCTGTACTCATGTTTATAATTAAACAATCTAATTTATCACTTACTGTTGTACTTCTGAGGGGTCTTGACTCTTGGCTCCCTGGGGAATTACCGCATATATCTTCCAGATCAAGTTTTAAAGCAGTACGTAAGTGTATAGTGAATTGATCAATGCCAGGAATCATGCGTAGCGGACAAGTAGATTGTACTTAATTCAGATTGATTAACAACAAATGAGAAATGTAAGCATGAAATAAGTACATTAGACTGGACTATATACATAGAACAAATTCTTTAACATCTGAACATTCTATAAAAACTCTGAATTTTCTTTAAAAAGAAATTGTTTTTAAAAAGAAAATGTTGCACTTTTATAACAAATGTTTGAACAGTCTGGAGAATCCATGTGTCCTACAAATTCCAAGAATGAATTTAATGATTGCTATGGTTACATCAACACATACTGTAATATGATATAATCAGCTGTGATGTGCTATGGCACAGAAATTGCAAAGATATGTTTGATTAAAAAAAAGCCATTGCCAATATGTTCTTGTTTTACAAACATACCAGCTATTTTGAAGTTCCAGAAAGGTTTAAGATGCAGGCTGTCAGCTTTATTTAGTTATTGTGATGACTTCTCAAAAGGTTTCAAATTGATCGGGTAACATTTCTCTAAAGAGAATTACCTGGATTTAAGAACTAAAATCTTTTAAAAAACAAGCAGAAACTAATTTCTTCTTGTAAATCTCTTCCAATATTACTTTTCTTGTATTTAAGTGTCCTAAATACATAATAAATAAGTTGTTACATCCCCTTTCGATAATATACTATCCATTTCAATGCCCCTATACTATATGTAGACTCATTTGGCTTCTTGTTCATTTTTTCCACTACTAGATTTTTCAGTATTTCTTTTCTCTTGTATTGAGTCTTATTTTTCCTTAAATTTGTTTCCTGTATTTCTTCTAATTAAATAAATTCTGTAGTTCTCTTTTTAAATTTCTCATATCTTGTGATACTGATATTATGGTCTATATTTTGATACTTTGATTTCAGTGGTTTTCCTTATTTTTCTTATTTTTCTGTCCCAAATGATATTTGCGACTCCAGGCAGATGGCAGAAGTATTCAGAGAAGGAATTAAAAGATAGCACACATTTGTAGATAATGTGTCAAAAGATGGCTCCTCTGTGTAGCACACAACATACTGTTAGAAAAAGTACTGAAACCCCTTTCTAGCCAAGTTTATCATTTCCAAATTATTTTCCACTACAAATTGGGCAATATGTCAAAAATATGTAAACGGTATGAAATAAATGTCTGAAGTGCTTTTAAAGAATAATGTTGAAATGAAGAATGCATAGAATTTATGGTAGAATCTCTCATTTAACTCTGAGAGAGTTTTGGGCTTCCATCTTTTTTTGGTTATGAATTTTTCATTAAAATACCACTGAATAGTACCATGCAGTAACAGCATTGTGCCCTCACTTCAACAGCTCTGTATTTAAGAGAAGGATGCAGTGCCAGCTTCCCTTCTGCTTTTTCTTTTTGCACAGTTGTCCAGCTTTCACTGGCTGTAACAGTCTCAGTCTTGGTTCAGGCTACTTTCAATAGTCTAATCAGTAAGACATGCTTTGGAGATGTAGAAAATACAAGTCTGCTTCTCTAGGAGGAAAAGGCTATCTGGAAGCAAGCTCTCCTATTTGCTTTAACCATGTAGATATTGTACAAAAAGTCATCTCCTCTTTTACTATGTGTGCACTCCTGGAAGTGAACTCTGGTTTGAACTTCCAAGGGCTGGAGAAGCCCTAATTTGGGTGAAAAGTTCAGAGTAGTTCCTATGGAAATGATTTTCTTTTTCCTGGGTGTAGGCAATTACCTGCTTAGTGTGCAGTATGTAGCTTGCATGCTGAGTCTCCTGCTGGGTGACTACTTCTTAGATGTTGAAATGCCTGACTTGATACCTATAACTGACACAATGAAAACTTCCATGAATCTCAAGATCTTGAGATGAGAAGAAACGTCTACTGGAAAATACCTGTTGCTCATCATAAGAAAGCAAATATTGACAATGATTAATTTTTAGAGATTAATTATTTTATGAGTTTTTTAATGTTTAAAGTTACCAGTACTAAGCAGATGGGATAGAATTAGTGTGTTAAACTTTTGTATATGATTTCAGTCTGTCTGAAGAGTGATTTATGCACAAAACATTCACTTGTGGTTCTTGTCTTTTCAGTATGAAAGATCACCGCTATATTTTTTTCTCAGATTTCTGTAGTCTTTAGCCTGTAAAGGACAATTCTAATCGGCTCTGCTGTGCCTGAGTGCAAAATGAGCATCTGCTTCAAAAATAGACATTTATGTTTTCAATATCATAAATTTTACCAGACAAAACCAACCAAGCTTGGAGAGGTGGATTACTGGGTGACATCAACTATCAATAGGTTTCACTGTATTTATGTGAAAGAAAATTCATCAAAGCCAGAGTTATATTCCAAGATATGAGATTGTGAAAAAATCTTTCAGGAAAATTAATGAAGATCTCATAATTACAGACATGTAAAAACCTGTATGTATAGAGCTCAAAAGAATATATGGTTTAATTCTGCTTTCCATGAGGATGAACTAAGTAAGCAAATGAGCCTTCTTTCCAGGTCTAATGTTCTGTGACTATATATTTTATGCTGTCTAATAAGATTTATTTATTCCATAACAGTCAAATTCTTAGGTGTGCCATATATTCAGTTACGATAGAACAGCAGATGCTTGCAATATAAAATGTTATTTTCCCTTCCAGCTCTTTCTTCTAAGTTGGATAGATCTTATAATATGGCTATGGAAAGAAGCACTAGCTGTTCAACTTCAGCAGGAAAGTAATCAAAGAGCATACTCGCAGGTAAAAATATAGCTCAAATTGTGAATGTTGCCCAGCAGACGATAATTGGGTGTATGTGTTTAGGAAGGGTGAGTATCCAAAATTGAACTTTTGAACTCTCAGGCAGAAGCCTCCTACTTGCTAGCTGCAGCTGGTATGGTCTGGCAATAAATTTTTATAACACCTGGACTAAACACAAGTGTCACATCCTGAATCTTCCAATTGAGAAAGAGACTTGAGAGAGAGCCACCAATTAGAAGGCCATTCATGTGTTGTGCTTCCTTGCCTAGACTATCTAGATTGGGAAAACTGGGGGTGTAGGGTCCTGGAAAGAAAAGATGGTGCACAGAAGAGATATTCCCCAAAGGAAGAAGTGGTCTTGGGGAAAAAAAAAGGTAGCCCAGGAAGTAGAAGGTGAAGATTGTGGCCGGAGGAAAGATCTGGGAAGTAGGGGAAAGTCTCAGAGATCAGAGAGCTGCGTGAACAAAAATGCTGGGGGGTGCCCAAGGATGCTGGTTGGTGATGCCCAAGACAGGTGCCTGCAAGCAGCAGCATGGTACAACTTTCTGCTCAACTTCCCTGGGACAGCATCCACCTCCTGCATGGGGACTGGAGATGCAGGGAATCTGGTGTGGCAGGGGGAGCCAGTAAGCGACTGTGTGAGATAACTGAGTGGGGGTATAAGTGATTCTCCCAGGTTTTTAAATAAAGCCCACTATCCAAATCCACTATGGGTTTACTTCATCTCACCTGTGACAGTACTGAGTCATATCCAGCTTTTAATCAGATTTGGGAATTATTCAAATTTGCCTTACTAAAAGGTTATGTTTACCTTATTATAAATTGAATCTGATTTTGTCCTTGATTTGTTGTCTTTAAAGGTTTAGTGTGTTATTAATACTTAATTTTTAAGTTACACTGTACTTACAGGATTTTAAGAATTGCCTTAGTGTCATGAATGAAGAAGTGTGTATTTTTCAGTTGTGTTAACAAAATCCTTTGATATCTACTTATTTATCCTCATATGATCACACATGGTTGAGATTCTAATACATTTCAGTGACTCTTCTTGTATTCAAGATTTTGGTCCTCCAGATACTATATCGTATTGGGTCTATATTTACATCTTACATATATTTGTACTTTTATATTTGTATATTTGGCTTAATTTATATCCTGTTGAACTCAGACAGAAAAGGTCAGTGCTGTCCAAAATTTAATTTTTTTTTTTTTTTCAGAAAATCCTTGTTTCAGAATCAAGAAGACATGACAAAAAATTGCATCTGAAATACCCTGTTGCACTCATGTTTCTTATCTTCCTTTCCCTGGAAAGGATTAGGGTCTGTATATAGATACCTGAATAGGAAATGACCTTATTATTTTTTCATATTTTGTCTCATTTAATTATGTCCTTCTTTTGACACACTTTTGATCTATGTTACCATGCATAAATCATATCTGAGTTCACAGAGCAATCTGACCTTGGGAAAATTAGGCTCTTTCAGGTACAAACTCTATTTCAGAAAGTCTATACAGGTTTGCAGAGATCTAGTTGCAAAAAACGTTGAAAATAGGCAGACTGTTTCTTTTGCAAAGTTTCATATTGAACAAATTTTTGCAGTCTAAGCACACCTAATTTTGTGCAGGTACAATGAGCTACTAGCAAAACCTTTCAACAGATACACAAACCTGGTAATAAAACCTGCTCACCTCTGAGTCCCAGAAAATCAGAGGTAAATTCCTGATCTACATGAAAGCAATGGGGAATTTTACCATTGAATGCAGGGGAATCAGTTCCACCCAATGCAGGGGAGTCAGTTTTCCAAAGCAAATAAAATTGGTCACATGGTGTTTTACTTTTCCATTCACTTGAATTCCTTTTAAAATTTCAGCTGTTTCTGAGATCATCTTACTCCCTCTCAGTTCCAAAAGCAATGCACAAGACAGGGAGAGGGGAAGCAAGTATGGCTTCCTGTAAAACCTCTTGAGACTTTATTGCAGAAACCTTAAGATTAGCAAAGGTGTAAGGAAGAAGCTAAACCAGAAGCACTTGATGGTGATGTGATGATATCAGTATACCCAAACATAATACTTTATTGTGTGCAAAACCAGTCCAGATACTAAGCAATGCAAAAGGTAAGAGTTTATAAGATTTCTAAAATGTATGTACAGCGCAAGTTTCCCTGATCATGTGATTTACAGAGTATTGTAAAAGTCTCAAAAATTATACAAATTGAAAGAAAATCATGCAATTCAGGAGGAATGTATTAATTCATAGAAGTAACAAGAATGTATATGTGTGGACCCACTTGTTATAAACTCATATTCTAATCTAGAACTATTCAACTACCTTTTTGACCAAGGATGTCTCATAGAAGTCCTATGCTAAAGACAGGATTCCTGAAGAATTGTGCTGATTTAGCTTCTGCAGCAAAGTGTTGCCTCAAAGAAACCTACAAGTAACAATGAAAACTAGGAATATGTTTTCCGAGTGGTATCTCATTTTCATGTTTCTCTGAGTGTAATTCCATTTTTTCAACCAGTAACATAACTCTTTGCTTTGAAAAATAAAATTTGTCATTTTCATTTTTGAGCTTGCATATGTAAAGCGGGATATTAGGTAAGAGGTAAAACAAAAAGATTTTTTTTGTGTCTGAAAACATTTAAACCAAATAACAAACTTTTACCAACAGACCCCTTGGATACCTACAGGTGAAGGAAAGCTTAGCACTTATATGAACTGCATATTTTCTACTGATCCACAAGGGTTAATTTGGGGGTTGGTAAAATGAGGTGCCATGGAAACTACTGAGCGCTTTATAAGTCAAGACAGTAGGCCTGAAGGACCACAGAAATGAACTGCTGAAGTATCATGCTGGGCCATGAGGTCCGCCTCCCTGATTTACACATAGCATGTGCACAGCAGCTGTGTTAGGTCAAATGAAGTTTTGATCTAGCCCAATACTCTGTCTCTGAAAATGACCCATAGCAGGTGTTTAGTGAAAAAAAGTAAGAGTGATACTGTTGCCCTATTTACAGACAGTAAACATAGCCTTCTAGCTCATGCATTTTAAGGAGTTCCTGACTGATTTTTCTTAAAAAAAATTGTCTAATTACTTTTTGCACTTATAGTTTGGGTCTTTCCCTTTCTGGGACAATAAATTCCACAGTTTACTCGCACACTGTGAAAAAATGCTCTTATTTCCAGTTTTGTACTTGCTGCTTTATAATTTCTTTCAGTGCTTCTTCATTTTAATCTTTTTCTAGGTTAACTTTTTTTGTACTTCCATGATTTTATAGATTTCTATTATAGTACCCTCTTGGGTCACTCTTCCAGTCAATCCTTGCATTGGGACTACGGTATGCCTTTCATCATCCTTGTTACAATTCTCGTACTTTTCCTAGGTTTAGTAATCCCTTCTGAAAGAAGAAGGACATGGGACAAAATTATAGTACAGTGTTTGAGATATGCATATCCTGTGAAGCTACTAACACAAAGCTAGTTTTGAGTCCTTTCCTCGGCAAAGAGAAATTGGGGCTAGTAATAGGAATCTACCTACTTACATCAGATACTTTATAATAATTAGCATTGGTTTTCTCCAGACACATTTTGGCACAAAAAAATTAGTTTTATGTTAAATTTAATCTGCCCCATTTAAGACTAGAGCATATATATTTAGACCATTTCTCACTTGTAAAAATCTTCAGTAGAAAAGTTTGTAGAAGCTTTATAGAATCATAGAATTGTTTAGGATGGAAAAGACCTTTAAGATTATCCAGTCCAACCATTAACCTACACTACCAAGTCCACACTAAACCAATCAAGGGTAGACTAGACTAAACCATGTCCCGAAGTGCCACATCTACCCGTTTTTTGAACACTTCCAGGGATGGTGACTCCACCACCTCTCTGGGCAGCCTGTTCCAATGCTTGACTACCCTTTCCACAAAGAAATTTTTTCCTAATATCCAATCTAAAGCTCCCGTGACGCAGCTTGAGCCCATTTCCTCTTATCCTATCGTATCGAAGACTACGCCCATCCAAGCCATGAGCTGCCAGCTTCCCAAGTAGAATATTATGGGAGACTGTGTCAAAGGCTTTGCTAAAGTCCAGGTAAATGACATCCACAGCCTTTCCTTCATCAACCAGGCGGGTCAGCAGGTCATAAAAGGAGATCAGGTTGGTCAAGCAGGAATGCTGATTTCTTATGGCATCTTATGCTACATCCTTGTCAGGGAAATTATTTCTTACTTGCAGATTTATGCTCTTGAATTAGAGAAGCCATTGGTGGAGATTTTATCCAGGTAGATTATTTGTGTTCAGAAGCTATAAATCCATCTGGATTCATAAGTGATACTTAGTTTTAATCCATTAAACGTGAACTGTTACTGCTGTAGTCTCTTTAGTTGTTTCAATAGTTCCTGCAGCATTAAATTTATTGTAAAAATGAGCTCCTAGTTGTGAATAGTGAATGAAAGTATACAAGCAGACAGAAAAACATTTAGGTTTGAGTCAAATTTATATGGTGTCATTTTACACCCTTCTAGTTAAATGATCTAAAGACAGATGAGAATTAATCCTTTGATTTAAGTATGTGCAATCATTACTAGCTGTCATGGTTTAGCCCCAGCCAGCAACTAAGCACCGCGCAGCCGCTCACTCACTCCCCCTACCCCGATGGGATGGGGGAGAGAATCGGAGGAGTAAGAGTGAGAAACACTCCTGGGTTGACATAAGAACAGTTTAATAATTGAAATAAAGTAAAATAGTAATGATAATAATAACAATATAATAATGATAATAACAATTATAATATACAAAGCAAGTGATGCACAATGCAATTGCTCACCACCCGCCGACCGATACCCAGACAGTTCCCGAGCAGCGATCGCTGCTCCCCGGCCAACCCCCCCCCAGTTTCTATACTGAGCATGATGTCATATGGTATGGAATAGCCCTTTGGTCAGTTTGGATCAACTATTCTGGCTGTGCCCCCTCCCAGTTTCTTGTGTACCTGGCAGAGCATGGGAAGCTGAAAAGTCCTTGACTAGCATAAGCAGTACTTAGCAACAACTAAAAACATCAGCGTGCTATCAACATTCTTCTCCTACTAAATCCAAAACACAGCACTACACCTGCTACTAGGAAGAAAATTAACTCTGTCCCAGCCGAAACCAGGACACTAGCAAACATATAGTAACAGTCCATGTTCCACTGCTCCCAGCTGCCCATCACTATTTCTCTTCCCTCTCCCCAGCTCTTGGTAATCTCACATTCAAAAGGCCTTTGGATGGAGCTGCTTTGGTGTAAGACTGTGCAGTTCTGGAAGCATACCAGTTCTACTTACGTGAAATTGCACTGAAGTGGCCAGACCGCAGGTGTGAGCAGACTGGATTAATTTCTTCCTCTGGGTCTTCAGGGTGCCATACCTCCTATAATCCTTTTGCAGCCAGGATATGTCTTGCTGGCATCCTTCATTAATACCTCCAACTCGTCTCAGGAAATCTTAGTCTCCCCAGTCTCTACCTTGAGCACCCTTCAGCCCTCTTTAGACACATTAGATGATTGTTAACTTCATTAAACCTCTCCTTTCAGAGAACTTACACAATTATGTCAGGTGTGATCTGTGGAGGTGGGCAGGGTTGGAACTGGCTACTTAGTGGGTTTTGTTTTGCTTTGTTTTGGTAAGATATTTGTCTCAGACAATGGGAAGAGGTCTTATCCCTTTTTTTGATGAAAATCAGTCACAAACTGTCAAGGAAGTCCTTCCCATTTTCTTGCACCGTATGAATGTTTATGTCTGGATGGCGCTGGTCACTGAAGGATGTTTTTTCCCTACTGATTTTAGTGCCACCAGGCTGGCAAGCATAGCTCATGGAAGGACAATGCTATTAACATTTGTCTCTTATTTAGCATTACTTGAACAGCCAGTTTCAGGTTTTTTTGTTATTTATTCCCTTCATGCCCTCACCATGTCTTAAAATCTGTGTGGAGAATACTGAGGCTGGTAGGTCATCATCTCCTCCACTAGATTGCTGCAATACTTTTCTACAACAGGCTCTTCCTATGAAACAAACTGGTCAAAGACTCATTACAAATCCAGTATCTTTGCTTTTTATTCAAAGATCGAGATATATCAGCTAACTGCAGAATGACAGCAAGATAATTGTTATTTCAGCTGTAGAAAATTCAACCCTATCATGTATCTGTAAGAAGGTTTTCAGTAAATATAAAAACTAAAACCATGTGCCAGATATTAGTGAATCCTCATTTAATACTGTGTAACATTCTGGACACCTTTATTCAATAAAGGTTAACTCAAAGAGTCTTGGGGGAAAGAAAAATCTGTAACGATCAAGAGGAGGAAAGCTCTACTGTGTGTAAGGGGAAGGAGAAAGGATGCAGCTAAGTACTGTTAGCTACCTCAGAGGTGAGGCTTCTGTGATTCTGTAGTTCTACCAGTATGAATATGGGGAACAAAGACCCTTGCAACAGCTTCAATTCATTGTGGTTTAAAACCAGCAGACTTAAGTAGGCACTAACAGAAAAATTACTTCTGGGTAACTTCAGGTCTCTAACTCAGATCCTCTGAATCATTGCTTACTATATACTTACCATTGGCTATAAAAGAAATCAGACTCCCAGTGGAAGGTGCTTAGAATCCCATCTGAACTGGACAGTGAGAATATTTCTATTCTACTCAAAAAAATTCACAAGGGTATTTTTGTACCTGACTCTTATTCAGGGATCTGTATTTCCGTTTTTTTCATTGGCAAACTAGGCCTAAACAGGAGTTAGGCAACTATACCTTCATGGTTCTGGGACTGCATAATCAAAATAAGGTAATGAGTAGAAAATGTTCATGTAAGATACTAGCTGAAAGTATTGTTCTCTTCAGATACATGCAAAGAAATGATGGACAATAAGACTAGTGTTGAAGAGAAACAAGCCTTTATTTGTAACTACAGTTGAAAAAGTAAATCTTAATAGAATTACCTTTCTTAAGGTCATAGGTACAGAACTGATACAGAACAAAGACTGGTAAAAAAGGAATTAATTTATTGACTGTGTAGGAATACTTGTAATACTTGGATACTTGAGGGATGTAAAATATGTGTAAATAAAAGACTAGGAGTACACTGAGATCAAATTTTGAACACAAGGAAATGAAAACACAAAAATCAAACTCTTAAAGAGTTAAAGAGATAACAGCCTTATAAAAATGATGAAAAAGTAATTTAGAATTAGTCTTAGGATTTTATGTTAGCTATGAGCACAAAGCTATTTGTCGGCATGATTGCCATGCCAGGGTAACTTGGTGTCTGCTGAAACAGAGGTTTTTCATTTTCTTCACTCTGTGACCTTTTAAAATTGCAGGAGTTCAATGGCAATCAATTTGGAGCATCCATCATTCTCATCACAGTTTCTCCAATGTCCCGGAGTACATGGGTGCTGAAATGGGAAAGAAATTAACAGTTCATTTATGAAATGTGTACTTTCTTTCCTAAGTGCCTGATGAGACTTCTCCCTCTGTCTGTTGCAGATAAATCAGCCTTCATACTTCATTACGCAAAACCTACACAAAATAGCAAAAGCATATGCTGAAATATCTGGAAAAAATCAAGAGAAATACAGAAAATATCAGGTCTTTATTTTGAGTTCCTGGAACAAAGGAAAAGTGAACAATCAACATTATATAAACAATATAAATATTTCAATGAATAGACAGGTCAAAAAAACCCATATGGTGTGCTGGTTTTGACTGCAATAGAGTTAATTTTCTTCATAGTAGCTAGTATGGGGCTATGTTTTGGGTTTGTGCTGGAAACAGTGTTGATAATACAGGGATGTTTTAGCTATTGCTGAGCAGTGCTTACACAGAGTCAAGGCCTTTTCTGCTCCTCACCCCACCCCACCAGCGAACAGGCTGGGGGTGCACAAGGAGTTGGGAGGTGACACAGCTGGGACAGCCGACCCCAACTGACCAAAGGGATATTCCACACCATGCGACATCATGATCAGTGTATAAAGCTGGGGGAAGAAGAAGGAAGTCGGGAAGGTTTGGAGTGATGGCATTTGTCTTCCCAAGTCACCGTTACGTGTGATGGAGCCCTGCATCCCTGGAGATGGCTGAACACCTGCCTGCCGATGGGCAGTACTGAATACATTCCTTGTTTTGCTTTGCTTGTGTGTGCAGCTTTTGCTTTATTTATTAAACTGTCTTTATCTCAACCCATGAGTTTTCTCACTTTTGCCCTTCCAATTCTCTCCCCCATCCCACTGTGAGGGGAATGAGTGAGCAGCTGTATGGGGCTTAGTTGCTGCCTGGGGTTAAACCACGACATAGGGGAATAGATTTTTCTTCATATATAGTATCCAATTCAGATTGTATGTTTCAACCATTACCATTAAAAACAGTAACCATAGAATATTTGCCACAGTTCATTCATTCCAATTTAACTTATACAATATTAAAGAAAAAAAAATCGCAATCAGCTCAAAATACTGGTCACCTGCTTCTGTTTAAAGACACATACTGTACATGGAGCATTCAGTTTTATCCTTAGACCAAAATCCCATTCCATCAGTTCAATCTGTGTGGGTTTTTACCTGTCACAAAAGACTCTTAGAAGAAATAAGTCCAGAAAAATGCCTTTAAGTGCAGCAGACACAAATTATTCAGAACAGCATGGCTTAATTATTCTTCCATAAGTAATCTGTAGTTACTCATGTGCTCTATGTTGTGGCTGTGGCTGTCTAGTGCAGGTAGTCTTTCAAATGGGGAAACAAAAGTTTCATAGGCTTGTTCATTTCTGGAGGTTACTCCAGTGAAGGCACGCTCTTCTCCAGTGCCCGATTTGGGCATGTGTAGTGCATCACAGACAGCATTATCAAGACGACTTCTCATGTATCAAATTTTGTGGCATGCCTGACCTGATCCTGGTGCTCTGACTTGACCTGTGTACACTACATACACCCTGTGATGTAGTACACACTTTAGCATGGGCTGCAGTTGGTGGTGTTGCCAGTGTATCCCCAGTCACCCTAGTGTGTCACCACATTATGTCAATCTGGAAGAGAGGAGAGAAGGAGGAATGGTTTCAGAGAGCTCTTAGAAGAAGGCATAGATACCCCAGGGAAGGATATTGTGACAGAACCAGAATGATCCACGGATCCATTGTCCTGAAAGGCACTGTCTGTCTTCCATATCTGGGTTGGAAGGTGGCACCTCCACTGAGCTCTGGCCAGTGTGTCTTAATAGTCTGGGAAGACAGGAGAATGCAGTTCTGATGATGAGATACACGTTTCCATATCTGCGCCCCTTAGCCAGTGAGAGCCCTCTGCCCCCCACTGACATTGACATGATATTAAGGTGTATAGATATTTTGCTGGTGATAGCAGTGGCAACCAAGGTGTCCGTAACCTTATTCTGACTACCATAGCTGTATTCAATAACAGTTCTTGCTAGGTGTGGCTCTTGCACGTTGGGCTGCTTGAGTCTCTTGAGGGTCTCTTGGCATTTCCTGTGAGAGTGACCCAGTGCCACTGTGGAGAATGCTGTCAGAGCGGCAGCACTTTCCACACCAATGGCCTCAGTGGGCCAGGCTCTCTCAAGTCAGCTTCAAGTATATCCTGATAGTAATGCATCCAGAATAAAATCGTGCCTCATGAGAGATATCTCCAGATGTGCTGGAAGAGATCAGGGTCAGATATAGGAAAATGCTGAAATTGTAAGCAAAATCCCTGTTTCACGGAAGTCAATGGGAAAACTCTATTTTAGTGCATTGCATCACCCTACTTTGTGATTGGTGAAAATTATACAGATACACATCAAAAGGAAAGTCTTAGCTCAGAAATGGGATATTGGCATCAATCACCTTCTGACCTACTCTATAGCTTCAGGTTTTCCAGGTCTTTTGAGGCCATGTTTTCTCAAGTCTTACAAAGGTAGCATTCAGCTCTAGTAAGATAAAGTGCCACTTACAGAGCTGCATGTGTTAGTATGTGGAAACATTAGGTTGCAAATATTACAGAAGTTCATGATTCCATTGGAGATTTAGATGTTTCACTTTTCTTTCCAGTGTACTCCAGCCTGAGCAAATCTTTCATTTAATTATTTCCTGTTTAATAATTGATGTTTCAGCTGCGAGTCTATATACATACCTTACAAAACTATTTATGTAAGAATTTTTATACTTGAAGATCCTAACTGAGTCAGTATTTTGGTCAAATACCTTGCTAAACTACTGTTTTACTATAAAACTAAGGGTGAAGTGGGGAGGAGACAATTTGCCCAAACTGTATCTCCATAAGGACTGAGTAAGACCCAAAATAGCTTGAGGCTATTAATATTGCAAATCTTTGTACTAGAGCTTTCAAAGTGAATGTACTTTAGCATCAAACTGGCAATTAAAAAAGAATCAGAAAGTAAATCTTATAAGCCTCTACTTTGTGAAATTCCCTAGTGCTGCCAGTATTAAAAAATATTTTCTGTGTTCCTGGAAATCTCTGAACAGCAAAAAAATGTAAATAAAAAGAAGATAGTAATACATGTGATTGCATTTTGCTTATCCATGTCAATCAAAAAATAATAAGCATCAATTCTTATCAAAGATCCCAGCAAAACACACTTCTGATTACCAATATTAATCACTCTGAAAGTACACTTATTAGCAACTTTGATGGTCTTCCATTGTGCAATGTGCTGATTCCTTATCTTGCCATCATCAAGTAGCAGAAGTGTTTTTATCTCATAGACTAGGATGCTATAATGAGTTTCTATGTGCTTTGGCGTTTTTTTGGTTTTGGAGTTTGGGGTTTTTTTTCCATTTTCCTGGAATCTAAATGGAACAGCATGAGAAATATTTTTGCCACAGCCAACAAACTCAGGATTTAAGAGCAAGCATTGTGACTCTTGAAGGCACATTTTAAGCTCTTTTAGTCAAGCGCTTTCTGAATTTGTTTGAATATTCAACCCCAACACCTCAGGGAGATTCATAAATTGAGCAGAGTTTTATTTTCTATTTTATAAGACAGTAGATGCTTCTTTTATTCCCAAGATCATGTTACAAACTGACAGATACCCTCCAGCTATTATCAAAACAAACCAATATTTATTATTCAGAAAAGAAAAAAATTGTTGTGGTACCGAGTGTCTGAAGAGGGAAATAAGCATGATGCATGTTCAAAAGTAACTAACCTCTTCATTCACTCCTGCCTGAGTTCAAACACCCTTTGCAGTGCTGTGAAGTAGCTATGTGTTGGAATTAGAGGACAGAAACCTTGGATGTGCTTTGGGCTGGTCCCTTTTCTGTATACACAGCAAACCAGAATTGCTTAAGGATTTCTCTCAAAGGCATATTCTGTCTAGAGAGGTATGCATCTGAAAACAATTTGTTTGAATGTGTTTGAAAAATATTTTTTTGGTAGAGTTAGCATAGAAATGATGATGATGGTAATGGTTACTAGTAATAATAACAACTAATAATAATAATAATGAAAAAAAAAAACCTGGGTTATCTCACTTGGAAAAACACTTTTAACATCTGTGCTATACAATATACTCTCATACCATTTTAAGGAAAGGATAATCTGCCTGTGGTACTGACATTGATAATTCTTTCATTAGTTATACAGAGAAGCTTTGGAGCTAGCACTCAGCAATGTGTTCATTTAGTCAGGTGGCTAAGTAGGCAGCTAACCATGAAGTTCAGAGCAGGATCACAGCAAATCCTGCTGTTGGTGCTCAAAGGCACATCTATGTTTCTGTCAGGTGGTTTAAAACTGATGCTTCAGAGACAGAAAAAGAAAATGAACACAAGGGGGGGGGGGGCAGTGAGGATCCATTTAATTTTCTAACTGAACATTAGGAGTACCTTCAGGTTAATAAATAATTTATGAAGTATTATCTTCAGTGACCATGGATATGGCATGGTCAGAGCACTGTATAGATAATGGCACTTAACTAACCAGTATGTGACCAGTTGTATCACTTCCTTTCTTTTCTGCAGCTATTGAATACTCCTCAGTTGTGTATGCCTGGTTGACAGAAATCAGTGTCTCTTTATTGACTTCAGCTATTCAATGGCTCATAATAGAACTCTTTTGGTCTAATTTCTTTGATCTTATAAAATGATGAAATGTTGTTTATTTGTGGGGGAAAAAAAAGGACTCAATGAAGCAATCTTACGGCTTCCTTCAGCTTCTACTCTCATTACTAATTTATCTGAACCCCAGACATAAACCAGTCAGTGCATTTACCCACAATAGAGTGACTCATTGGCACTCTCTCTGACACAAATCATATGCTTTCGAATTCTTGTAGTCTTTTGCTCCCTGTGACCTCATACATTTGCTTATTAGAAAAGACTGAGAAAATTGAAAAGTACCACAACATGTGGTTAAACAGCACTGCTTCTAATAATAATGTTAGAAATATGTGTCTATACATTAAAGAAACAGACTAGACATATGCAAAACAGTAAAAAGACAATCTCAAGAGTCTAAGTGTCATCAAATGAGCCAAGAGATACAGAAAGTGTATGTAAAGAAACAAAGGGAAACAATGACTTAGCAAAAGCAGTACAGGTATTAGCACGGCCATAACCTAGTTGTGGTAATTTTTTTTTTTTTTTGGTCATGTCTCTCACAAGAGATATTTATTGAAGGTTATATTAATTCTACTATTGAGGTTCCCTTTCAAGAATGCCCTGATAGAAAAATATCCCTGCTGAAACCCAATAATTATAATATTTCTTGATGGAAAATACATATATAATCACAGTAGAATGTGATTGTCATATTTGATTCACACTGCTTTTCTGGAAGTGCATTTGGCCTCCTGAGGTATGCCAGAAATCCTGAAGAAATACTGTTTTAGTATCAAGATAGTGGTGAGATATCTGGTTATTTTGTAACATTAAGTTCAAATTAATTTTTAGTCCTGGAGATACAAGTATTGTCCTACCTTTATTAAATTATATTTTATGGTTTTCAGAGTATTCCACTACTATGGAAATTTGCTGGTTGAATACTTTTGCATAACCAACTCCTTATTCAGAGTAAGCTTTAACTTCAAGCATTATATACAAATTAATATATAAGATCATAATCATGCCTAAAATGTATTTCAGTATGTTGCTGTTCTTGACAAAAAAAATACTGATTCTTCCCCTTCCCTTGGGAACTGGTATACTTCAGAGTCAGAGACAAAACAAAAACTAGTTTCCTTGTGGATGAGGTTATTTTGAAAGGAGACAAAATAATATAGGCAAGGTTTGTGTACTCTCTATTACTTCATGTACAGCCGCCATTTTCTAACAATGAAAGCCTAAAATATAAAGTGACATTTTAATTCTCTCAACAAAGAAAGAACAAGAAATAGTATAATATAAATTCTATTATATTAAGCATTTCACTCATTTTATGGTCAGTAAGTGATATGAAAACCATGTCTTTTCAGCTTGTTATTGTTATATTTCACCTTAATATGTCATCAGACTTATTCTAGGAATGGATACAAATAGAAAAATCTCAAAAGCATCCAGTTTTCAGTCCACTTCACCAATGACCAGCTGCAATAGTCAAGAAAATTAAAGTGCTAACTTGCTTATTTCTTAGTGCACAGATATATTGATAGCTGTAACAAGCAGCTGATGCATTCAAGTATCAGGAAATTAATAGAACCAGAAAACAAATGTCATTCTTCTGCTTTACATTATGTTTCAATAACTTTAGGAATTACTCCCATTGACCAAATTAGGGGTGTAGAGAGCCTTTGGTTATTTAATTTCATTTTTGGATTTTAAATTTATGTTTCAGAACCCTGATGAAATCACTGGATGTGACGAAATAAGAGTTCTCCTTTTCTGCATCCAGCTGCCTCTCTGTGTACTATGCAGGAGAAGGAGGTATTGGCACAGATTTAACACTGGGTTTCATTTGCGGTTATTGCTCACACATCAGGCTGAAGAGATGAGAGAGAGAAACTGCTTAAGATAGCTCACTCTGAAGGTAAAATTGTTAAATTGCAGTTGGGTTCATTCCAGGGGTGTTGACTGTGATAAATTAAGAAGGAGAATAAGACTGCAGCTATGGACAACCTGGGTAATTAAAAAGGGACAGAAAGGCCTTCTAGTGACTGAAGAGCCTTTAGTGAATAAAAAGGGTCTGGTGAAATCTGAACATACAGGCTAGCAGTCACCAAATGCACGTCTTCAATGGAATGCCAGTATATTTTGGGGTGTGTGTGTATGTACAGGCTGCTTATTTCAACAAGTTTTCTAGGCTACTGTGGTTCAAGTTTTAGGTAAGCAGCTAGAGTTTGAAATGTTTATCTTTAGCAAACTTCCAAACTCTATTTCTGTTGAGACTTAAATTTTCAATATAGGGAAGGAAGTGTAGAAAGAAAGAGAGAAGCAGAAGAAACCTGCTGCATTTTCAAAGGTAACATTTAGCAACATGTTTCTACTTCAAAAAGAAATCAGAACTCAGTAATCTTACAAAGAATAATAAGGATTTAGACATATAAAAGAACTGAGTATTTAATCTATTGAATCTTCCTACTAAAGCAGGATGATTCTCTTCAATCTGTGTTTGAATCTAGCTTTGAAGGTGTGGTGGTTTAACCCCAGCTGGCAACTAAGCACCACACAGCCTCTCACTCACTCCCCCCTGCTGGGATGGGGGAGACAATTGGAAGGACAAAAGTGAGAAAACTCGTGGGTTGAGATAAAGACAGTTTAATAGGTAAAGCAAAAGCCACGCACACAAGCAAAGCAAAACAAGGAATTCATTCAGTACTCCCCACTGGCAGGCAGGTGTTCAGCCATCTCCAGGGATGCAGGGCTCCATCACACGTAACGGTGACTTGGGAAGACAAATGCCATCACTCCAAACCTTCCCCCCTTCCTTCTTCTTCCCCCAGCTTTATATGCTGAGCATGATGTCATATGGTGTGGAATATCCCTTTGGTCAGTTGGGGTCAGCTGTCCCAGCTGTGTCCCCTCCCAACTTCTTGTGCACCCCCAGCCTGTTTGCTGGTGGGGTGGGGTGAGGAGCAGAAAAGGCCTTGACTCTGTGTAAGCACTGCTCAGCAATAGCTAAAACATCCCTGTATTATCAACACTGTTTTCAGCACTAATCCAAAACAGTCCCATACTAGCTACTATGAAGAAAATTAACTCTATCCCAGCCAAACCCAGCACAGGTTTCAAAAGAACTTGAAATACTTTGTACTTCTAGTTTTTCCCACTCTTACTCCCCTCTCTTCCCCGCCCCCCCCCCCCCTTCCCTTTCCATTTTCTTCCTTTTGGTACTTCACAGTCTTTCTTTTCATTTCATGTTACAGTTGCTGTGGAACAGTATTTATATATAACATGCTGTTTATACATAGGGTACACTGTATAGGGTATTTGCAGAGGTGTGGATTACCTGCCTGAAATGAGAAGACTTCTGCACCATTCCATTCACACAGATGAGGTTTCTTTCCTTTTAACACCTAATGATACATCCATCTTTGTCAAAGCCTATTTACTATAAATTAGCTCAGGCATATTTCTTCAGTGACTCAAGTCCTTCTTTATTACTCCTCATTACTTGATGTTCCACCCAATTTAATCACATCTGCATACTGGGAAATTGTCCTTAGACTCATTATTCTAGTTGTTTGTATTATGATACACTTAATAAAGCTGAATTCTTAGTTCTCTCTATTATATGAGGAATTTTATCACTGTATATGTAAACTGTTCTTGATGCCAGATCTAACACTGTATCTTTGACATCATTATCATTTTATTTGAAATTTATGACAGCAAGATGTTAAAAGCGGTGCCTACATTAGAATGCCAATAAAAGTTGCCAGGAATGTGAAAGTTGTAGTTAAGTCTTGGTCTATTTTCCCAGTGATACTTCAAGCTATTTCAAGACAGGATTTTTGAAAATTAACATTTTGTTAGCACCAACCTCCAGACATCTTTTCTGAAAAGAAAAGTCTTTTGACTAATGGGAATGTGGTCTGGTGGCTATGATTAGTGACAACAGCTAGTTTATATTCCTGACACTCACAAATTTTGCAGTGTGGTCTGGAGCCATTATGTACATAAGCTCACTCATAGGTAAAATGTACACAGAAGTGCAATACCTAGTGTATTTTGGAAAAAAAACTACTTCCTCATATTGAAATGCTTTTGTTTTCATAGGACGAGACAAAACTTAAAGGCTTATACCTGATTATTTCATATTCTTTAGAAAGTTCATGTCCAAATCTAAACCTTGTGACTGAAAACTGTTACTAAAATTGGCAGCCCATGCTCATCATCAGAATAGCTCTTCTTCATTATCATGCAATGGCATGAACTTCTTGTGAAGCTGTCAGAGTTGTTGTTCATTTGTTATCTGTGGAGTAATAAATCTTTGTTACTAAAGTTTTTTCCTATTCAGTGCATAAAACAAAAGCTTGCACTAAAAACTAGAGCTATATAAATAAATCTCCATACTAAAAGCAAACCTAAGTTGTAATTGCTGAATTTTCCCTTGGTTTTCAGTAAAACAATTAACTTATTGTGCATTTGAAAAGATCTGGATATCAACTCGAGTTTGCACGAAAGGATCTTAAGTTCACTCCAGTTTTGGAGCGACTGTGGTTTTTAGTGACTTCTAGGTGGTTTGACATTTAGAGTTTTACTTAATAGCAGAAGTAATAAAAAACTTTTAATTGCAAAACAAAGATATTTACTCCTTAGAATTTGTGATAATATAAACAGAACCAAAGCAAGACATTTTCTGAAGCTCTAGAAATCATGATAACCATTTTTCAGATTTTATATTTTCTTTTACTTTTTTTTGGTTGGTTGGTTGGTTTTTTTAATATTTTAGTAATTCCCGGTTCTGGAAGCACAAGTAACAAGGTACTATAGATAGGGCACTTATTGCAGGATTTTTACCATAACAAAAATAAAGGAATAACCTCATTCTCAGATCTGTATATCAAAAATCTTTAGGTAATATATTGACTATTGGTCATTTTTTCCTGGAATAAGAAATTCTGAGGTTTGGTCATCACTGTCATTGCTTCTTGATTTGAAGTAAATTCAAGCCAGCATCTGAAAACAACTGATGGCAGATTAGGATGACAAAAATGGATTTTCAGTTTGTCTCCTGGTCCTACATTTCTAAATAATACATAATCAATGACATGCTGCCATCACTGGTTAAAATAAACCAGTTCTCCATTAACCAGGCTTCACTGCACTTTTGTCATAAACCTTGAAGTTATGTGATAATACAACATATACTCAGATCCTGTGGCAAAGTGACAACATAAAATCAGTGGCAGGACATTATCTTAGCCTATAATCAGAAGACTTGACCAAAAAAACCCAAATGAAACCGAACAAAAACCCCCAAACCATAGGCAGAAGAGAAGCCAGCACATTTTAAAGTCCGTGTGTGCATACATTCACATAGCTGTGCCAGGAACAACATTGGTCTTATTCCTGTCTTTTAAATTTGACCAAATGGAAGAATAAATGTTCTAAAAAATATTGAAATGAGGGATCCTCATAATAGTTTATTGGATTTTTAAATATTTCAGAATTGTTCTGAAAAGGCACTCACTACGTTGGTATAATTTGTCATTAATAAAATATATTACAATCCACAGCAATCATCATTCAGGTTTCTTTTCTACAATAATAGCTCCAAACCCCTCACCCTAGTGTACTCCAGGATATGCAAGCTATTCGGTAGCAAGCGTTCACTAGATATAGCTGAAATACTGCATAGAGCTGATATTTATTATAATATTTATTGATTCTCTGCCTAGCAGCATATGACTCTCATTCTTTGCTTACAAAAATATAGGAGATAAATTAAAACATCACTATCCTCCAAGATCTTTACTCCATTTTAAGCTTTCACTTAGTTTGTATGGTATATTTGCATTGTTGATAATTTGGCAGCAAGTCAAAAAAGTCATTGAGATTGTTTATCTCAATATCTATGCAACCTTTACTCTGTATAGAAAATGGCTGATGAAGTATTAAACTCATATTTTTTTCAATGGATTTCTAATCACTATGGCAGTACCATAAATTCATGGGTTGAATTCAGTGACCTTCAGTCAATATAGCATCATGTTTGAGACACAGAAATTAATTTTCCTCACAAACATGTTTATTGTGTGTCTTCCCTTTCTTATAGTTGGAATTCATGAAGGCAATACAAAGAACTAGCAGGTACATAGGCAACTCTTTATCTAATATTATGAACACTTTAGACATGTTTTAAAAATGGTTTCTGCTCAGTACAACCTTGCCTATGCTTATCTCTTTCATCAAAACCTGAAAGAAATTGAAAGACAGGTTAATTAAAGAGAAACATTCAGAGACTTGAGAGTATGGATTGAAAGACTAATTACAAGTTTTCTATACTCTCCTTTGTTTCAGTTTTCCGTTTGTAATTTTCCTTCACAAAAAAATGTCAATTTCTACTAGAATTAGCTAATAATATTGAGTTCCTCAGCCTCCATTTTAATATTTTTTATGGTTTGGGGGTGTTTTTTTGTTTGTTTTTACTTCTTGATGTCTTTGGGGCTCCTACATCCTGTTTTCCTTAAGCAAAAAACAAAGTGGGGGAAACATGATCGTGTAAATTTGATGGAAAAGCCATGTTCCACTGCTCAGTTTTATAAATTATGCACAAATATTGACTTACGTATGCTGTAAGACCTCCTAGAATAGGGCCCCAGCATGTGCATCTGTTGAAAGAGCCTGCCAAAAAAAGTGTATTTCAGCCTCCAACATGTAAAATATGCATATTCAATTACAAAAAATCCTGA
Organism: Pelecanus crispus; assembly: GCF_030463565.1. NCBI lineage: Eukaryota > Metazoa > Chordata > Aves > Pelecaniformes > Pelecanidae > Pelecanus > Pelecanus crispus. Next base: position 68,991,450 of record NC_134646.1, on the reverse strand, counting down.
CATCATTTCAAAAAGGTTTCAGTAACTTGCTGCAGTCCCCAGGAAGCAATAACTTGCGTGCCAACAACTCATGTAAGTTTTATGTATCTATTTAACTTGCTTAAACAACAACACCAAAAATAAATTAACTGCATGGCATTTCTTATAGCACGTGATACACTGGAATTCCCTTCAAAGAACATTCTTACGTATAGCAACATATATGCAATCATCTCTCTACTTCATGCACCATTTTGAGAGTAGGAGAGTAGGACAGTCAACCACAAGCTGACATGTTCAAAATGCTTGGTTTTGCCAGATGTTTTTCTTTTCGATAATTTTTTGCTTCAGTGTACTTGACAGTATTCTCCAACTTGTTAAAAAGAACCAAAACTATAACCCTGAATATTTATGAAAAGAAATGCACACTTTGAAACATCACCTTTGGCATTTTATTTCTGTGCCAACATTTAAGTTATATTTTGGGAGTGTAGCAAATGTTTAATGTATACACATTCTTTTGAATAAGAATATGAACTTTCATGGACAAAAAAATGTCTTGTACTCACATTTGCTTTTCTTCTCAGTTTCTCTGTGCTATTCCTATATGTGCTACAGTCTCTACCAAATGACTAGCAATAGAATATTAACCCTACCTCATACCTAAAATAAATATAGATAGGCTGACCTAACCACAGGCGTACTTTTAATGAACACAATTTTGAGTGTTTTATACAGCTGTAATCTGAGATTAGGAACATATGGTTCTGGTGGTAAATTAGCACTATGAAGATATATAGCAGTGAAAATTTCATGACATTTTCAGAACACATAAAGTACCCTGGGCTTCTATAAATTCAGACCTAACTCATTTTGAAACATGAAGGTTGTAGCCTTGTCAAAACAAGTCTGAATAATGATAATACTATAATGATTTATTGAAGTTCTTATGAGGAATAATAAGGAGAGTTTTAAATTATCATCTGTATTAGTGTTTCATCTGCATGGGAATCATATAGAATTATGTCTGAGGGTAATAAAACCTCTACAGAAAGGCCAAATAATTACTGGGATAAAAAGACAAAATCCTGTGAAATAATTTAATTTCATTTCATTAGATTTTCCTTTCTGAGACTATCTATTAAGGGGACAAAAACCAATGGATTTGGAAGTCAGCCTTGTTTTCCGAGCTCCATCTGCATGAGTACGGTTCTGGATCCATGGACGCAGAGCACTGCACGAGCATAGGAAGGACTTAACTGTGAACAATTCCACCCTCATCAGACTTAAAAGGTACACTCTGTGCACATTGTGCTTCAGAGAGTCTTTTTCAATTTAGTTCATGCTCTGGAAAGAGTTGTATTTCTAGAAATACAGAGGGAAAAAATGATTCAAAACCAATTTTGGACACCCATTTCCTGAAGTGAATACTTGCTGGGAAGCAAAGTTTAACAACTAGTTGTAAATTGAAGCTCATGCATGTTTGAATAATAATGTCCACTTTGCCTTGATTTTTTTTGTTGTTGTGCCTACATGCCAATGAATATGGGGGCTAAGGGAGTTTTTAAGGGACCCTGTGGCTCAAAGACTTTACTTTGTAATTTAGATGGGAAAAACAAAGGGTAAAAGGAAAAGAATTATGAACATGTAGTAAGTCTCTGCCACTGATGAGTGAATGCCTGTATTTGTAGAAAGCAGACTGCTGTATTCAGTGGTCTTGGAGAAACTGAGTCCATTGGCTAGACTAGGCTTTGATCAACTAAGAATTGTTCTGCAGGAGCTATGAAATACCAAGCATTTGGCTATGGCTACCTTTCAGGCATTAAAAACTTAATTTTTTATTTGGTGGTAGTAGTTACTTTAGAAAGAGTTAATCAAGGCTTTCCCTTTGCTTTTGATAGGACTGAAAGCAAAGAATGGGATCATACCAAAGAGAGAGGGAAAGACTGGTTTCATATAGTCAAATGCAGATATTTTGCCCGTGTTTTGTTCAGCCCAGTTTAATTGAGGTTTTTTCAGGCTTCAGGAATTACTCAAGGAATTTGTGTCTCGGATTTCTAATTCTCAGCCTCCTATCATGAGTGGAAAAAAGATAACATTTGGACTCCCTCCTAGCTATCAGTTGAATTAAGTTTGATGAGTAGAAAGCGTAAGGAAAAGCTGAGAGGAAAAAAACATATATGCAAGGGAAATACCTCCTTCACCAGCAAATTTACTGATTTTTTTTTAATGAAAGTTATGGTCTAAAACAAATGGATGCAAATTAATAATGGATTATTTTACCTGTCTCTGAAGATCATTCATAGGTTAGGTTTTACAGAAGTAGACTGTAAGTCCATTTTTATCTTATATTTTCAGAACTATAAAATTTGAAAATAATAAATATGAGGGCATGAGAATTTTATGAAAGTACTGTGGTTTCCAGAACCACAGTTGACCAGAAGACACATAAGTAACCTTGTAATTATATAGCAATCAAATTTAGCAAGAAAAATATACTCAAACATATCAATAAATCCATGAGTTTTAATATTCCAGAAATAAATTGTGCTACCCCATAAGTATCTGTCAGGACTTCTCTGCCATCATGAATGATAGTGTTATCTGAGGTACAGTGTTAGAGAGAGAGAGAGGGAAAGACAGGGAAAAGGAGAAAGTGTGAGAGGGAGAGGAGAAAGTCACTCTGTATATACCAAAACAATTACTTTTTATAATTGCAGGATATACTACAATTTCCCCCCCTGCCCCCCTTATGATCAGGTCTGAAGAATGTTACTAACTACATAGGAACTGAGCAGCCCATCTGGATGTAGTAGCAAAAATATGATGCATTGTGGAAGTGCAATGCAAGCTGTAGGTACTGTAGCAATATTTTTTTTTCTTTCTGTAGGCAGATGGCAAAAACAAATTTCTAGTGAAATGAGCTATAAATTCCTTTGGTACTAGGACTCCAACCAAGACATAACAAGTCTCGATTCTTAATTAGATTAACCTACAGAATCCTTGGACTAATAATTACTGTTTTATTTCTGTTTCTCAAAGGCAAATAACTTTCAGGACCTTTAGAGAGTATGATCCTATTAATCCATTTGTCAGTACCTTTTTTAATATTAAAGAAAATAAATTTCAGTTATTTTAATACCTAGTTTAGAACTGTAAGGAGACATGGGTAAAGAAAACAATTGATTCAAATTGAAAACTTATACTGTCTTTGAGAAAAAAATATTAACAGGAAGTGCTATCACCACATAAACTTTGAAAGGACTATATGCAAAGGGTTTATTCTTAAAGTCTGGGTACTTACTGGTTAACATTACTTTGAAGATAAAAAGCTACCAATAAAGGTAGCAGTCAATTTAAAAAAAAAATTATAAAATTAAAAAAAAAGTCACAACTATACAAGCCTCATGAAAATTAATCCAAGTTTAATGAACCAAGAGGTTAAAATCTCATAAGCATACATAAAATAGGTGAGCCTTTCCATTGACTGAGAAGATAGTTGGACTTGATGATCTTAAAGGTCTTTTCCAACCCAAATGTTTTTGTGATTCTGTTCTCTGATTCTAAGGAAGTATGAGTGAAGACCTGAGTAACACCAGTACCACTTAGCTCTATGTGATCATCCTGATTTATGTTTCTTACTTTTTAAAAGAACTGTTAAGGTAACTCTTAAGGTTTCAAGATTACTTGCACAGGGACATCTCTTTGGGAAAGCTGTCCTGGAATTCCCCATATTTATATAAACCCATTCAGGTTCATATGAGACTATACCATGCTATCTCCCTTATTCTGATTATTTCCAAGGAATTATATTCTGTCAGAAGTTCTTGCAAGGTGTAACAAGGACAGTAACCTCTTGGAGAAGTGTATGACTCCAAGACCTGAAGATCCCAGGTTCATTTGCATTGGAATCACTTTAAAAGTAGTCCACCAAGGAGCATCACTGAAGCTCTTAAGTAGGAACTATAAGAACAAAAGCATCTGTATCCTTCCAGAGCCTAAAAAAAGTTTATAAAAGTAGGTATTGTTGACTAGGGAAGAAGGGCATATTCTTAGCACCTCTTCTGTTCTTCCTTTGCTGTTTTCAGGGTGACTCTCTACAAGGTAATTCAGATTAAAATCATACATTAGTATAACTTCTGCTAAGCACATCTAACTTGATAGGCAGTGGAATTTAATTATCAACATCAAAACAGTAACTAAGACATTTGAATCTATGATCTCACAGGGAGATGGTGTACAGTGAAGAATAATTACAAGATTAACTGGTATATATGGTCTGAGTTCAAGAATATTGAATCTGTTAAAAGACATGCACTTTTCTCCTTTAAATGCTTATTTGCATGCAGCAAGATACATGTGACTTCTATAATGGGGATAAACAGATGACACACGGAAGCCTTTTTAGTTATTATGAATACAATTCAGTAACAATAATATGAATCAATAATTCTCTTTGTTTTTCTCTAGGCCAGATATTTTACAGGATATTTTAAACAGTGACTTGTTTTTGTATTTAAGAACAGCTGTACGTGGCAGTTTAAAATCATGTTACCATGGAACCGATCTCTTTACACTCAAGAGGCTGAGCAGACACAGCAGCAAGGCATAACCCAAAGCACCTTACTAATTTTGGAAACTAAACCAACCCCAAATCTAAACCAACCCCAAATTCTAGATTAATCCTACTTTTTTAAGAAAACCAAAACAGAACCTACAATTGTATCTCTAATTTTTTTTTCAATCATTAGCAGTGGAAACAGTTTAGAAAGCATACAAGCTCCAGGTCAGAACTTTTACAGGGAAGTTGGTTTTGGGTAAACTTGGAACTCATACCCCCTGAGCTGGACAAGACCTAGTTATTTTTACAATATAATTAAAAAAAAAAACCAACCCTTATGTTATTTACTAGGAAAAAAGCCTTCTTGAATACCAAGAATTTGTGTTTCTAAAACATTCAGGTGTCTTTGAAACCCCAACACTAGAACTACTTCAGTCTAAATTAAAAATAAGCTACCATCATGCATTTCTTTTTTATTTCTCAGGCAGCTTTGCCTTGCTGTCCAAGACTTTTCCATTTTTTAAGTCTGCTGTGCCATAGTACATATGCTGTACCCACTTAAAAATACAGATTTACAGCTAGTCAGACAAGAATATTTCCCTTTAACCAAAGATACATGAGAAGATAATTACCCGCAAGAATAAGTGACTTCCTTGCCTGCAGTTTGGAAAGAGGCATTAATAAGCACTTACCTAGAGCGTTATGAAATGAATCTTTAATCACAAATAGAAGGAAACTTGGATATATTTAAATATATGAACACCAGTACTTGAGCATTGCTCCAATTCCCTTAGTATTTAATGAAGAAATATCACCAAATGGGCACAGAAATATATAGTGGAAAATGGTGGCAAGCAAGAGTTTTCAACAGTTGTGCTTTGTTTTATCGAACTACACTTTGGCAGAACAATACACTGCTGCCCCACTGGGTGGCCCCTATGCTATACTTTTAATATTTTTTGTGTTTTCAAATATAATTTCTTTTAAGAATATTTTAATTTATATGATTAGCCAGACCAGAAGCTGGAAAGATAATATTTTTTAACTTCCTTTCTGATGAATAATAAATGTCACATAGGAATTAGAAAGTAGGATGTAGTCGCATGTGCCATCTGCTGCATATGGGAACAGAACAAAGATATTAGACTTTAAATTAGGGGTTGCTTCATAGAAACACAAAGATGAAAGGAAACCACACCGATCACTTGGAAAGTAATACCAGTCTCTATCAGTCATTAGAAATCTCTATCAGTGCTTAGAAAATCTCACAATATGACAAGATCCTCTTTAGAACCCTCTAAGGAATATCTACAAAGTGTATTTTAAATAGAAATTAATGTCATTAAACTTATACAGTCTTCTGACTATTTATTTTAATTTCTTTTTAGTTTCATCCAGGTGCCTAAGGCCTGTGATAGAAGGATATGTGGAAACATTTCTGAGGTAAAATATGAAACCTTGCATGTCACATTCCCATAGCAACTGACTTCGCAACAGTAAGGAGAGATACATATTTATACACAAATTCACTTAAAAAAAACCTTATCCACATTTTACCTCAGTGGTGGAAGCTGTTATTGTGCCCATCACCCTGTGTATAAAAACCTTCATGCCATTCATCTGCTTCAAATCCAGATCGTTTATGTAGTGAAAGCTACTTCTATCCATTCCAGCTGCCCATTTGATCTCAGCTGTAACTGAAGAGTCAGATGTTGAGCCAGCCATAAGTGACATGGATTAGGCTTGTCTGCAAGGTGGCACATCCATGAGACATGACAAGGAAGGAGGCGGCTGGTGCTGGCAGGGATGGTATCCTCTGGGATGTGTGAAGGTGGGATGATGGAGGTGGCCCCAGCACTCTGGGAGCTGTCCTGTGTTCAGGGCCTTCCCTATCCCTCCTGCTCCAGATGTCGGCATCTTTACAATGAGACCCAGGTGAGCTCTTCTACCTGGTATGAAATAGACCAGACATTTCAGGTTATGTTTCTGGCTTCTGTTTTTTATTTGACAATAAGAAAAAAAATACCAAATTATGGCTTATTATCGTCTGCTGCATCATTTATTGGTTGAATGCTACACACAGATTTTTAGTTTAAATAACTGTCATATACTGTTTTATTTAATATCTGATGCTAACATTTGTAATACCTGTGAGCAAAGTAGGAGTGGAATAAATGGAAAGATAAGCAGGACAACAGCACCATTGTTTTGAAAAAGTAGTAGAAATCAGCTTCAGAAGAGGTGGTCATACACAATAAATAATTTTGTTGAAAAAATATTACAAAACAACATTTTAATATTTACTATTGCCTGTAATTCTATAGGGCCCTGGAAGGGCAAACAGGGATCAAGATATCTTTGTTGTAGAGCTCTATAGCTTTAATTCAAAGTTTCTTATAAAGTATATTATAAACAGATGTGAGGACGACAAAAGGAGAATGTTGATGACAAATGGTGGTTTAAATTGAACAAAATTGGACAAGAGTATCTAATGAAATTAGCATTTGGTTATACCCACTCTGTTTATAGTGAGCTGGTACCATTCTACAACCTACAGATCGTACTAGACAGGAAGAGTTGTGAGCAGGGGGAAAGATGTAGAACTAGCACTCTATCCCTGAAAATATTTTCATAGTGTGCGGTTAACATCTCCAACATTATCCAACCCAAATAAAATAGACCTTTTCCAATGGGAGTACTTGGGTAGACAAAGTGAAGTATTCATTCCCTGTAGCACCTAAAATTTACCAGATATTTGCATGGCTGTAACAAATTAAATTTTAGATGTGAGTGAATTTTGGTTTTCAGTTTAAATGTTAACACCATACTAAAAAATTTCTTATGCTAGTTTAACAGAAAGATATAAGAGCAAGCCATGAAAAGCAACTCCAATTTTATTTTAAATCAACCTCCATGTAGCTATTTCTGAAAGAAAGGCATCAGAGCTTCTGTTTGTTTGCCCTTGCAGGATCAGTAAGGGTCCCTGTTGTACTTAGCTCCTGTGTGAACTAAATCTAAAACATGTTTCAATACTCAGGTAATGCAGATGACATGGGACAACTTTAGGCTGTCAGATAACTCCAGATAATTCATTTTCTGACTTTCCATTCTGTTCCTCTCTGAGATAAAACCTGGATTTTATACATAGCTCTGGTGATAATTTGCTTCAAAGACCCCTCCCTGAAGGCGGCACAGATGAAAGGAGGAAGCTGCACCTGGCTGGACTTTTTCTAACCTGCCAACATTAAGATGTTATTTCAGCAGGCCTTCCACCTGCAGATACCCAATGCTCCCTTTAGTGGCACTACTGAACATACCACGCAACCTTAGGGTCACACTGTAATATCACCAATCTTCAAGCTACCTGGAGAACGCTTTCACAAACAACAAAACCCCCTAAATTTTAAGGTTGTGAGTGTGTCATGGGGACAACTGGGGTTTAGAGGAGAACTGGAACAACAGCTATGCCATGTGGAAGTAACCAGCTGGCTTTAGAATGGCTCACCCTGGAAAGTAGGGGCATGAGCCACTCAGTTCACCTGCTATGGAGTAAGGGGCCACAACTTGAGAAAGAAGTTTTTATCAGTGTATCTGTAATGTAAGTCCACTAATATTTCAACTTGTATTGACATCTACTACCATGAAAAGGATCCAAGCCGAATTTATTATGGATGAAAAAACTATGGCTGAAAGTAAATTTCATCTCTGATCATTATCAGCCGCCTCATGCCAATTAGAAGACTTTGAAGTATTACAGAAACATCAGCCTCTGTTCCCTGCACTGTTTTCCAGTATTGACTTACAGTCTCTTGTTACTTATTTTCATTGTATTTACTTGCCCAAGCACACGCAAATAAAAAAAATGCCCACAGCTTCAGGAGGAAGATTCTGGTTGAGAAGTCACTTCCCAGCTGCTCCATTAGCAAGAAGCATGACTGTGTAGGAAACTGGGCTGTGAGGATCACCGCAAATCCCTGTTGGAGCCTCTGACCACCTGCAGAAAGTATGTACCTCAAACATCACCACCCTCCCTCATTCAACCCGCTTTTTCCAACATAATAACAGAAAATACAAGATGAGAGAGCCCAACATGCATGGACAGGGAGCATCAAGACCCTACATACACAGGCTGGGGGGGAGCAGCCCTCTGAGCAGCTGACAGCAAGGCCAGTGCCCCTCACCACTGCTGAGAATAGGTAGGATGAGACAAATGCTGTCTGAAGGCCATGCCTTTACAATAAATTTCTTGAGGTTACATATGACAAAACTGGTTCCCAGAGCTTGACAGAAGCAAAGATAACTTGAGAGATGGAAGTCTGACAGAATTATACTCATGTATTCGGTGCAGAACTATGAAAATAGTTTGGAAATTCATGCATAGTTAATTAAACATTACTTGTGTTTTCTGAAGCTTGGAGTCCTAGTCATATTTTTTCATGTAATTATTTTTGTTAACTGGCAAGCCAGCCTCCAGTGTTTTGTTTACTATAAGTTATTCTCCAGAAAATAACATCTAAAAAAATAGGAGAATGACACAGCTCAATTTGGGGCTAAATACTTTTCCCAAAAACAAGCAATAAGAAAGAGAAATAGGTCAACAATGAGTGCCTTTCAAACACTCGCCCATACAGCACTGTGTGCATATCTGGTGGGGGAAGGACAAGGCGCATTCTACCAGGAGTTTTATAACTCAGCATGCCGTCCTCGTGTTCTGTTACTGTTCACTCCACACACATTCCTCACAGAGCTCCCTGTGCTCATCAGACAGTAGGCTTTACAAGGAGAGAAATTAAGTTGCATTGAAATACAACATGTACAGCAGGCTCCACATGTAGTTTTCACAGGAGTCTCCAGCTTCTGCTGACGTGTCTCTGATTTTGACAAGACAGGTCAGTCCAGTTCAAAAGCTGGAACCCATAATGCTAATCCTTTACAGTAAATATGTGGGAAAAATGAACTATAATGGAATACAAATATTTTTGAGCAACTGTTAAATGCTGGGGTTGGGCCAAATGGACAGTTGGCCTGGGGCACCAGATTTTTCATAGGCACACATATTGTTTACTGAGCACTTAGTCCATCTATCTGTTACCTTCAATCACTCATGGGTGCCTTCATTCTGCCTCCAGGACGGCTGAGCCGAGACGTCTCGCCACAGCCTGGCAGCAGAAAGCCTTGATGTAGCCTCGAAGATGTGGGAAGGCAGCTGCAGATGAATGAATGCATGAAACTAGAGAGTGATGCAGACAGAAGCGTAGTCTGCATGTTACCATCTTGTGGGTTTCTGTTGTTTTGACTTAGCCAAACAACAGTCTGCCCTCTGCATTTGGGAGGATGTGGTCCCAAACAGCAGCTTCGGATATTAAAGGGCAAGGTGGCAAAAGGGCATGATGGAAAAAAGGTTTATTCACAATGCATATTGTCAACTCTGATCTTGCTGTTTTCTTCTTTTTTTCCTTCTGTTCATCTGCTTCTAGGTTTTTGTTTCATGCTTTCCGACTTCCCTCAAAATGACTTTCTTACATTTTCCTTTTACTTTTTAAAAATTCTATTTAATTTTATTGATACTTTACATTGAATTGACATGTAACATACAGGTATCATAAGTTACCAAGAAATTAATTGTATTTGGTGATCTACTCAGTCTTCTGATGACTAGTAATGTTTTTCAGAGAAACTTGAAGACACAATAAAAACTATAGCTCTGGGTCTTGCCTAGGTGAGGTACATTCTTATGCATTTTGATATTGTGTGCCTTACAGCAATATCCTACGTGGAAAAGACTGGCAAACATTAAATCAAGCTCTTAATAAGCCACCAAGAAAATAACCAATTTAGAAACACACACTATTGTACAAGTGACCCATTCTGACCCTCTGCAGTTTTGTTTTCAATTGAAAACAATCCGCAGTTCAAGCATTCAGTATGGGTGCCTCCTCATCCAGTTAGACGTTCCCTCAGGAAGAAAAAAAAACACAACAAAAAACCCTATAAAAAACCAGCACATGTGTTCCTGTATTTTAACTACCCAATACTACCTAATAACTACTCCCTTATTATTCAGTCAAACTTTAAACATGCAATCATATGCAAAGAATTGGCAACAAACAAGTTTAGAAGCCAGGTGTTTGCTGGGATCCCCCAAAATCACTGTATAGGTAAAAACTGGAGAGGGCAACTGGGATCCAAAATAAATCTGTGGGCACTCTGTGTTGTATGACAAACAATTCTTTGGCTAGCCTTATCAAAGAAGAAAACAGGATTATTTTGTAATGCACAGTATTGAGCAAAAAAATTGCCAGCAGTTATTACGCTGGTTTTGGACTGAAGGGCTTTTTGACTGAAGGGCTTCCTCAGTGTTGTTACCTGACACAAACAAAAAATTCAGTAAATAAAGTCTAATGATCAATTAAGAATATTAATCACTTTGATTATTTGCAGACTTCCACTTGTGGTCTAATAAGAAGTGTCTGTTTTTTCAGTTATTTGATTAGAGTAATGTAAAAGTGCATTTTGGATAAAAGCACACAAGGAATGAAGGCAACCTTAAATTTCAGAGACAGAAGCAACTCAGAAGGGTTCACTAGCCTTCTCATAGGCTAAATACATTACGAAGCAATGTTTGAAATGTAGGCTGCACATACAGCTTGTGCGATTCATTTGCAACATATACTAGAATGCTGGAAATGGCTTGTGGATGTGAACCTCAATGACTATTGTGTAAGATTTAGTAATCTCATATATCTCAGGATTTAATACCTTGTATATCTATCTAGAGGAATAAATGGTCAGATATAGGACAAAATCTTAGAAGAGCAATGGTTGTGATGCAACAAATATGATATATGATTCTCTCCCCCTCCTCTCTAAATCTCTCCAGTTTCCTCGTTTTCTCTCCAGGTATTGTTTTTTTAAACACTAAAAAACCTCGTATGCCTTTCCTTTTCCATTAAAAAAATTCTTCATTGAGTAAAAGAAGTAAAATTAGATCATAAATTAAATTGATTATGATCACTTTACCAAGGGAAATGACCCTGTAGGAGACTGTTGGCATATTATTGTGACAGACTTTTTTGGTTATGGTCTATTGAATATTTGCCCTGGTTTCTCTCTCATAAAGGCGGAGATTTCTGTCACAAGTCCTCGCACACTGAAAGTCTTAAATGTCATTCTTGTATTGCCTTGCCACAATTCACTCCTTACATTTTATTTTGTTTTGTCTATGGTATACACATTTGCTATCCACATCAGCAATGTTTATTGTGTACTTTTTTCAGAAAGCACCCTTTTGTATCTCTCCCTCCTTCATACCCTTATTTATTAAATTAAACTGTGAAGCACGGTAAAGGTGTGAACATCAAGTTGTTTTCATTTACTGGCTCCCAATTAAACATGCAGCTGTTGCATTTGAGAATAATAGCCATACAGAAAGCCTCTGACAAAGCAAAAGCAAGGAGAGAGGTAGACAGAAAGATCCCTACTGCAGCAATCCTCATGGATGACCTGTTTCAAGGAATCATTGGGAGCTGGCATTGATCTATTGTGGAATAGAAAGCTGACCAGCTAATGAAGGCATCAGAAGGAGTACACACAAGACAAAGGTTTGGTCCTCAGTGTTTTGACACAAGATTCAGTTGCAATGAACCTTATGTTAAAACTACACCTCTTCATGGCTATGTTTTACTTTCTTAGAAGTATTGAATAAGGTGAGGAAATAGATTAAAGGCAAAACAAAAAAAATACCATTTTTAAGTCATATTAGTGTGAATACAATTCAGTAGAAATTGAATTAGCCATGAGTCCCTGCTGAGTTGTATGAAATAGCTGTTAAACTTAATTCACATTGTAACATGTAATGGTATTATCGATTTACTTGATACATGGTTAATGAGTGTAATTTTTCAGGCTCTTTGAATACAGTAAATCCTGTTTACTCTTTTAGTGCAAACCTGCCTGCTGTCTATAATTCAACTTTCCTTTTATTGTCGCCTCATTGTTCATTCAAATAGGCCTGCTCACATTCCTTCACTGGTAGGACTTGATAACATATTCCGTGGGAGCACCTGTGTGACCTTTTTATTACATCTCTGTTATCCTTTGTGACAGTCTAGTGGGAAATTCAAGAGAAACTAACAGCTGAATGGCAGGGGAGCATTAACCCCTTCAGGGACTGCACTTCATGGAGTCATCATGTCACCACAGCATGGAAACATGAAGAATGGGTCAGGGTCAACCAGAAAGGTCATTAAGAGGCTTGAAAACCCTGAAACTGTAAGGAAGCAGCTGTGACAGAATGGATGAAATTCGACACTAAAGCACAAAAAGGAAGCAAGAAGGCTTTTATGTTTTTCGTATTCAACAAAATACTCTACAAAGGCAAAGGGGCTTTGGACTTTGAAAGGGCGTTGCCTGCCTTGCAGTCATTCTCATGGTGAGCAGGGAGTCCAGATCTTTCCTGACACAAAAAAGATTGGGGGCAAATTTAATTTTTGGTTTGACCACATTGTTGCTTTTATTCTCAGCGATTTTAGCCCCTGTGTGATTAGGAGAGACATTATTAGTGAATTCCAAATTCTATTTCAGAGTGTATATATTTCCCTGCCATTCAACTACCATCCTGATTTCCCAGGTCAAATGTTTAAAAAATAGTGAAGTGAAGATTCACAGTGTATTTATTCATGTCTTTATGGTGCCAGTATCTGGCTATCCTATCCCACACACAAAAACACCCCAATATTTAAAAGTCCTGTTATAGGTTTAAACACATTCTAAAAAATTGTCTTCTTTCCATTAGGCCACTATACTTTCTGTGTCTTCACGCGAATTTAGGCCTGGGAACTGCCATGAGCTCTGGGCCTGGGTTGCACATAGAATCATAGAATCATAGAATCGTTTAGGTTGGAAAAGACCTTTAAGATCATCCAGTCCAACCATTAACCTACACTACCAAGTCCACACTAAACCAATCAAGGGTAGACTAGACTAAACCATGTCCCAAAGTGCCACATCTACCCGTTTTTTGAACACTTCCAGGGATAATGGGATTATCTACTTGTTTCCCAGGTTCATCGTGCATGGAGATAGAGAGTATTAGAAACTAGAGTTCTTGGAATAATCCAAATTTGTATCCAAAGACATGACAATATTTTGTGTTTGAGTAATCTCGTCTTCCAAATGTCTGTCTTGGTCTGGCACATAGCCAGAGTTGCTGCCCTTTCTCAATGATGGTGCCCTTCACAGCAGCAGACATGCATCACTTCTTGACAGCCTTTGATTCTGCAAAAATCTTCCCAAAATGAAGAAAAAGAAAATACTCAGGACGCTTTACATCCTTTCCTCCAACCCCTCCAAAATATTGGTGATGTCTAAAGGTTCAGTTGCCCTCTGTCCTCTCAGCAATCACACCTCAGACTGGACTGCCTGTTAGCCTTTGCTCAAATGTTCTGTGATTCTGAAATACTAAGTAAAAATAATAGAAATATAGAAACAATCTTAAAATCCTACTCCTGCTACCCATTCATAACCAACCTGGTTTTTTTTTAAAAAAATCCATAAAATGACTTTGCTACTAGTACAGAATTTTACAGAATAGATTAAAAATGATTAAAAAATAGCAATAATTCCAGTATTTAAAAAAACCTTATTTAAATATTCCATTAAATTTTCATGCATTCAACCTGTCGTCCCCTATCCAGTCAGGTCATACTATCAGTTTTAATTTTACTTCATGAGCACTGGTCAGCTACATGAATACATTTTTAGCTGATGTCCATTTTAATTCCATTCATATTTTTCTATGAAATATACATTTACAGTGGAAATATCATGACAAGTTCTCTATTTCCACTTATCTCAAATCCAAGGTCATACAGCTTATTGATTGAACTGCTTTTTCTTTCTGAACTTCTGCAATGCTATCCAAACCCCATTTCAATATCAATTTATGATAATCATCAGCCATGATAGTCAAGCGAAAAACATATGTGATCTTTTCATATTTATCTGCTGTAGGGGGTACCTTATTCTTGGCATAATACTACTGAAGAACTGAGGTTCACTGTTCATGAAAATCACCAGGATTTTCACCCAGATATTGCGACCACATGGCTTTAACCATTTCCTTTCTCTTGCCAAAATTACATATTCAGGAGTCAGTCTTTCTTTTTCCCTATTTCAGGAAGTTTATGTAACAAGATAACAGTAAAAACAGAGTGTCGTAGTACAAATCTAACTGAAGAGACTAAATGCTACATCAATTATTAAGGGGGTTTAACTGTCACAGAGGTCCTCTGTGGACTTTTTGTTCTGCTTGGATTTTATTTCTGTCCATATCCCTCTCATCTGCCACATTCCTACAGGCAAAGACTCTTACAAATTTATCATAAAATAAAACAACCATGAAGCTATTTTCCAAGGGTATTAGTCAACTGAAATAAAAATATAACTGATCTGCTTAAGCCAACACTCTTCCTCTGGAGTTCTGATTCTAAATTTTATGTACCTACCACTGCTGCCACAAGCTGTCAACTTTGGCTCTGGTCACAAGCGCACAAATAGAGCTAGACTTATTTATAATGAGTTGTTTCTCTTACAAACCAGTCACGCCCTGGGCTTACTTTGATAGTAATTAAAGATTACAGAAAATGTGTTTTGTATCTGCCTCTATTTGTCCAGACAGTTGAAAAAAGATTAATGACAAAATGAACAAAAGACTAGAGATATAATTTTGGGATTCTTCATGGTAGGTAACCTCCCATGAGAGTACTTATGGTTATCTATGCAGGTAAGAAGGTAATAATCATTTATGGGTTTTTCTTACTTTGGGGGTAAATAGAGATGTCTTAATGTTTTGGTGGTGTTAAGCTGTTCTTTTCACAAGCAATACTTTGCTCGTTAGAAGACTAAGCACAAAGTTATTAATTAGTTTCAATATACTTGCTTTTAAATGAGGCTCTCTTTTCTTTGTCTCTTTCTTTTTCCTTTTCCTTTTTCATGAAAAGGAAGGCATGAGAAGCCAGGAAAAACCCCAATCTAACCGAATATCCCATTAAAAACTCAAAGTCATTAAGGAGAAACAAGTCAACAAGTGAAGTCCTACTTTTCTACAATGTTTTCCATTTCATGGAATATATATAGACTACAAATGTGTTGCATCTTTGAAGAAGCTGGAATAAGAAGAGGGTAGACAGCCCCAAACCCATAAATGAATGACACAAAGCTGCCTTGCACCCTGCTCAGGCAGGCTGCAGGACCCAGAAGCACAGGCTGCTTGTGCACTGCGTGGTGGAGTGCAGGCCAGGGAGTAGACAGATGATTGATACCACCGTGAGTGGTGAAGGAGGACGCACACCGAACAACTGGTGCTACCTTCTCGTGCATGTTTGTGCTGCCCAGGGCACGCCCAGAGCAGCAGGGGCTCCCACTGTCTCCCCCATCGTGCTCCAGAGCACGTCCAGAACCTGTGGCTGAGCCTGGGCTTGCACCCAGATGCGTTGGATGTGGGACAAGTCTGGGCTCAGACATATGACTTAGGTTAAAAGGCAATTTATATATATGTGTGTATATATTTATACCCACATAACCCCACTTCCTTAGATACTTTTATCATGATTATTATAAGGATATGTAAAGATTAAAAACCCAAGCATCCAAAATGGGTTCACACAGGTACAGTCATTCCATAACAAAACACATGCACATAAAAAGTGATACCTATCTCTGAAACTACCAAATAGCTTGTCCAAGATTTTTAGACAAAAAAAGCCTATTTCAAAACAACAGGTATTTAAATTCTTCCAAGCTTGACAATGTCTGGCTTGCTCTGTAATTATAATTTACCAGACATAAGGCCAGAGGGTAATTTTTCCCTGATGTTTCCCTGATACAAATGAGCAGTGAAGTCAGAAAACACACCAATTTTCTCTTTATTAAAAAAATGAAAATCATAGTTACCTGCTAGGAACCATCTCTTTGATGTACTTTATGAATGTAAATAAAATACTATATCTATGATCACTACGTAAGAAACAAGAAAACCTAGTACCAACAGAAAACTATTTGTAATTTATTTTTTAAATCTCTTTGTACTTTAAATTAATGGAATATTAAAACAAAAACAAACAAACAAAAAAACCCAAACCAAACCAAAAAGCCAACCCAAATCCAAAATAAATTCAAAAATCAAACACGACTGGTTAAAAGCTTTGCTGGCTCCAAAGTGAAGTGAAGTCAGCTGATAGGAAAAAAAAGGAGCAATGAAAATATGTTCATGCAAATGCAAAAAGAGAATGGAATAAATGAGATATTGAAGATAAAGCCCCTTCAACTTATAGCTAAATAACCAGTGTAGTTTAAACATAATAGGAGCAAGAGAAATTCTAAAATGATAGAGCTATTTATGGATGGAGAAGGTGACATTTTAACATACAGAAAAGGCAGAAGAACTGAAACATCTTTCCTCATATACTTCAGAAGTAGTAAGTTCAAATGTGCGTACCAAATGAAAGGAGAAGATCTTTTTAGCCCATCAGTAATTAAGCAGAAACAAAACCTGGTAGCATGAACAGTGAGAATGAATAAAGATGTTAAATAGTTTACACTGAAGACTCGTAAAAGATAGCTGAGAATTTGGTTTCCACCTCAAGCTGTTTCATAATTTGTTAAATAACATATACGACAAGCAAATTGGCTTCACTGGGTTTTGATACAGATTTCTTTCATCTTTTAACAATATAACAAATGTTTGAAATTGATCTTATTGCTACCAGCAGTTAGTACAAAGGATTTATAATATCATAAATATTTTTCTCCAAATTAAATTACTATATACAGTTAGTGGAGATTCATCTCCTCAAATCAGATATCTAAGAAATGTGGAACCTAGGCATCCATCTCAGCTAACTGTCCAGATCTTTCACAGGTGGTAAAGAAAAATAGTTACCTAGAAAGAAGTAATTCTTCATACCATCAAACAGGTGTCCAGCCTCCCACTGACAGATAGTTAGGTTTTGACTGAGTATCTTTGAAAGTCAGAACATGTTGATTTATGTCGATTAAAATGTCTACTTAGGCATCTTTGAAAGTAAGGAGTTTCTTTAAATAGGGATGTTTATTACTAGAATTTCTACCATTCAGGGCTACTATGAAGAACAGATGAATAAACACAGAATTATTCACAATGAATTATTCAGCTTCTCCTTTTTAATAACACTGCTTAAGCAAAGGCAATATATAGCTACAAATACTCCCTAAAAGTGAAAATTTTAAATGCCATTCTAAATTTTCTTACACTAGCTAATATGAAAACAAATTAGAGCTATGAAGTGCAGAGCAATTGACCTTCTTAGATATTATATACATCACTTATAAAGCTAATTGCATTTTAATTGGGTTTCACTAAATGGACAGTTTTGCAATGAGATATTAGGTTTTAAACATTTTTGTTTTTAATGAGTGTTAATTTTACTGGTGATTTGCTTTGGCATAGAAGTATCGTGACTGAATAAATTCTGCCTGAAGCTGTTATATATTTTAAGGCCATAAATGTTGACAAGTACTATAGATGATAAGAAAAAAAAAAGGGGAAGTTCAGCTTAAAAAGAGAAAAATAGCTGAATAAGACTCTTAAGCTGTAACGGTTCTGCAAACATTCTAGGAGAGGTATTTTGAGCTGCAAATATTTTCATATTTTGAAGCAAATTTGAGGAGAGTTTCACCTTTTTCTCTATATATAGTCTCAACAGAACCCTGGATTAAACTTGAGTATTTGAGATAGAAATCCTTCTCTTTTTTTCTCAGGTTCACTTCTCATTATGTGGCAGTCTCTAATTCATATTCACTAACACACAAATAGTCCAAGTGAGATATCTTCCTTTAAAAATGAGGATATCTTTTTCTAGCCGCATACAGATTTAACATTGTTCTTTTGAAAGCATCCTTCTGCCTTTTGTTCACTTGCTAGTGAGTCCTTCCTATCTGCAATGTCTTCTCTTCATAGCTGGACTCCATGCATGTGCTTTAGAAAATCTCCTTCTTCCCCTTTTCCTGGGAGCCGTGACCCTGCCTTCCAGGGAGAGGCACCTGTTGCCTGGTCTCTGATCATGACAGCTGGAATCAGATCAAACAGACTGGTTGAGTCCCCTGGGATATAACCCAGAGAGGCTGGGTGGTGAGGTCTTTTCCTCTCAGGGTGAGCATCATTGAAATTCTTTCCCAAATGTTTTTTGTCAAAGTTCAGCTGCAGTATCTTTCAGGACAAATACCAAGACTCTGTTTCATTCATAATTGTTGTTGTTTACCTAATTGTGTATGGTCCGACTGCATGCAGGAGTCTGTTATGCTCCTAGCTGCTACTGTGTCATTTAGTTGAGGAACATTGAGCTTCTGTAATATCTTGTCTCATCTGCAGATGCCACACTCAAGGGCTCCTAATGTTAATAAAGGTAACTTAAATGTTACCATTCATCCTTATTGCAGCGATCTGACATGCTCTTCTAACAGGGCAAAGATTAACCTTATAGAATAGTGATTATGAAATGACATAATACTATAATCAGATAAATCATACTTTTGAATATATATATTAATGAATATGCTTTTCTGTGCATATGTGAGTAAAACAAAAGGGATCATAAAAAATCATATATTATTGTGACTGTAATCTAAAATTAGTTTCTCCCAAATTGGTATAATCTATGAATTTCATTAGCACATTGTTTATTCTTTCTTCATTAATGGAAAACAATTTAATAGACTAATAAAGTAATATTACTTCCTGATAGGATTGTTGGTGAGAACAAATATATTAAAGATTGTGAGGGGCCATAATAGTATATTCAGATGTAAATATATGTACCTAAAATAAACATTTGCCTAGTATAGTTGAGGTGTTAAACTTCAGGCTGTTATCTTTTGATATGATCAAAAGATACCCTTCACCAAAAATGTTGCGGTACATAACACTTCAAACATTTTCATTCTATATGTAACAGCTATTTTGAGCTCTACTTCATTTAAGAGTATTCAAGGAATGTTATACATGATAAAAATATGAACATATAGACATACATTATTTCCTAATGCGTCTCACTCTGAATAAAAACTCTGAAACTCCTGTTTAAAGAGGTCACAAGCATTTTATTTTGGGGGAGGAGAAGGGGGTTTATACAGCTATTTTAATTTTTATATTTATGGATCAACTCTTAATTTTTCATCTACATATTTTTCTACCTAAACAAGCATATAATATACTGATGTTACTGTGGGGAAGTTGTTCTGATTCCAGAAATATCTATAATTAGTGGATCTGGATGGTTCAAATTAGTGATATTTGTACTGAAAAAAAGTTTTAAAATGAACCTATGCCAAGTAAAACATCTGGAAAGTCAGAATAGCAGTGATCATAGTCTGAATTACAAAGGAAAATTTTAACTAAAATGTAGAAGGGTTCAGTTATATTATGACTAAGGTGGGTAGCCTACATATTGACCTAAAAGACCATTGAAAAGTACATGCTCATTTAGGCAACTCATTCAGCTCATATAAAAATCAAAGATCAACGTCTCCAGATGTGCAGCTTATGTACAGGCATATTTGTATGAAAAAGTGAGCCCTGGAAATGGATCTGCAATAGGGAACTCCTTATGTATGCTTCCTGTAAGCAAAAGCAAAGACTAAATGGCCAACATTCCAGCAATGCTTAACCACCTTTTAACTTTCTTAGCTGAAACTCAGTCCTAATATACTTATTTCTGTAAAGAGACTCCAGACACTTTTAATAACAGTTAGACAACTGGTTGAACTGGCAGTATGTACTAAGTACTTCCAAAATCAGATGGCACTGTGAAAGTTCAGAGGATTTACATTTTTTTTCTGCTAGATCAGTGAACGAAGCTGAGCTGTTCTCATGGAGGAGGGGGAATTCTTTTCATTATTCCAGGCGGATGACTTGACTCATTATTTTCTATTTAAAAAAATGGTCCCAAGCAGAGTATTGGCTTGCAGATAACTTCTGCTGGAACATCTGGACGATGGATCAGCCCAAAGAACTATACAAAACATTAAAACTACTGAATCACATGTTCCTTGAGGTATACATGGACCAGGGCATGAGACTGTAATTAGAAATCCTCAACAAAACACCTTTAATCTAGAGCTTTTTATTAAAATACCTTCAGTTTACACACAAGGACTCGAACACAGAATAAGCCATTGACTTCAGGGAAGCTGCCAATAAATACAAGAACATGTCTGGGAAAATCAGTCTACAGAACTTGGGGCCCAAGCAGCATCCAGAGGGAGAACTGAAATGGTGACGACATTAGATTTATGGAGAGCCTTCAGTTGGACATAAGTGTGCTGAAATTTCGTTAGATTTTTTGTGGAGAATTCTTTTCACTGGTCAGGTGCTAGATGTTAACAAACTTTGCCTTTCTACTTATCACCTTGTATTTGTAATTCAAGGATAATTATCTTTTGGTAATTTTAAAGCTCTTTTAGAAAAAGAAATAACTTTATTTTTATTTATCTTAATTTGTTCAGCTCAGAATTACACACAGATACAGATACATGATGGCCTGCAGCAAATTAAGAGCCAGTAACTCAGTTAAAAATATAGCATGGTGGAAACATACCAGTAACCACAAAAAGTCATGGGACTTTGACTGGAAAGATTAAGAAAAGTCTTTTACTTTTAAACTTTCTGTAATACCTCAGTTGTATAAATATTTAAATTTTAAACTGATTTTATTATGGGCAGATCCTCATCTGGTATAAATCAGTGTGGCTTCTTTGAATTTGAAAGAGCTGTGCTGATTTACTCCAAGTAACTCCACGTCTGTCTCTTAATGTTTTTTAAATCATTCTTTCAGAAAGCCTTTCAAATTCATAGGTTCTTTTCAAATACATGGGAAGCTGCATTCTGCCTGTCTTTAAGCTATTTTACCCATAGACAAATCTGTGCTGTCAAAACAGGCTTTTAGAAGTTGAACAAAATCCAAAAAAAACCCTGAACTACATACATAGTAAAAGTTGGCACCAGTTTATCTATAAATTCTTAACCACGAGAACAACAGTAAAATCTTCTACAGATCTGAATTTTCAGGCTACCTTGTTTAGCTTAAGGGCAGTTGCTAATGTAGGCGATCTCACACCTCAGATGCTAAGGATATAAAGACATCACATTTATGCTTTATATTTATTTGTTATGACATTGCCCTGAAGAAAACTAACATTACTGTTAAAAGAGTAATACACAACATGCAGTGAATGATAGCTTGATCTGTCATGACAGAAGGTACAAAACATGTGAAAAGTCTGTTATCTTCAAATTTGGCTCCTTGATCCTTTAGTAAAAAATGTGTTCCATTTGTGGCAAGTGTAATTAAAACCATACTGATTAATGCAAGACATAACCAAACATCCTAAATCCTGTGAATAATTTACATAGCATTCTGTAGTCTGTCGCTTTATTCATTCTATTTATTACACATGTAAAATTCGGCCTCATCTTCAGATGCACAACTCAGATGCACCATGAAAATTTCTGGTAAGTAAAAGCCTTTTCAAAGGGAAGAGATAGAAGAAATTAATGTAATTGTAACCATTCTTCATAGAGTAATCTCAAAAGAAGATGAACTTCAGGGCAGGATCCAGGACAAAGCTCTGCAGTGACATCAAAGTTCTGGTTGCATAGCAGGATGAGCTAGATTGCAATCTTTGATACGTATGACTTAAAGAGGACCAATCAGTTCCAGATGAAAGGTTCAGTATTTTGCAATAACTACTGCATGAAGTCACAGACCTTCATGTGCTTTGTGGAGCGCAACATGCACAGATTTTTCTCTAATCTCACTATTCCAAAGCAAACAGCTATGCTAAACAAACCATTAGAACCACAGTGGTTAAGGTTATGTCAACACCTCTCTGCAGTTTTTCTAGGGACTACATTTCAGTTGTGAAAAATTTACCTCAGCCTAAAGCCTAGTTCAAAGATAAATCAAAGCCTACCTAATTTGGAAGAAAAACTATCTGACAATTTATCATGCACAGGAATGAAGGGATAACATGAAATTAATGATGTTTCAGGATCTATTTTGCATATACTGGATAATGAAGATTTTTTTAGAAAAAATCCCATGCAATTTCAATGCAACCTTTCCTCTAGCTACTTGAGGCATCTCTACTCACTGCCGTGTGGATGGACATTGCCTATGAAGTACCATTCCAAAAGCTGTGTGAGTGCACTGGTGTGGGTTTAAAAAAGAAACTAATATACTCTGCTTTGACCACAGAGGGAAAAAATGTATCCCCTCCCTCAGTAATCCTTTTAAAGATGCCTTTTGTGCAAACAAATGTCAAGAAGACTTCTGTCAGTCCTTGGACTAGTAGCTCTACTTATATGATCATCATCGGAAAAAATAAGGCGTTTAGATAAAGGGAAAGAGAAAGAGAGGAAGCCAGGCACAGCAATGCGCCACCTTTTCCTGTTACCTCTGCAATGTAGAATATCTTCACTGTGCAGCCCCCTTCTCTTTTTGGAAGAGTGGGTCTGACTCCCTCTGCATTCTTGTCATGCTGTAAGTGTAGTGGGGGCTGGGGATATTTTTTTAAAGTGTGGAATTTGTGCAGGGCTGACAGCAAGATTAATAGAGGAGACCGTAAGGATTCCTGCTGAGCACTCTATTAAGCCAATAAGCACTGAACTAAGAAAAATTTGCACAATGGACTGTAATGGCTTCTGAACAGCTGTTCTGGTCTACCATGTCCAAACCCCACTTTTGAAATAATTTCTAAAGTTGTTCTTTTTTAAAAGCAAATTATTCTGGTTTTCACTATAAAACAAGTAAATATAACACATTAATTCAACAGTTTGGGGTTTATTTTCCTTGTTTATGTACAGAAATGACTTTTCATTTCTATACACTCTGCTCATGTTTAAACTAATTCTAGTCTCCCTTTTTCTACTGTACCTCATGTGTCTTCCCTTTTTCATGCCCAGTTAGTCTCATTTTCCTTCCTAGCCTAAGTTTTACATCTTCTCCAGAATACTTATTTTCCTTCAGCCTTATTGTTCTTTTTTCACTGTTCTGTCCTGATTTACAGCAGATCCCATTACTCCCTCCCAACTTTGCCCTTACTCTATTTCTGCCTTCAGCTTAACCTCCTGTTCATGAGTCCATAAGCTCTAATTTATCTTCCACTCTAGTGCTCACTTAAGTAAAATTTAAGAAATTTGTTTCTCCCCCACTCCACTATTACAAAGCATGTGAGTTTCGGGGCCCTTAAAAAGGCAGCTGGTCCCATTTTGTTAGGAAATCATGCACAGGTGCTGGGAATCATCCAAAGCTGGTGGGTTTCCAGCCCCCAAAAGTCATAGAAATTTACATATATGTTTGTGGCTGGGGAAGGTTTTAGTTTTTTTCCCTTCCCCTGGGAGGGTGGGTGTTGAACCTGGTTAGTACTGATAAAGAGGACCAGGGATGGCAGAAGGATGGGAGGGGCTCCCTTCCCATGACAGAGTAGCACTATCAGAACTTTGGGAAGTAGTTACCAATTATTGTTGGCCTTTTATGTTTAACCGACTGCCATGTCTGAAGTATGACATTCAAGATGTCCCCTCTGTAGCTGGATGAGTGAATTGTGTCTGTGGCTGGCCTTGTTAACAATAGGCAAGGAGACAAGCAAAACGAAAACACTGTAAAAATCAAAGGAACAGGATAACACTAGAAGGTTTACTTCTAAAAGGATATTAGAACATAATATTGAATGGTGGATGACTATGTATCCACCTATATATCTTGAAAAATCAATGACTGTGGCTAGGCTAACCTTGCTGTATGAACAGATCACCAAAGTTAGAGGTGTTAAATTGATGATGTAGCTTCCAGATCTGAAGTTAGAGGTTAAGCCTTTCTTTTGGTAAGTGACAACCTGGACAGGATGATATAAGACTTTTAAATATACCTCTTGGTTTCCTGGATGTATTAGAATTTGATCTTTTACCTGATTTATGACATGTGAGATCTAACCATCTGTGGGAGTGCAGATCTGAGGAGTGGGTGCTGACCTGTCTTCTGACCTGAAATCTGTTGCCCAGAAAGTCAGGTGATGACCTAAACCCACAGTCCTCTTCATTCTAACATATAAGTTATTTGAAAGGTTCAGGCAGATTTTGCAGTTTTCTGGAAGCTGCTATCAGTAGGCACTTTTAGCTCTGTAGCATTGATTGACCCATCTATATATTCAGGTTATGATATAACAGTGTGTTAGTGGAGGAACTCAAAAGCTCAGCAGCCCCCATGTTGTCTGAAACAGAAACCCTGGCCCCAATTAAAGGACTGTCTGGTAAGATCCTTTCCTGACAGATTAGTAAAACTGTTCAGTGGTATGTGCTGGGAATGTTTTAAAAATTTACAATTATGGAATCTTGGATATGGGACAGTATATTACTTTCTTTTTCATTTGTAATTAAAGAGCTATCACAGATAATTATTGGCTTCTAGACACTTGATTTACTTTATAGAAACCCAAAATTCTTTCAACAGACCCACCACAAAGAGCAAACTATGCTCTAAAGAGGTTCTAGTGTGTCCTAGCTTTGAGGACAGACTTAACTTTGAAGTTAGACCTGGTCAGCATCTTTGTCAAAGTGGATTTTAGCCAGCACAACATTCCTAGGATGGGAACAAATGCTCATGCATCTATGAATGAGAAATTACTTCCATTCACACAAGGAAATAAATAGCCAAGTGCCTGAGGTTATGAGACAGGTTTGGACATCAGACTAGAAGGTTATCCTGATGTACTGGATCTCTGAACCATTTTCCTATTGTGTTGATTTGTTTGAAACCAGGGAAGGCTCAGGGGATGTGCTTCAGCCACATGGTACCACTGCTGTTGCCTTCAGATCTTCAGGGATCTAACACTCTGGAGGACTCTTAAGTAATTCTCGGGCTTACCTTGCTCTAAATTTTGGGAAGACATTAGATATGCAAAGTGTTTGATAAGTTTGTTTCAACACCTCTTGACAGAAGCCTGTAATTAGTTATCGTATGGAACCATTGTGGTTATGCAACTAAGTAAAAAAGTCTGAAGCATGGGAAATAAAGGAAATAAAGAATGGCAGATTTGCATGATATGGACAAATGATATTAGTGATGCTTTGAATAAAAGTGCTCAGAATATCAGGCTGCTGATGTGTGAAAGCCAAATGCAGTATTAAGGTTTCACATATCCCGTCATTGGCTGAGGTGGTACCACCTCATTTTAAATAGGCAAAGTCCTGAGAGCTGACTTCTCTTCTTCCTCTTATTAAACTGCTTCATTTTTGATATTTTCCATTTTGTTATTTTCTATATGCTCTACACTGACCATAGGATCATTTCAAGACTAATTCATGGGACTAAATTGTGCTGTAGGCATGCATGCACTGATCATTGTCAACTTAACAATGGAATATGCAAAGAAGAGAGGGAAAATTCAAGAGTTCCTCACAGCAGCGAGTCCCACAGGTAAAACAGGTAAGTGCTGTATTGGACATTTTAAGATAACATGGGTTTTATTGTAGAGGAAAGGAAAATTAAATATGTAGATCAAGTGCCCTGTTTCTTCCATTGAGTAAGAAGTAAAAACCTTTCCTAGATTTTTCTTGATTTTCAGTTATTGCAGCCCGCTTGACTAGCTTCTAGCAAATCTTCTATCCCAGAAGTTACAAACAGTGATGGTTCTTAATGGCAGAAATACTATTCCAAAGCCAGCCTTCACCAAAAGCTCATTCCTCAAGCAGGTGGACTTGGAGGTATTAGGCTTCTTTGTCTGTTTTTCCTAAGGAAGATCTAGCGTGAGAACAGGAAAAAGCTACCTAGTTGCAGGTAGGAAGTAGAAGTTTTTACATATTATTTTCTTGGGTGTATTTTTAATGTTATACCCCATGAACAAAACAGAAGCATACCATCAGATTTTCATCTGTCTGGACTGTTTGCAGAGTGGAAGAGCTCTTGGCATTGGTTTTATTGGTTTTAGCACAGTCCAGCAGGAGAGGAGAGGAGAGGAGAGGAGAGGAGAGGAGAGGAGAGGAGAGGAGAGGAGAGGAGAGGAGAGGAGAGGAGAGGAGAGGAGAGGAGAGGAGAGGAGAGGAGAGGAGAGGAGAGGAGAGGAGAGGAGAGGAGAGGAGAGGAGAGGAGAGGAGAGGAGAGGAGAGGAGAGGAGAGGGGAGGGGAGGGGAGGGGAGGGGAGGGGAGGGGAGGGGAGGGGAGGGGAGGGGAGGGGAGGGGGAAGGGGAAGGGGAAGGGGAAGGGGAAGGGGAAGGGGAAGGGGAAGGGGAAGGGGAAGGGGAAGGGGAAGGGGAAGGGGAAGGGGAAGGGGAAGGGGAAGGGGAAGGGGAAGGGGAAGGGGAAGGGGAAGGGGAAGGGGAAAAAAAGAGAAGGCTTAATATCTCACCTAAAGAGATGAGCAATGCTGCCTGATTCAAAGGAGAAGAGTGTAGTGTTTTCCTTCCTATAGAGTGATTAACAAAGCAATTTTGTGTTAGAGTAGCAGAAGGTGAGACCAATTAACACATAAACTGCAGAACAAAATTTAGAAAAGAAACTATTTACTGATGTTGTCATTTACCCAACCCCGGACATCCTATTTCCTCTGTATTGATGAAATTGAAACACGAATTCCCTGACTCTTTTTCTTATAAAACAACTTTCTTTTAAAACTCTTATTGAAGTTCTTCTACACTGATAAATTTTCATTGTTAAGGTATCCATGCTCTGATACAAACACTGAGCTTTGAAAATGTTATTGCATGCTGGCCCATTTTATATGTACACATAGTCTTTTAAAACTAAAATATTAATGTGAATTTTTGCTTGCATTACAAAACGTAACACAAATTCAGATGCAGGATAGTAAGATGTGAAGTAAAGTAAGATTGTCAGAAGGTTAGTGAATTCTGTGATGTCTCAGATTTCATATAGTATTTCCTCCTTACAGTTTATCCATTATTCTTTCTTTTTCTTATGGCTGAGTGTACAATGAAAATTTCAGCTCTAAATAGAAACACTCATAAGAAATAAATCTATGCCTACACATCAAAACCAGACAACAGACTGTACAGTAGCACTAATAAATATTTTTGGTAGCACATACCAAAAATTTAGCCCTTGAGTGTAGAGAGGCATTTCTCAAATTGTTCCTGGGATTTCTGCAGGTGAATATAAAAAAGAAATCAGTATTTCAAAGCCCATATTTCCTTTTCAAAGCCACACATATACACTCATCTCACCCATTAGTTATTTCCCAGTGTCAGATGTGATGAATTAATTCACATGAGAAAATTAAACTGAAAGCTGTCAACAATGGTGACACTCCCCCATCTCTCTTTCCCCTAGAGAAACAGGAGGAACAAGGCAGTGAGCTTCAAATTTGCAAGAGTTCATTTTGGGGACTGAATTGATTTTCTTTAATCCCACCACGCTTCATATTTTCAACCAAAAAACCAAGTGTTTAACAAAGGCTCTCCTCCTGAGTAGAGGTATCCTGGAACTTGCCCCTTTCCTGCGGTAGCAGTGAGATTCCCAGCCATTCGAATTGTATGAGGCAGAGCCCTCGAACAGGTCTGTGTGTGGCTGCCAGTGGCGGTGTGGCAGTGTTTTTCTTAGCAGCTGGGGAACTTCAGAAGTTATAATGGAAAGATTTTCAATGACTTCCCAATTATATCTGAATATGATTGGAGTGCTGCTTTGATGTTGCCAACATCGTATATGAAAGTATCTAAGTTTTCCAGATGTTTCCTCAATAAAGTAAAGCATTTCAGCTCCCAGTGTCCAAATCTTCCCTATATATTCAAAGCTCCTTTTCAACCACAAAGTGAAATCCTAGATGAATTAAACCAATAAAATTACAGTTATACAACTCTGTTATCTGTGTCCAAGCTGGGCTGGAGTTCACAGCACTGAATAGTCTAAGTCTGTTAAGCTCAAACCTTTTCCTGGATGGGATCTAAACTCCAACCTGTCCACTTTGTACGTGTTGGAAATTCAGATATGTTCATCCCGTAGTGGCTTCTCACATCAGTCTTCAACCCAGGGGAAGACAGAGTATTTTGTCTCAAGTGCAGTTTCAGTGCCTGAGTTAACACCACAGCATAGATTTTTCCAAAGGATTTATTGTCCTATTAAGTTAAATTTTAAGCTTAAAATAATGAGGTATTAAATAAAATTTTAAAAATAATCAGGACGTTTGGCCAGGAAGTACAATGATGTTAGATTAACTCTTCAGACATAACGACAGGTGTCTTTTGCAAAGAATATTTCAAAAAACAACTGAGAATAAAGAATCGATTTAGCCATGTGCTACTTCTGTGTCTCAGGAATTCTGAATTTGAGAACTGATGTCATAAAGTATCAGCTATTAAAAGGTCTTTCAGCAATGGTATTCACAGGTTTTGTCATCCTCAGGACAAAAATTCTAAACTTCCTTTGGAAGAGGGCCCCTTTTAGTGCCTGATAGATTGAAACTCCATCAACCAGAGAATGACTTTAACACGATATTGAATTAAACTTCCATTGCTACCAGCCACAGATGGAACTTCATCTGTTGTAAGAGCTACAATATTTAAGAAGCCTCAGCCATTGCACTGAAAATATTTAAGCAACTCTTTATACATTTTATGTTTGTCTTATGGTAACCACCACCCATAACTAAGTCTTTACATCTGTATTCTCATCTGAAGAGCAAAAGAAGTCAGTTTTCAAAATTATTTGAAACTGATTGTTTACAGGTTTATCCATGTTTCTGCTTTGCAGAAACTTTTAAAACACTTCTGCTGAGAAAATCTAAGTTATTATTATAAAAATAATAAATATTATTCCTTTAATGTTTTACATGAAATAATTTCCAAGCTAATATGATATTGTACTTTTAGAATAGTTTAAAATGTGAGTAAATTGTTTAAATATTTAGGGATGACCTGTGGTGTTGCTGAGCCTGATCGCAAAACTCCCATTGACGTCTCTGCTGGTCAGGATTTCACTTTTCTGTGTTTTAGTCTTCTGGACTCTCATCCAACACTATTTGGCCTATGAGGGTCATCCTGAAGTTCCTTCCAGCTGCATTCAGCAACAGTTACTGACAAAAGCACCTTCTCTGGAAATACAGTAGGGAATTTCTATTTGTGTATGCAATTGCATCAGTTGCATCTGCAAATACAGTTGATAGTTTAACACTCATTTTTGCATGCATATTTTCACTCTGAACGTTTTCAATCTTAAAAGTGGCAATCATAGAGCCAGATAGTCTGTTGCTGGGGTAACTCAGAATGTATCATAAGTACCAATAAATCATGGCATACTCCAGATTGATAAAATAGATTAAATACCATCCACATTTGGACTTTTCCTCTTTTTGATGAATGAAGTCACAGTGTTAGGAAATGGAGTTTTGGGTGCTTCCTTTCAGAGGGGAATAATTTGATTCAAGCTTAAAAAAAAAGGTTGAAAACGCAGGGGGGAATGTTTGACAGTTTTGTCCTCGGCCAGGAGAGGTCACCCTTGTGTGAGGCATAAAATGAATCTGAGCCCTTTACCCTTTTCATTAGTTCATCGGAAATTAGTGGCTTTGGTTTAAATGAAAAATACCATATTTGGGGGAGTTTTGGAATCCAGAATGGACCCAGGTTCCACACCTCAATCATTTGTTTACCAGGAAAAGTGGTTCTGCTGGTGATATCAGCACTTGTTTATCCCTCTGACAAGATTCCTATCATATCTCTAGCTCATGGAGGTTGAAATGAGGAAAAATGTCTCTGAGATCATCATAGTTATGTTAATGGGTAGTTCGTCAAAGGTGAAAAGTGAGCTTAAATCTTTCAAGATATAGATTTTTTTATTGTTTAATATTCAAATTTTTAAAGGTCTTTTTTCACCCTTACAAAACTGTTCTTTGAAACAAAAATTATCCTTATAAACTTTGTTTCCTCTCTTGCTGTTGAGAATTGGAAATGCAAGAGATGTCTTCTTACGACTACTGTACATTCCTCTACTCCCTAATTGAGCACAGGGGTTTCTAATGCAAATTCAGTTCATCCTTCTTCTCTCTGGGCACAAGACTATGACTGCTCATCTGGGATTTTTTTTCTCTCTTTCCCCTCTTTAAAAGAAAAGCAGTGTCCTTTCACACATGTAACCAAGATCTGGAAGTCTGCCAGCATCTGTCTGACTCATCATTTTCAAAAGATACTGTGAATGCTGGGAATCAAATTCTAGCTGTGAGACCGAAGGTAGACACTTGAGTGCCAAATTCCATTGCCACTTTACCATTCGAGCCCACTTTAATGAAAGAATGCAAAGCAGAAAGCAAAACAGCTCTTTCTGTTACTACCCTACTACCAATCGTCACAGAGCCAACATGGCTCTTTATACTATGAATATGAATAATGTACAAAAGAATTTTGAAAAAATACCTTTAGGCTAGAGAACTGAGACTAATCATAGCATTGTTTTTCATGAAAATAAGACTTGCTTTGAAGTATTTATGCCACTTCCTTACTATTCTCTTGGCTATATTTTGTTTTCATAATGTTTATTCAGTTAACTTTTAGTTATTTTTGTACTTATCTGGTCTTAATACCTTCTCATTTTTCCCCTTTCTTTTGATTCATGTTTTTTTCAGTTTTCTCAAGCTGATTTATCTCTGTCAGGAATTGCTTCATAGTGCAAAGCATTGGACATAAATCCATTACTTATGGTATGTCTATTGCTGCAGAAAAATATGTTTCACGTGGAGCTGATATTTTTTTCCTTTTCAGTTTTTAAATATTATTTTCCCTTCATGGAACATGAGGACTAATCTTTAAACACAGCATAATATAACCTAAGTGTTCAATTTTTAAATCTATACAGTCCTAACTAAATATGTATTTCCATGGAGTTCAGGAGACAGTACTACTGGGGGTGTCCAGATAACATAAGTACAAGTCATAACCTTCAATCCATATGTAAATTAAAGCTATGCCTTCAGGGACCCGCCTATTGTTTCTTACAAAGGCTGTTGTGAAATGTTGAGACTTTGATTCACATTATTATAGTAGATTTCGAATGCTGGAAAGAAAATATTAACATAGTATCAGTGCAGACAATCAACATCTACTGGAATCATAGCCATAAGAGGCTAATATTCTCACTGGATCTATTTAGAAATAAATTACTTGTATTTCTGCTACTTGAACATGACATAGGGACTGGAAAAATCTAAGCAAAATCATTAGTGTTTAGATTGCTGGGTCTTGCAGTTTACACATCTTGTGGTAAAGGGTTTTTTTCTGTATTTAGCTGAGTCATTTCTTAGGTTTGTACTATCAGAGATGGCTCCCAAGTGGGACTGAAATTTTACGTTTCCAATCACTGTTCTGACACATAAACGCATATAAGCTTAAGCCACTGAAGTTGACAAAATTCCTGTTGATCTCAGTGGGTTCAAGATTTCACCCCAGGCATCTTAGGAGACAGCACTTGAACTTCGTAACATTACCATGTTTCTTTTGACAGTAAGTAAAACAAAATGATATATTTTAAAACTTGTTGTTTTTAAGCCGGTGTATTGCCATGACCCACATTACTCATTATAAGTCTTTCTGTATAGGTTGAAAACTATTCATTTTTTGCAATAAGGGAAAATTGCAGACATCTGTATGCTATGTAAAATGTGTATTTATATATGTATACATGATGTAACATTCATCATGTTCATTCATTTAAGTCTATTGAAATAATTGTTGTTTGAACAAAAAAACTATTTTTTTCCCTTCATTTGACAATAGGAGCAGATTAGAAACTGCTTGAAATGTCAGTCTGAACCTTGCGGTTACTCAGAGTGAACCGTCTCAATCTCTTTGTAAAATCACAGCAACTTCTTCCCTTCATGTGCTGGAATTTGAATAATATTCAGCCAAAGATTCAGATTTACTTTGATTAAATGTATTTAATAATGTATAACATAGCTCAGCTGTTGACTCAAAGGTGTGTATGGTAAGAACAAAAAATACTTTCACATTTATTCTTTAAGTTACTCAAACGAGGAACTAGAACTAGTTTTATTGTTACATACTGTCTGCCTAATTTCTGCAAACCTAAAAATTAGCATGCATTCCCAAATCAGAAGGTGAGCAAACTACCTATTTACCTTCTTGTGCTTGGTTTATGCACACATCTCCTATCATACAGAAAACAGTAACTTTGTCAACCAAAAAAGCCATTAATCTGAATCTTCAAGAAAGCATCCCACAGTGATCTATGGAACTATGAATTCCCTGTATCATATGGATCTAAGATGATGTATTCCTTTTGAACACTGGAAAGTATAAAAGAAAAAAACAAGTACTTTTTGCAATATTCATCACATCTTTTTCAGATTGAAAAGCGATCTCAAATTCTACTCACTTTGAATAGACAAAATAATATTTTGCTTACTGGAAACATCAGGCAATTTTCAAGTAATACTTGGTAAAAGTATTGACTTGGTATTTTCAGTCCACATCTGAAAGAACTAAACATGGCAAAATCTATGGACTTTCAAAAGAAGACTTTCCCCTCTTTCCTTTTCTGCTGTACTTTTAATGGGCAAATTCCCTGTAATGCTATATCAGGTTTTGGTGTGAATTATGTTGATCTAAAACTGGAATAACCCTGGGGCAAATCAGATAGTCCTGCATTCATCTTTTTCTTTTCATTTAGGCTGTTGTATGTTTCATGTAGATCATAGTTGCTTTTCAAAGATAGTAACAATATTATTTGGTCTATATGGGGTATACCTCATTTAATGCTCCACTTTCATGTAATTCAAAATTTTTCCTGAGCCTCTGGTATGTAGCAAATTTGATGACCACCAAGTACCTTCTTCCCCCCATTTTTGTAACAAATATGACACACTGAATACTGTTTGACAAAACAAATATCTACCTGAAGTAGAATTGATGATCTTATTGATCAAGTTTGGCATTAACCATCTTGCTAACTGAGAAAGGCATTATGCAGCTAATGTGCGAATGTGAATTCAAGGTCACAGCAGTTCAGTCTAAACAGCATTATTTGACAGAGAACGTTGGGCAAGATTTACAATATATCTCCCTGCTTTCTAAATAGCATATTTATTATATTCTTCCAGATGCTCTAAGGAATAATACTCTTTAGCACTAGCTGTTGAGATTCTGCTGATCAGTTTTTCTGTAGACAATGCTGCTTAAGGCAGAGGTCTAACAAGATGTTGACTTCCATATTGCCTCTAAATGCCCCTCATTCCTTTCTTCCTTCCTTACATAATCACCTTCACCTCTAGAATACTCTTTTTCAGAGGATCTTGAGACTTCTTCCTGAATGAAAGAAGCAGAAAACACAACAGTTACAACCACAGGACTGAGTTTCATTTGTTCCCATTCAGCCCAAATGAACCCAAGGCACACAGTTTGGTACACAGAAATCTCTACACCTCTATGCCATGGTGGTAGCTTTTGGGAAATACCATCCATAGAGTAGTAAAAAACAGAGATAAGAACTTGAAAGTCCACATCCAGCTGACAGAATTTCTTTTTAAGTAAAGGCTATTGTAAACCATCATTAGAAAATACATATCCTCAACAGGTAGAAAAATACTTGGTAAAACCCCTTTGCCTGTCTGTCCATCCACCCCATCCTTCTTATCACATCATTTCTCCAGAAACAGCAAATGTGTCAAGTAGGTCATGTTCTGGGAAGATATCTACAGAGACCTTGTGCATATAGCATTATGGGTTCATCGGCCCTTACATATTAGGATTAGTTGCAAATACTAATGTTTCTTTTCCACTCCCTTCTGCCTCTTCAGTGACAAGAGCCAGCCAAACTCTGCTTTGCAGGCAACAGTTCTCAAACAGAAGTTGAACTCCTTCAGGGATCCTACAGCAACCTGCAGACTCTATTCACGGGTACTGAAGAAACGAAGTACCAGTATAGGCTTTGCCTCTGCTGTAAGTAGTTAACAACAACAACAACTGCCCCCTGCCCTGCCCCGCACCCCCCCCCCCCCCCAAAAAAAAAAAAAGCAGTACACTGTAGGAAAATAATTAACCATGGTCATGAAAAACACCTCCACGATCAAATTTATTTATTTCCTTTGAAGAAATCTTGTCATTTCTTTCCATAGGTAGAGATTTTTTTGACTTTTTTTTAGACTTTTATGCCATCAGTACCCATTTGACTGGAGAGTAGATAGGCATCTGTGTAACTACATCTGTGTAACTTGTAAGAAACACTTATTTTCATGAGGCTCATGAATAACTGTCTTGTTCATACTTATTGTCCCTTCCAGTCCATATTCAGTTCCAGGTGCAACTTCACAGTAAGGGAATGCATACTTTGAAGGGAGGCCATTTTTCAATAGAGGTCTAAGGAAGACAGGGAAAAGATAGATGGATGCTAATATTTTCAGTATTTGTGTCTGAGTCATTTGTCTTGTGAAGAATCAGTAACCTTGTATTACAGCTATATCTTTGACTTGACTGCAGAGCTAGTCTTTGGTCTTGTCTTAGGCACATTGTTTTAAAACCAGTGCATACAGCACAAATATACTTAAAGACTGTGGGGTAAGTGGGCATATTAAGGGAAGCAAATTTTCCAGCCAAGTAAATTCTTGGCACATCAGAAATATCAAGATTTTTTTTTTTTTTACATTCTCTAACCTCAATATTTTCACAAAAATAATGACTGCCTCTATTTTGGCTAGTCCTGCAAATATATAGAACAATGGAAAAAGAAAATCTCATCTGGAGACATCAAACCAAAGCACAAGCACTGAAAAGTTATATTACTAATGTCTCTAAATATATAAAAAAGATTAAAATAAAAAAAAAGATAAAATAAGAAAGAAAACAATGAAAGGCAAAGAAAGGCAAGAAAAAGCAGACAAAAATCATGCCAGTGAGACAGAAGACTTTCTGAAGAATGACTGAGTCTTGGGTAGCATGTTAGTTAGTAGGTACAGGAATATGTAAAAACATTTAGGGATTCAATTTTGCAACTTTTCTAAGTCTGCTACAGTGAAGAGCAGTTTTCATATATTTAGATTCTAATCACGCTTCTAGCACATTTTCCACTGTTTTTCTCCTTGTTTTATGAACAGGATTTGAAGAACTAGAGAATTCAAACAGGAAGTGTTAACATTGATTTACTGATATTTGCTGACAATTTGATTATCCTCCTACCACCAGAGCAAGCTTTTCAGTATGTTACTGAAGAGTAATTTGATGCCAAGTTTAGTGTAGCCAAAACGACAACAAACAGGTTAATGAAGAAGGCTGTAGTTATTTCAAAACTGCTGACCCGACTAATATGTAAGCAAACAGGAAGAAGGTGCAATATATTAGAGTGTCTTATTTTAAAAGCAACCTTCTGTGGCTAAGAAAATCTAAAATAATATCGGTATATGGAATACCTGAGGTTGTACAACTATCGAGCTACTGGTGAAATTAAATAACTGAATGTGAGTTGGGAAGATAGGCACATGTGGATTAGGTTCCTTTCATGACTGTAACTTAGTTGTCCTAAAATAGACACACAAAACAAAACCAGAACAGACATTTGAATTAAAATCCAGCCCTTCCTTACAGGAAGTACTATTCCTTCACACTTTGTGCAGGCAATCTCTTTGATGAGAAAAGAAGAAATAAGGATGGAAATACATAGAAAGTATGCAGAATACTCCAAAGCGGAAAATCTGTGCCAGTTCTTTACCAGTTGTTTACAAGGAACAGGCTTTCTGCCTTCCTCCTGAGCACAGGAAGCAGGGAGGGATGTGGGTCAGCCTGGGAGCTACACAGGGATTGATCTGCCAGCAGGCAGAGAGACTGCTTCTGCACCCTCCTCTTGCAACAATTTGAATATAGTCAAATATGGAAAAACAGAAGGGAAATGTTCTTGGCCATGCTAAAACTTAGCTGCAGTACAAGAGTTCAGGAGTGAGTTCAGCTGGAGAATGTAGCTCGGCTTCTCTAAGCTGGAATAAACTTGGCTACAGAATTCCAGAACTGTTTTGGTTATAGCCACCCACTTACCACAAGTGAGCTAGGTGAAGCAGAGTAGCTGGCACATCCACTCAAGCATTTAGAAAATTAAACTGAAGGATCAAGGCAGCTCTAACATTTCTTAGCTGGTGAGGATCTCAGGAGAAAACTTTGTAACAGTCTGTAATGCCTTCAAGCATTAGAAAGAAAAAAAATATACGGAAATTTTTCCTACAGTGCCTTCGTTATTGATTGTTACCTCCTTCTTACATGTTTCCACCACTGGGTTATGCTGCCACTGCAAGTTGCTATGAAGACAGAATGGCAAAGATTTTAACAACGTTTCTGATTTTTGGGTGGGATGAACCCCATTCCAGTATCTGTTGTATATAACATATACATAAAAAAACTTGTTAGAAAAAAAAAAAAACCCATAGTTGTTTTATAAATCCCACAAACTATTATCCATCAATATTAAAACAGATTAATTTAGTCACCAGAAACTTTTAGTATAATTCTTTGATTAATCTTGGATGTATATATGGGGGTTGGGGAGACTTTAACATGCACTTGCAGCTCTGTAATCATTGAAACTATTGCTCATTAAGAATAATAAAGATGTACAGGGCCAGATATTTGCTTATGACCATGACTGGATTGCCCTGTAGGTAAGTTTTGAAACTCACCATTGAGCCTTTTAAACCCTGCTCTCCTCTGTAGCAGCAATTCTCCCTACACTCAGATGGAGAAACATAAGAGCTGATTTAACGTATGCCAGGCTCTGAAGGATACAGAGCTGTTTAAAAGCACAGCCTAAGATCAAAGTGCTGCTGTTTCAGCCATACACCCTGGTTTTCATCTTTACTCTATTTCCCCTGTCAGCAGCAGAGACACCAAATGTATTAAGAACTTCTATTCCACCAGGAGATCACTCTTACTCTTAGATCACTGTTAGATACTTCTTCCTCTCCTGAATTATTTGGCCTTTAAACCAGATGGCACTGATAGTTCAGAACAAAGCCATTGGAAAATTTGGTGTGTTCTATTTCTCACTTTTATCTGGCTGCATAGCTTTTATTTTTATCTCAGTTCCTAAAGGGACATGTTAAAACATTCCATCTCTTCACATGTATTAGTCATACTGCACAAAGAATGTGAATTGTGCATGACAAAAGATACTGCATTAGATTATGATTGTCATACTATAAAACTTTCCCTGTGCTTGTTTTTATGTGATGCACTGAAATAGATATAATCACATACAACTAGATGGGACTGAATAAAAAATAAATCCTTTGTCAGTCTGCCTGTCAGTCTCATGGAGCCTTTTGTGGGAACAAAATTTTGGTATCTTTCTTTGACCTAAAAGCTAAAGTTCATGACCATATGTAGATAAATTGACAATGAACTGATTTCTTCCAATATGTTGTCTTTTTATATGAAAAAAATGTAGTTTTGGTGAAATTTGAGAAGAATGAGATGGCAGAAAGTATCTGAAATACCTTTTTTTCAGCATTCTAAGGCTAAGATTTGGCCTCAGAATTCCCTCTTTTCTCCAAACTATGCTGAGAGTATGGCTTCTTGCTTTTTTTCTTAGGGTTCTGACAGATGTTCACCAATGGATTTAATGGTTATATGATAAAACATGATATTCACTTCTTATCTGTTCTACCTGGATTTACTGGTTCATAGGAGGAGAGGTAGAAGGAAACATGCTTTGTTACCTGACTCACAACATACTAATTTAAGTAGTGAAAGGCAGTGGATTTATGGTTAAAAAAAAGCCTATGAAGAAAGGCTGATGAGCAGTAGGCATGCATCTGTTCTAGTATATTCAGCATGAGCAGAGAGGCAAGGCATGCAGCCAAAGGTAGTAGTATAGTAAACCAGTGCAACTAAATCTAGTGGAGCCTTTAACTTCTCTGATCAGGATGCAGTTTGCTTCTCAGGAACAGATAAACTTTCACAGAGGATATGAAGGCCAGCATGAGCATTGAATTTGTTTTTTGTTTTGTTTCGAATAGAGACTTTGAGTAGAGAATAGCTTTCCTGGACTACAAACAACTTGTTTGATCTAGAAGCTTCCAAACAGAAAGGAAAAAGGAACTGAGTAGCTCTTCATTATTGTGTCACCCCATCCACAGCTAGATCCAAGGGGGTATGATCCAACCAAGAACCACCACTCTGACACTTTCCTCAGTCCACTTCTGCAGCACCATAATTTGATTGTTTTCAACAGAGATATTTATGTTTTGATAGGCAGAAATGAGAGAAGAACCAGAATAAGTGATAATTTGCCTGGACCATGCTGAACTAAAAGTAGAAAAAGCAGTATAATATGGTGTATTGCTGGATTTTCACACCTTTGCAGGGCATTCAGCTACGAGTATTATGAGTAATAACTATGAGGGCACCATAAAAATCAATAAGAATGTGACTCAAAATACTCTGGGATTCCCATCAAATGGGAACATTTCTATTTAACCCAGCAAGCTGTGGACCAGACTTTAAACGTGTTTCATGCTCTCTGCTGTCAGAACAGATTTCCATTCTCCCCTCTGCAACTCCTTCCCACCATACATGCCTATTTGCCTTCTGTCAGTAAGGGCACTTCTCTTTCCCCACAGTGAACTAATTCAGATATCAGTAAAGAAAGACTATTCCCTCCCTCCACCCGCCAAGTGAATAATTTCTGATCATCAGGTCACCCGCTGTCTATCAGATGAACAGCAGTGAGGATGATGGGAAGACCCTCTAGCTGAGGATGGGAAAAGGAGAAACAGTGTTGTCTTTTTTGGTAGGGAACAGGTATTAGGTTCATTAATCTCTTATGTGAAATCACACACTAAAGCTTTAGGATGGATTTTGACAAGAATAAACAAGGTAGGACTTGATACAACAGAATGGTACCAAGCACTCTGGCCATAAAACAGCCAAAGACGCCACCCTGTGTTTAGCTTTAAGGAGCACCATATTAGACTCAGCATTTGTGATGGAAAGGAAATAAATCCTGTAGGCTCCTATTCAAATCCAAGACTATATTTTTATTTAAAACTGTAAAAAGTATGGTTTTTTTTTTCAATTACAGCCAAAAGGGGTGGGGGTGGGGGGGTGGGGGGGGAAGAGGCATTCAGCCAATTTGGCTTCAGCTTTCAGGTTTTGTACAAATGCAAAGCTATTGACCATGGGAACTTAAAAGATAAAAACCATTTTCTAGAGAAAATACGAAACCTTAAATGAAATATAAATCTTGATATTTCCTAATTATTCATTTATTATAAAATCTTCAAAACACTGTTAGCTTATTTGGCTGGAAAATACTTCATGATCCTCAGCATCCTGAGTCATAATCATAGGAGAAAATAAGAGAGTAATACCATTTCTCAGTGCTATAACACTGTTATAACACCAATATTGAACTATAAATATGAATTTTTGATCAGTTTAGAGTATCACATCAGCTACAATATACGCAGTGTTACTGCTTGACACATTTTGGTTCCTGATACAAAGAAACTAAATCAGCAACTGTGTCTTTTTAGAAACCTAACAGTTTTGAAAGTTTGGGGTTTGAGGTTTTTTGGTGGTTTGTGTGGGGTTTTTTTGGGGTTTTTTTTTGTTGTTTTTTTTTTCTGTGAAGCAAAACAATTAATATAGCACTGTAAATGCAACACAATTAATCACGGTCAGCACTCTGCAGCTGCCATGCAGGGAAGCCAGCCAAGCAAGCCCACCAGCGCTACTTTAGTGACCTGACCTAGTGTGATGAATGAGAGGACTCCAGTTGGTGAAAGACAGCGAACCTGGCCCTAAATGTATGGGTGTGCAATTCCAAGGTACGTGTATTTGACAGCCAAGAAGATTGTTTCACTGGATACCTGTGGAATTGCATAGGGGGAAAGTGACATATTAAGTATTTTGTGTTAAAGCATAATGACTGATTTATGCTTGTAAAGCAGATAAATAACAGAATGAAAGCAATGACTATTTTTTCTCATGCTGCCAGTGGTGTTTCTCTGACAGTCCTATATTTCTTCTGAGAAATTCAATTTTAATACTATATCTCAGATAAAGATTCCGGACATACCACACACATTAGCTGAAATTCCATTCCATTGCTCATCCTCCTCTGCCTGTCTGCAAAGCCTACATATTTTCAGTATTCCTCATTTTTCTTGAGTTCAATTGTACTGTACAAATGCTGATCAAATCATGCTCTGTCATTCCACAATAACATCAACAAATTAAACTGCCCTTTTTTAGAGGGCATACAATGCTGATTTCACAGATGTGTATCGTTAGGCAACCAGACACACAAAAATGTGCACTTGAGGTCAAAGCCTGCACAATCTTTATTTTCTTTCCTTCTCCCCCATATGTGATCATTCGTGTCTCAGGGTGCTATAGCTCTTTTTTATCTCATCATCCTCAAATGCAAAGCAAGCTTGATAACTGCCAAAACTTGCATGTTCTGTAGCTTCACAGCTGTGATACATATGCTTGAGTAGCAATGACAGGAGAACATCATATTAAGTCAAGCTCGAAATGAGAAGCTCTAGGCCACCTCCAACTAAGGGACTGCAAAAATGATGAGACGATCAACTAATCTGATCTTAAAGAGTCTTTAGAGACAGAAGGAATCATTCCAAATAGTCCTCAATGCAATTAGTGGAGGAAGGGAAAAGCAGAGGAAGGGCTACTGCAGTAAACATCATTCTAATAAAAGGCGGGCGGAAGAGAAAGAAGAATGGTTGTATTGGGAATAGAAAAGGAACATTTTCTGGTTTGATATGAACATTGAACAAATAAGCAAGGAGAAAACATTACAAGCAGAAAAGTGCCCTGGGTATGAAATTACTGGAAGGAAGATGCTGCTGCAAAACATGTTAGGTATACAGTGACCTGTATTATGTTTGGACAATGAGCTAAACAAACTGAAGTTTTTAATTATGCTTTTAACTTTCTAAATATAAAAGACATAGGGATTAACTTTCAAAATCATTGGCAATGTTTAGCAAACCTCAGGCTCACATCTGAATGGCATTATGTCCTGATGAGCTCATGACTGTGTTTTTACAGCTA
Organism: Pelecanus crispus; assembly: GCF_030463565.1. Classification (NCBI taxonomy): domain Eukaryota; kingdom Metazoa; phylum Chordata; class Aves; order Pelecaniformes; family Pelecanidae; genus Pelecanus; species Pelecanus crispus. The sequence continues at coordinate 68,949,811 of NC_134646.1, read as the reverse complement.
GCCAAAGCAAGCAGTACAATTTTTATTTCTCTGTGTGTCTGAGATATTATTCCCTACAGTGAGGAAACACAGAACCTAATGTAGGAAGAAAAGTGATGTATAAACAACCATAATCATTGATCTTGCTGAATTTTTTTTGACATGTAAACGTCTTCAGGTGCTGAGGTCCAAGGCCAGAAATTCAAATGAATTATTTTATCCAATCAGGTAGTTTAAAACATAATAATATTGTTATTTTTTCTGTAAATAAAATTACTAAAAGACTGAAATAGCTTTGTGAGGATTTCCTGGTAGGCCAAAGGGATGTAATACTTGCTGTTTATTTATTAACAGCAATTCCTGTATTTATTTATTTTAATAAAATTCTTAATCGTTACTATTGCATAAAAATTAATAAAGGTCAAAAGGCACACACAATCGGTACATCTGCAAACTCCAAACTGCATATTATCATATAAATTTTGATCAAGGTTAAATCCAGTTACCTTCCTGCCAGACTGATCAAAGAATCAGAACATTCAGACAACCAAAGTTGTGGAAAATCCACTGCTGGAATTCACTGAGCATCTATAGTGAGTTAGAGACATCATCAGCTTACTGAAAACCCTAAAGCAGAAACATCTTGCATCATGCCTCTATCTACTTATTTTGCCTACCTGTTTTGTGTAGCATTGATGACAGGCTTTAATTCTAAGTAGTTTCCTGGTTTTCTTCTCAAATACTTAGGAGAAAAGCCATTCTTTTGCTGATGCAATGCCTCATTCTCTACTTTAAGGTATGGAATTAATTTGGATTCTTATTTGTGTTTTTAATTATTTTCTGAGTTGTATGAATATAAGCTCTCCTGAGCTAAATTGTTATTTTCTGTCCACATTTTAAACCCCTGTTGGATGCCCTTTTATTATTTTGCAGTCTTCCCTCAGGTACATAACTTCTCTCAATTTATTAGCATCTGCAAATTCCATTAATGAGCTGTTTACTTCCACCTCCAGATCACTAATGAAGATTAAATAAAGCTGGATTCTGCACTAACCCTTTGCATCCTTATTCTCCAGGATATCACACCATTGATTCAAATGAAGTGACACCAAAATAAAAGTGGAGCAACCCTGGCGTTTCAAACCCTGTGGTAACCATCAAACTACATCACTGTTTTGTGGCTTTTGATGTTTGTGAGTTTTTTAGTCATTTCATGATCCATAGCCTACAAAGAATTCTGGAATGAATATTCCAAGTAATACTATGTGAGAGAGTGTGGGATAGCTGAATAATAATAAGTTATTATATAGTTGCTCTCAAGTGAGGCTATTTCAATGGTGGATGGTGGGATGCTTCCTGATTCTAAGTTAATAATATGCTGTAACTTATGGAGAATCAGCAAGTATAGAGAAATAATTAAGTTGATGTTAAGAATTATTATAGGTTCTAATATCAAACTTATCTTGCAAAACTTTGGTTTAACAATTCAAGGAAGTGTAATCTGAAATGTGGATAGTCACTTGAAGGGCACAATCTATTAAATACTGTGTTGAAGTAACCTGCAGCAAAGTAAAAAGAAGTAACACTTCAGAATAGAAACCCTTGAAATACAGAATAAAACAGACCAATACCATCTTTAATTCAAAGAAATGGAAGCATGCAGAATTGACATCAAAGAGACTTAGAAATTAAAAACGAAAGGAAAACATTCTGCTACAAAACATATTGACTTTGAAACACTAAGAAAACCCTACAGTTTTCTCAAAATTCCTTTATAAGATGGGGACATGTGCCACGTGACAAAATTCTCTTTCCTGTAAATGTCTGTTCTCATTATTTTCTCTCCTCTGAAAAACACAAGTGATATTCACCAGAGTATATCTGAGAAAAAACCTTTTTGATCTTGTGAGATGCATATCAAAGACCTCATATTGTCAATAGTCCCAAGACTCATATCACGTACCTTGGGGGTCTTTGGGAAGAGAATGTTCATAGGTGACAGATGGCAAAGGCTTCCAAGAAGTTCCATTGGTGCAGTGTGTAAAACGTACATGTTGCATATTAGAGACCTCTACTGGCTTACTTATCTCACTTGCCCAGGAGATTAGATCACCCCCTAAGGACATACACCAGCAGAGGCAGTCATTGTATCCTGCCTCTAGTCTTCATATCAGAGTCCACTTGGGCTTCTTACAAGCTTCTTCAGTCATTTAAAAGGCACAGCTCAGGCTTCCTAGCTCCCCTACTTGTCTAGACATCATCACAGGGCTGTTGGATTGGGGTAGTTCCAAAATAGCAAAGGAAATGACTCAAAAGAACTGTGTATGTCTTTAAACTATGGCTCAAGCAGTACTAAAAATATTCAGCTATGAAATCTGGAATCTCACTTAAAACTCACCAGCTAGAGTAAAAAAGTCAAGATTTTCAGTAAGATGTCCATACCTGCACAGTATGAAGACCCTGTATCAGGAGAAAACAATCCCTACTTACATTTTAGACTTCCTATAAGCTCTCTGCAGTCTTTCATTTTCCCTTCCTGCTCCTCACTTCCCATCTTGCTACTTAATGACACATGGAAGAATGAAGAATTTCAAAAGATGCATTTTGCTGTGCCATCGTCAGCCACCACCTCCCTTAATAGCAGTGTAGTCAATACAGTTTTGTCAACAAAGAATGGCACAGGGTATATATTTATTTATTTATTTATTTATATTTTTCTGGAACTCAGTTGTTTAAGATTTCTATTTTAAAAATTTCTGTGCTGGAATGTATGACTGGAAGAAGAAGCATCTAGAAATAAATATTTGCAATTCATGGAAGTCATGTTAATACCTTAAACTTCCCTTGTTCTAGTTTTGGCTGGGATAGAATTACTTTTCTTCATAGTAGCTGGCATAGTGCTGTGTTTTGGATTTAGTATGAGAATAATGCTGATAACACACTGATGTTTTTAGTTGTTGCTAGAGTACTGCTTATGCTAGTCAAGGACTTTTCAGCTTCCCATGCTCTGCCAGGTGCACAAGAAACTGGGAGGGTGAGCGAGTGTGTGTGTGGTGCTCAGTTGCCAACAGGGGCTAAACCACGACATCTATAAACAAAGAAATAGTCAAGAGCCTGGCTGGTAAGTGCCCTTCTGAGAAGTACCTAGAGACTATGATGGACACCAGGTAGCATATGAGCCAGCTGTGTTCTCATTGTGAATAAGACACTGTGAGTAAATCCACACTGGTATGGATTACTGCATCTATGTTTGGACCCCCTAGTTTAGAGTCATGCTAGATGGCCAGGAGCCTAGAGCATGGGACCTGTGAAGAGACCATGAGAGAGCTGGGCTTGTTTAGTCAGGTTAAGAGGAGGCTCAGGGTAGCCTAATGGCAGCCTACAGCTGTTTGAAAGGCAATTAACAAGATGACAGATTGTTCCTCATTATCATTACATCCTCTGAATATTTTCCCTACAAAATCATGTAAGAGTTGTAAATCATGCTATCATGCACATGAATATCTATCAGACTTATCTGACTGCTTCCTCAATAACACATGACTGTTACCTGTTTCCTAATCTGGTAATCCAGAGAAACTGAAGTTAGAATCATGCTGGCCTCTGTAGAAGTTTTCATCTTTTACTTGTTTCCATAAGAAAGGTGCATTTACAGTGACCAGATGCCTAATTTTCTAGTGTGAGATTAGAATATTTAAAGGACAATGTCTTCTCTCCATTCTACATGGTGAATAGGTTTGTCTCTAGTTAATGAGGAGGCAAGAGGAAATTTAAAGGCATAACCATGAACTGTGGATAACTGACACAACTTATGAAAAACTGCTTTGAATTAATAGCAAATTTAATCTCTATTCTAAATTCCTTACATTGTCCAATCTCCCATAGAAGTAACTTCTGAAAAGTTCCAAAGCAAATTTGAAACTTCAATTGCCCCTAGCAAGATAGAGGGCTTAAAATCACAGAGTGATTTAAATTGTAGGGTGATTTTAAGAGTTTAAAGGCTGCTACTTCAATAATCTTGATATATATATCATGGTTGCTTCCTGAGCTGTCTACTAACTCAGTGAATGCTTTGCAGACAGAAATATATCAATACTTTGGTGGCACCATGTTTTAAAGGCAGATTTCAATAAATGTATTATGAAGTATCAAGAAGAAATAAATTAGGCTAAGTTCTTTCAGAAATTTTGGCACTTCCTCCTCTCTGCTGGAGGACCTTTACCATTATTTGTAAGGGAGATGAGCACCACACCAAGGCATGATACTTTGGAAAATGTATCCCAGAGGTACTGGAACATAAATTAGTCAACGAAGGGAAGCAATGAGAGACTAATTGGTAAAGAATGGACAGAAAAACAGTACGAAATGCATATTAGAACAAATTCCACTGAAAAGAGATTCCAGCAGACTCTTTCTTTCTATAAAACTGAAGACTAGCACTGTCATCAAACTGACAAACAATATTCACTGGTGTAGCCAGAATGAAGAGCACATCATAGACATAATTTGTAGTGTAAGTAAAGCATCAGGCATGCTTGTTTTAGAGTAAACCCAATTCTCTAAAGTGATTGTAAATACACCAAAGAAAAATGATTAAAAATGGAGCCAGGAAGATGATCAAAGTATTGGAAAGCATGCCTTATAGTCACAGACTCAAAATCTATCTGTTTAGAGTATCAAATAAAAGCTTATGGAGAGATTTGATCACAGTGAATCTCAAGGGACTGACAAATTTCTTAATAAAAAGCTCTTCAACACTTCACCTAAATATGTAACAAGAGCTAGACATTACTGCTAGAAAAATTAAAACTGGCAATATGATAGGAATTTTAAATAGTAAAAATTATTAGCCACTGGGACAGACTACTGGGAGTATTGTGAGTTCTCCATCTCTTAAAATGCTTTGCTTTTAGAAGTCATCCACTAGTTAAAACAGTAATTACTTCAGGGAGGACCAGGGGCCTGTACCATGAAGGAAGGTGGACTACATGACTGAGTGTTCTCTTCTGGCTGAGTAATCTCACCTAGTACACAATTTAAATAAGTGTGTTAAAAAATTCTGGATATAGCACAGGTGCAAAGAAATGTTCAAATGACAGTTATTTGTGAATGTGATACAGAACTGTTTTCTCAATAGAAAAAATGTTATCTGTTGGTTTCTCTCTCTAGTTAGGATAATATGTGAATTATTGCTTGTTAACCTTAAACAAAATTTTACCAAACTACCTGTGAAATGTTGGACACTTAAATGTCTTTTAGAAGTGCTCCTTTTCCATAAAACTGCATACAGCTCAATTAAAACTTCAGGAATGTGAACTATTTTTTGAAGTCCTGTAAGATTTGAAAGCTTAGAGAGAGCTTAAGAAAATTAAGAAATTTCAGAAATCCTCCAACAACAATGAAAATGCACAAAATTAAATATACTGGTTTTGTTCTAAATTCATGTAGCAAAAGTGCTCTTATGGGTTTTCCAGATAAAACACCTGATTCAAATATATAAAGTTCAAAAGATTTTATCCTAAAGGAACCCTTTCTCTGCAGTTCAGATCTTTAAGGAAAGTGCAGCACTTGTTTCAAGATCACTTCTTACAAAGGTTCAAAAGAGCACAGAGTAGACTTTGCAATATATGTTTTCTCTTAGGTTGCCTGACATGTTACTATTGCTCTTCTTTATTTTATCAAGTTGCTTTTTTCAATGAAAACTTATTATTGAGGCTGACAAGAATGATGGATTTATCCCTTTCAGAGGATATTAAACTCACTGTTTTAGGAGGAAGGGGACAATCTTAGAAGGCTGTAAATTCTACTGAACTTTAAGATTGTTAAAAAATATAATAAAATTTGAAAGAAAATTAGGACTTTTTAAAAAGCAAAAGATTGCTTGTTATTGCATGGTGGACCAAACCATCCTTTTGATTTAAGAGTTGTCTCGACTGTCTGCAGTTGATGTTAGATGGTCATGGGCAGTTGGTATTGAGCATGTAAGGGTTTCCTGCCTATTTTACAAAAGGTGAGAGACCATGCTTTGCTTCTATTTTTTTTTTTTTTTAATACATTTAGTAAACTCAGATAAGGATACTTTCCTAATTTCCTTCTCTATAAGAAGGCAAAAATACAAGGGGCTAAACGCAAAGGATGGACCAACTATAGCCTATTTGCAAAACCTGTTTTAGGATAAAAAAATGTGCAATTTGTTGTATAAGATTCAGAGTTTAAATAGGGGAAATATATTTTCTAGCCTACTTGGTATTTTCTTTATTTGCTTCATTCACAGTTCTTCATTTGTCTGTTCATTTTCTTCTGTAATTTAAAAGGCATAATTTTTATGATCTTGTATAAAGTAACACTTTTTCCACAGAGTATAGAACAAATATCAGATCAGATTCTGTCTAGCTACATTGGTAATAAGGATAATATTGTAAGAATAAATTGTGCCTGCTTGGCAAGCTGTCGTGAAAAGGTTGTTTATCTTGTTCTCTGTGTTTAAAGGTTAACTAGCTGGGCCTAATTTTATCAGAAGTAGTCTAAATGGTTATATTTTCTTTTAAGGATTTGTACAAAGTAATATTTACCTTTCTTTTCTGATTTTAGACTAAATTAAAATTGCCACATTTTTAATAATAATAAGTAATAAGTGGCTGTTGAGTAGAGATAGTGCTTATATGCATCTTTTCTAAGAGAAACCGTGACTGGAAAAATTTATTTTCTTGAAAGATTCTTGAAAATTCTCTTGGTTTGCCTACACTCTTAGCCTGCCAATATCCAAGTGTTGGATTTTATGTACAAGTGATATTCAAAACAAGGAACACTAACAATCCTCACACAGTATGCTGTAGGATATATTCATTTTGTATGAGAATTTATTCTGCCATCTGAGTTTTCTATGACTGATTCCTTAAGAAGGAGGTTTCTAAATATCAGAGTAGCCACTCTTACGATAGTTTTCTGCTCAGACTAATGACTCAAGGTCTAACACGGAATATATTTAGAAGGGATGATGTTGCCTGCAAGAACATTTCAAAGCTCCTTTCAACTCTGATTCTGTGATACTGAGGCACTCCATCCACAGCAGACATGAGAATGGTTTTCTTCCTCTTTGCAGCTTGTCTGACAACTCAAAGGTTCAAACAGGGCCATCACTGTGATCTTTGATCCTTTTCTTTGCTCTCCTTTAGATTTGCCCCTGCTAGTCAAAATGTTTTTTGAACTGTTACGTCCAAGATAGGACAAGTATTGGCCTGGCCAGCACTACATAGTTTGAAAGGGCCACTTCATTTGTCTTGCAGTTACATTATTTATACATGCTGGTATTATTTGCCTTTCCTTAGCAGTGCTGCATCCGCGGTTCACAGTCAGCCTTTGATCTGCTAAAAATTGTATGTCCTCTTCTGCATAACTGCAATTTAGACCCTTCCACTCCTATGAGAGACAGCTGATTATTTCTACCTGTTGAACTCTGCATTTGTCCTTGCTGAACAGTATCCATCTTTCCAAGGATTATTTCTCCAATGTTAGGATCACATGGAATCCCAGCACAGTACTCATATGTGCCTGCAGTCACTCCCACTGGTGAAGCCTGCGTAAGCAGGGTCTATATTCTATGAAACAGCTACTAATTACATTCTTGAATAACTTCCTTCTAGATCTTTGTGAAATCCTACTTAAAACATCCTTCTAAGTTGACAATGAAATTCAGAAATTGCTTTTATCCATCTGCATGCTCATCTTACAGCAGTTTCAACTAGCCATAAGAGATATTTTTAGAAATCTTAGTGACATCAATATATATGACACTATACATAAGCCCATTAAAAGAAAAATGACAACACTTGATTATAAAAAATGCTTGGTGGGTCTTACTTATTTCCTTGTTATCTTATAGGTAGTTAGAAATAATCTGTTTGATTAAATATTTTTTTCCAGGAATTAAAATTAAACTACTCTATAATTCACCAGTTTCTCCTTTTAAAAAGATCTGTCCCTCATGAGTACCTTCTTAAAGATAATTGATAGTGGGCATAAGGCAGCCTGAGAGTATCCTCTAAGTATACTAGGGTGATGAAGTTTCTAACAGTCATGCTAAACTGCAGTCTGTTGCCCTTTATCTGTGAGTTGTGTCTACAGAGTTGGCACAGTTTACTGGATAGTAAGCATGGGAATTAGTCATAGTCCAATCATGGAATGATAGATTTTAGCAAAACCTAATTCACTGTCCTTGTACGAAACTCTGTGCTGCTGTGGTTTTAGTACTGACCTGATAGCAGTCTTACCCTGGCTTATAGATCTGGTGTTCATAGACACTCATGCAAAATAATCCTGACTCAATAGAAGTATTCACGTGTCTGTCACAGGGACCTTTCATTTAAAACTTGAAACCCATGATGTGAAAAACAGAGGCTGATGGTTTTCATCTAATTCTCCTTAGCTTCAAAGTTAGCATCATGCCAGTGAGCCTTTCCTCTGTTAAACACTCAGGAAAGAATCATGTAAGTCTCATCTTTTCACCCAGGTTAGCTGAAAACCTTACCTATTGTTAGACAATTCTTTTCACTGAACGTGTTTAAGGGTTAGCTAATGAAGTATGATCATTGCCAATGCTCAATGTTGGTAATATTAGTTGTTCCACTGCCTTAAAACTATCTGAATGCTAAGAGACTTTGACAATGGGGCAACGTGCACTAGGGAAAAAAAAAAAAGATAAGAAAAAAAGAGTTGTTCCTACATTTGATACTTCAACAATAATTGTTTTAACTGAATCTTTCAGAAAGATTACTTTTATCAGATTTGTAGCACTGCAAAATCACAGGTTGGCTTGAATGGCTGGCTCTGACTGTGGTCTTTCCTTTTGCTTCTCCCCAGGGATGTTTACATCAGATCACAATTATTTTTTATTGTCATTTGAAAATTATTCTACTACCTACAGGCAAGTGGGATGATCATTTGTTAAGCTGTAGTTTCATCACAGCTGTTTACATCCACACTGCCCGAAATTCAGAGATCCACCTGCCCCTCTGCAGTGCCTCTCAGAGCACCCAGGAGCATGGGAAGCCTCAGGGACAGGGACAGCCTGTTTGCTCAATAAATGGTCATTGGAAGGGTCAGCCATAATCATTGTTGGGCCACATCAGCTTACAAACCAGCTTTTTTCCATACCTGAATTTCTTGCTGAAATTACATATGATAAAGATATTTCTAGAATGATTGTCATAGGTAAAGTGAAAAAGAAATCCTCTATATTTCACACTAAGTGAAGCACAAAGTCTACTCCATAAAGCATGGCTCAGTTTTGGGCTAAATTTTGTAAAGTGATCTTCCACTTCTGTATGTTCTTCTTCACTTCTTTGACTGAGTGTCCTTCTCCCCTAGTATCATGTGGCAATGTCATAGAATCCCAAATTACTAACAGGAAAGATGAGTAATTTAAGTAAGTTTTAATTCCTTTGTGGCACCACCCTGAAAGCTACACATGGAAATAATTGAATTGCCAGTGATTAATATTGTAGTCAATTTTACTTCAAATGAGATTATATAAAGGATAGAACAACCTTCATAACCCTTATAGACGAAAAAGTGGTAATAAGTAAAACCTAGGATTGCTGTCTGAAGGAAATTCAAATCTATTATTTACTTTACTTTTTTTGGTGTATTTGCTAGTAATTTCTGCAGTTCTTTCCATTAAACTCTATCTTCTAGTATAATTTCAGTGGTATTTTCACAAAGAAGAGAAAAAAATGTATAAAAGATGTGTATGTTTGCAAAACCATCAAGTAGTGGCAAAGCAATTCAAAAAGACATGATGTATCAGAAGTTACTACTGTCTTGACTATTTTACAGTGACTAAATTTCAAACTGACAACATGTGTTTTAAACCACACTTCCTGAACTTTTAGAAATTCATACTGGTTACCTATGATATTTTTTAATGAGAACTGTAGCACTGATGCTGGTCATGTTGGAACAAGGTTAGAGGAATAAGTATTGCTTATTTAAATGCAATAAATTATGTTACAGTGTGATCTAAAGTAAAAGGAAATCAAAATGTTTCCACCTAATAGATATTTGCTATTTTTTTAATACTAAAGGAATATGCACTGTGGGTTTTCAGCACCATTTATTAAGACTTTACTTATTTATATAAACTGAAGAAAATTCCAGCTGATGCTTTATGCCTGAGTAAGATGTGCTGCAGCAAGGACAGTGAGAGAGGGCACCTTACTAGACCTGCCTGGATGAGGCAGAAAAGTAGTGATAGCTAAACACGGTTGCCACTCTGCTGAGTAACAAGTACAAATATCCCACACTTATGGTCTGCCCAAACCGAGTTTGTGAGGCATCACAGAGGTGTTCAGGAATCCTGGCTTCTGACAGCTGCAGCCATTTGCAGAGGACCTTGAATGGTTTGGCTGAAGAGGAAAACCCCATTGTACCTAGACAGAAAAGCCTCTCCTAGTGTCAGAGTTGGATAAATCAGCCTTTGTCCCAGACATGCCAGGAGCTTGCTACCACTTTCAAGGCCGTAAGAAAATACATAAAATAGCTTTCATTTAACTGTTTAGCCCTCATGATTTTAAAGACAGGCTTAAAAACCCTAATATTCCTGGTGTCCAACTCAAAAGCACCATAATGGATTTTTAAATTAAAGAGCATGGTCAAAAATTTAGAGAATTATAATAGTATAGTATATGTTTCAGCCATATTTTAATACAGTGAAATTGCACTTTGCATCAAATAATACAAGAATTGTATTAGTTTATTCAAATGACTTGTCTAATCACACCTGGTATTCTGTCTGTAATGTGAATAGGTTTAATTTACTATAAAGGAATGAAGCTTGCTGTAATATAAGTTAGTGGGCATGAACAAGAAGTAAATAAAAAATATTCTTCTGTTCTTCCCTGAGAACTTTCAAATCTGTACCTTATAAAAAGCAACCTGAAGGATAGAAGGTAAGAAAATGAATAGGTTATATATAATTGGCATGTTTGAACATCATTCACTGTGCTGTCTGATGGAAAAAAAAAAAAAATCAATTGTTTTCCTTAAGGGGAGCATCTCTGAAGAACACAGGGTCTGCATAGCTCAGTAGTTTGCAAGTCCATCTGTCTGACAGAATACAAGGAGAGCAGCAGCTCTGGTCCCTGATTTGAATTGCCAAATACTAATGTTTCCTATTCTGGTGACCCATCTTTGACTGAGCAGGTGCATAAAATCTCAGTGCAGAAAAGGTCCTTTATGTCCATTGCTTTGTGACATTTTAAGTTAGGCAAAATGTGTGAAACAGAGGTACCTAAAGGAAAGCTTTACTCTTCATATTCAGGCACCTAAACAGCTTGACTTTTTCAGCATTACCCAGCATCTGCAGAAGGCAAATCAGACTGCTTTACTTTCCAGATAATATGTGGCTATGAAACAGGTATATTTTGATATGGAATGAGTCGGAACTTTATGAACTCTATGCAGGAAATTTTCTAGCTGGCCTACTGGTTTCATTTTAGTCCTATATCTGTTCTATGGATTATCTGTTCTGAGTGAATGCATTAGCCCTCTAAAGTTAAAGCTGACATTTTTGGCTAACCTTTTCACATGGCTTCTCCTGTTCTGTTGCCAATGTTAAAGGCTCAGCCACTAAACACTTACCCTGTATGAGCTGTGATGACACATGAGAAAACAACCAAGCATCCTTATTTATTTTCCAGGGCTAGCTTGACGCATAAATGATTAGACGATCCCCATAAATATATTTGTAATATTGCCCTTTTCCCCTGAGATTTCTTGCCAAACATTAGATGGGTGGCTTAGCTGGAAAGATGACCCGTATCTCCCAGTTTATCAGCTGCTGCCAGGCAGCTTGTAACAGGTAAGAGCCCTAGCTACAAGTGCTAAAAAGGATTGCATGTCTGAACTGAAATCCAGCATTCCCAAACTTCAGGTGTAAAAAGTTTTCTCACACAAGTCATTAGAGAAGTGCAAACACTTTATCGTTCTTTATCAACCCTATACATACCATTACCCAGGAGGGCACACTTTTAGGTCCAAAGTGAGATTTCAGGAGTGTGATGTTACCCATCCATTCCTTTACCTCCCTCTGGAGATTCAGGCATGCTTACGTCCCTGCTGTTGCCTTGTAAATTGTACATGAGCTGTGAGCAGTTCAAGCAACCCTCATCTAGATTTCACACATTAAAAGGACTCCTTAGATTTCAAAACCCATGAGCAAAGGAGTATTTTCCCCCCCCCCCCGCCTGTACAGTGACTAGTATGCTGGAAATAAAAGGGTCAGGGATACATCCATGCTAGAGGTAAATGGTAATAACATGTTCTTCCCCTCCTATCACAGGGGAGGAAAGAACAGTACAGATAGATATGGCAGACAGTTTGACTCTAGAGAAACTCGAGTTGCTGTGTTTGGAATGCAAACACAAAATGAACCTTCTCTTGATTACTGTATGTTGGATTTACATGTATAAAGGTCTATCAGTTTCAGCCACCGCACTACATTATCTTCGCTCTTCATATACTCACTTCAACGGTGAGTAGATCAGCCTAGGTGTACTGTAATGCTGCAGGAGCCAGGCTGCACCTGGCTGGAGAAGAGGCAGTAAATGAGAGAAGCCACCCAAGAACAGGAGACTATATTTTCATTCTTGTTTCAGTCCAGATTTGTACACCAAACACATTGAAAAATTTTGAAAACACATACAGAGTTTTTGCGTTCTTTATACTGAAATTGAGATAGTAGTTATCTATAGAGAACATAGCACTGGAAGCATCTTCATGGGCATGGATACTATTTGGACCAAAAGCAGAAAATTAATTGCTACATGGTAGGGTCTTTTCAAGTCAGTTGATGCTAAGCTAACAGATTTGGGACCAGGACCTCAACACAACTTCTCTGCCAATTGCCATGCTTACCTCAGTGTCACCGGATGCATTGCCTTCCCAGCACAAGAAACCATGACATACACTATACGCTATTCATAACTCCAAGTTCCACATAAACATACTGCGATACTTCCCTTTAAATCATACTGAAGTGTTTTCTTAAAAACTTTTTAATTTCCCAATTAAGAGAGCCATTTTGATTCTGGGCTTACTTTTACTTCCACTGAAGATGGGCTTTGCTCCCAGTACAGCTCTGTGACACTGGCAGATAGCAATGCAATCCCTCCCAGTCTTCTATCTACTAGACTAAGTATGCTTTGATTTTTTAATTCTCTTCTCATAAGGTAAATAATTTATTCACCTGGTTATCTTAATGACCCTTTTCTGAATTCACTCAGGTTTGGGTTTATATTTGTTATGTAGCATCCATCATCACTGCCCACAGAATTCCAGATGAGGAATCAGTACTATAGCACTGATACTTCACTATGCATTCTTGAAACACTTAGGATATCATTCATCTTTATTTTGCAGCCACAGCCTGTTACTGGCTCACAATAGTCTTACAATCAATTAATATTCCCAAATATTCCTCCCTGTTGTCAACTGATGAGAATCTTCAATAATTTTGCGTACATTTCCTATGGCTAGAACATGAAGAAACAGGCTTTCACCTTTTTTTGAGGGAGAAAAGTGTGATTTTTACAATGAAAAGATAAAAAACTAATAAATAACTAGTATTAATAATTTTACCTTCAGAGTATTATTTATTTATTTAGAAAGAAACTAAATCAGGATATAGTTCTGTGTATTCTATGGCATTTTTACGAAGTTACTGAAAAGTTACTGAAACTGAAATTGAAATTGGGGGTTTATTGACATAAAACATACCCAAAGATTAAAAACATACATTATACCAAATTTCTTATATGGATTTGCTTCTCTACTTTTCTCTGTGCTTACAATAATTCATATGAATTTGAATGTTCTTAATGACTCATTTAGTGTAATTACTTCTTTACAAAAATGTCATTACTGTTTTTTTTTCTCAGCCTTTCATACAGTGGCCCTATCCTGTCATTTTGTGATGTATTTATTCACTCTTCTTCGAACAATTAGGATGTTTAATCAAAATGTTCCTTATCTCTTTTTTAATTTGTTAAAATTTCTCATCAATCTTCACAGCTTGTAAGGCAGGAAATAAAGTCCATCATTAAAGAAAAACATGGAACATTCTTTTGAAAGAAGAAATGATTAAACAGACTTAGTTAAAAAAAAGAGTGCCACTAGCTGACGATTTAAAGATCAAGAGACTAAGACATCTGGTTTTAATCTCTACACATCCATCACCTGCATTTGCCACACAATTAAGAACCTCATAAATATCCACTGTGTGAAGAAGAGCTTTTTAGTTTCATAATTCAGAAATAATACTCTATAAACGAGTACTTCTTGTTTTACTTCTATAGGCTATACATATTCATAAACACCCAAACTCACACAAACATGTGTAAAAATGTGTAAAAAGAAAACCAATCTTTAATTGGGTAATAAGTAACAGAATGATTTACTAATTGGGTGTATTACAGAAGTGTGTTCACACTGCTGTACTGTGCTTAAAGACCTTGCCAGTGATTCCAGCAGAAGCCCACTAATTTAAGGGCTTACTAATTTGTGATTGTATAGCCACAGAAAATACAGTAGCTCTGATTTGAAAATTACCATTTGGTATAATTAGACAGTAATGCAGTCTAATTGCCTTAGATATTTTGTACATTTTGTTAAAAAAGAGAGCTGATTATCACACTAGACTAAGCTTGAAAAAGAGGGTATTTACACAAAAAGAAAAGCATAGATGGCTGATATTCAAAAAGGTTTCCTTTACTGTTCCTGCAGACAATTGATTTTAGAGTTCTGCTGCTATTCCAATTATATTTCTCTGTTTGATTTTCTAGTAAATGGAAGGTAGTGGAACTGAGTATGTTTTTACCAATATAGATACATGGGTTTCGGACTTTCTCTCTCACATGTTTTTTTTCTTGGACCACCAGTATCTTGCCTCCATATTTTTGGGGGTGTTATTAATGCTAGATATTCCCAGAAGGAGAAGCTTAGAGGAACCAGCTGCTTAGTGGTCACAGCCTGATTCTGAGAAGAAGCCACTCTTCAATTCTCAAGTCTTATGCATGCCCACAGTTTTTCCACCTACCTCTAATCCTCACAAAGGAACTGCAGCATCAAATTTGAATTTGTCAGTTTGTTTTCCCAGCAGGAGAAACAGATGCCTTCAAAGGTATACACCCAACATTCCTTGGGCTTATACTGAAAAATTGGGAAAGAAAAGTGTCATATAAATACAAGCATTTTTCAGAATAGACAACGTTTGGTACCTAATGCTTTCCTTGTATCTTTAGAGGTATGTTGGATTATATAAGCAAAGCCATAAGGGACAGTAAATACAAGAGTATTATTCAGAAGAAAACACGTAAAAAAGTAGTTTCAGAGCATGAACAGGTTTTTCAGGACAGCTTAGTTTACTGGATCACAGGATTTACTGGGAAACCAAGGACTGAGGGCCACATATGCTTGTATATCATTCTTCCAGTATGCAAACTGGCTAACACACATCTTAAGGCAGTCTAGATAGCTCAGATATGATCAATGAGGTAACTTCTGGAAAATGTGTCCATCATTTATCTTTGCATTTAACACTTGGGAATAAATAAAATATTCTGGCCAGTATGCCTTCAGCAAATTGTGTCCTAGTGTCAGATTTCAAGCAAAACTGTGATGTCCAAAATAAATGTTATGGCTTCCCATGTTACCCCTTCCTGCAGTGGGTAAGTTCTGCCCTCAGTCAAGTTTTGTACACAAGGAGAGTGTCCTGCTGGGATGTTTCAGCTTCACCTTGTCTCTAGTGTGGGAATAAATACTCAAGTTGCATCATCTAACCTCTTTAAATAGAAAATTATCACTGTCAGTTAATGTCTGTGTCTATTCCTGGAAAACTATATAATCTGCCAGCAACTCTTAAAACAAAACCCCCAGGTTTTGGTCACTTCTTAAAAGCTGGAGGAAAACAACCCCAAATCCCTTTGTGTTTAATCTGTTTTTTCTATTACTAGTAACATCTGTGGGTGTATAAGAACTGTAAATCAATATGCTGATGTAACATGGTTCAGTGTTTTCCTGCCTTTTCTGAAATAACAGTGATATAATTTAAAGTGGCACCATTAATCCACATTAAGCTGCTCGGCACCCTTTCCATTCTTAACCACACGAGAACAGACCAAAAGTCCATCAGCCTGACACCTTGCCACTATGAGCAACCCCTAACAACGGCTTCAAAGGATGGTGTGGAATCCTCAGAGTGAACCTTGCTAGATAGACTGTTTCATCAAGGAGAGGAGAAGGCCAGAATTCTGTTTCATTCCACGTAGCTACTATTTTATCTCCTAAATCTCCTGGTTAAAGCTATTCTGATATTAAAGGTATTCTGATTTTTATCAACTTCCTTTTTACCTATACTTCTAAAATATCCATCACTATAATGTTTAAAAATTATCATTATAGGAGAGCACCTTCAGACTCTAGCAAGTGTAGCATCCATTCGGAAGACAAAATTATTACTGTATCTTGTTTTACTCTTTTCATAAAGGGCAATTCAAGGATTTCACATAGTCCCTGAAAACTATTTAATCTACGTTACTGACAAACAGCATGCAATATTTCCTTGTAAAAATCACATACACCATCACAAAGCCAGTAATCACTCAAAGACAGCCAGCATTTATTGTTTTTCACCTTTACATTTTCCAAAGGGACACCCGAGAGTTAAAAACAAAATTTTAAAAAAATTAAATTGCTTTTGAGCTAAGCACTTGTATGCCAAGTCTCAGCATGGAAGGAATTTTAGCTGCTGAGCAACCTCATACAATAGTGCTTTAGAATAGAAATGCCAAAGAACAGACCCTTAACTACAGTATTGTGGCTCTGGTATGGGTGCCACTGTGATGAAAGTACTCTGATATAAAAGTGTCTGCCATGAAAATAAAGACAGAGAGACGGCTTTGTAGGTGGAACTTGGGTTCTTTTATGTAAAGACTGACCCAGGCAGTCAGAAGGGGAGAGTAAGAGGGCAAGGACCACATTATGTGGGCACGTAGCCGCCTGAGCAGGGAGTCAGGGAAATAAGTGTTGTGCAAAAAGGGAATTATTCCAGCATCATTTCCCACACCTGTGGTAACATTAATGAATTTTCACAGATTTTCTGGTTTTTTTCAAAGATCAGAATAAGGTTTTCTACATTGTTTTAAAACCTCTTAGCCTTCATGCAAAATGTTCGGTGTGGTACTTTTAGAAATACTATAGGCCTTAGCCTAGCAAAAGACGACTGAAAGGAACAATGTTTTAATAAAGACAAGTCTTTTGTCCTTGAGCAGTGTGGATGATGTCACATCAGCCTCATGAATGTATGTAGAATTACCTACTTAAAAAAACTTATGTGGAAATACTTGTGGCTCTCATGGAAATAGGAGGTTTTAAGAAGATTAGAGACCTAATGAAGAGAAACCTCAGATCTTAGATAAAATAGTGACTTTAAAGAGGAAGAGTTTAGGATTAGCTGAGCCACTTATCACTTATTTTCCAGTATTTTTTTAGATGAGATCTGTTTAGTTAAAAACCACAGTTTTAAAGGGAAAGCAATAGCAACCACAAAGTTCTGCTCTATTTTATTTAGCTGAGTAATCATAGAAGTATTTGAATTATTAATGAATATTCCAATGTTGCATATTCTGGCTTGCTTATGAAACCTATTGTTTTTCTCTCACATAAGACAAACTAACTATATTACCAAAGTAGTAATGCTGTTCATTGCAAAGCCTCTTTTGGGTTACTGGGGAAAAAAAAAAAAAAAAGTTAGGTTAGTCAAATCTTCCGTTGTTTTTTTTTTTAAGGGGAGGGGGGGAGAATTAAAATTTTTATTAAGAATTGAAGAACTTCTAAAACATAAATTTATACCAACTCCTGAATATTTCTTTTTGTTGTTGTTGCGAGGTTTGTCGTTCAGTGCAAGCCGACTTCCTATGAATTCAGAAAATGATTTCTGTGAATGTGTGCTGTATTGCCAAAGAACAGTGAACCTATCAAACTTCATCTGTGATTCTTTATGAATATGTTAATATACCTCACTTTCGTAGGGCTTGGTACAGTATTGTTTTGAAATAGAAAACTCATGCCTGAACTAATGCAGATATATGAGACTTCATGCAATTACTCTGTCAGTTATTAGTCCCCATCTAGGAATACTAGAAATTATATGAAGATTTTGCTAGTCTTGTGAACTAGAAGTTAATACTGTAAGCAAGAAATTAATCAATCCACATAGGCTAAAAGCTAGACAACCTTTCATGTTTGGGAACTTCTTTCTTGCCCCAATTCTTGTCTTGCAAAGGTTATGTTACGTGATTTTAATTCATTTCCTTATATCATTTTAGGACTAAGAGATATTTCAGTACATCTAGAGTGTCAATATGTGAACCAACAGGGTGTCTTCTAGTA
This sequence comes from Pelecanus crispus, assembly GCF_030463565.1. Classification (NCBI taxonomy): domain Eukaryota; kingdom Metazoa; phylum Chordata; class Aves; order Pelecaniformes; family Pelecanidae; genus Pelecanus; species Pelecanus crispus. Next base: position 68,931,388 of record NC_134646.1, on the reverse strand, counting down.
GGGAATGTCTATATATTAACCACTTTCATTTTTACTGGGTGGAGTTTATATTTTGCCACTTGAGGGCATCCTGTCATTGTGTTCCGTAATAGAGCAGCATGTCTAAATTTCCATAAAAATAATGGATTTCTGCCGAAACAGTGGTATTTGCCAAAAGTGCTGATGAAGCACTGGAAATTATAATTTGCCATACTAAATAGACATTTCCAAGACTGTAGGTCAAACAGTGTTTTATTTAATGAAATGCTAAGTCAACAGAGAAGGAGAAGTACCACGGATGCAAGTAGATGGAATTTGCCTGGCAGACACCAACGCAGACTTCACAGACATGTAGAAGCTTTGGCAAAACATGGTTACGTCAGACAGTTTGACCTGTGGTTGCATGCACAGACAGCAAATGGATTTACCTCCATTCTTGCTAATTTATGTATATTTGAGCTTTCAGTAGTGACAATGATGGCAGGGGTTTCAAACTGAATAAGACACTAGGCCGAGCCAATACAATAAAAGGAACCAGTTCAGTTAGTTGGGTTCTTCAGTACTCTTGTAAGTGTAGATGTATGAAAATTACACATAAAATGCCAGGTCTTACATGCTTGGAGATGTGACCATGTTTTGACCAAATGCTACAGTAGCTATCACATCAAGCTCACATTGTCTATAGTTCTACCACCCAGTGATATTATAATTGTATCATTGTACAGTTTTGTACTAAAACCATCACTGTAAATTGTTTGCTGGTTTCTTTCTTCAATATTTGGCCACTTACCTATGTAAAAGAATCACTTTTAACATACAAGGTTACCTACAAAACTTTCAGTTCTTTATAGCCTTATATTTGTCTTTGATGATACCGTAAGACATTTTCTTTGTGCTGGGCTAGAAGTTTTGAAACTTAGGGACACAGAAGTCATAGCCACTGCGTATTGGGGTATTGACTATAGTCTGATAACAGTCATGAATTTACTAGCCTTGAAGGTAAGGCAATGGAACACGCCACATTTCTTTTTCCTCTCTGCAACAGCTTCCTCCATATTAAACAAGGAGCACTGATTACGAGCTGTGTCGATGTAAGATTTCCTCTTTCGATACTTGGCCCTCAGTCAGACTTTTTTCTCTCCCACCTTATAACTTTTCTCCACCTAGGTCAGAAACCACATGCTGTCCCTTTATTAACCTGCCATTTAATCAGCCCTTCTCACTAGGCCCATAAACACAACCCTCACAATAAAACTTTATATGCAAGAAATGTGCTTCTATTTAACAGTCAGTTTAACCTCTCCTGCCTTTCATTTTTCTTTCCCCCTTCAAACGATACTCACATGGGGAAAGAGACTCATTCACACTCTTTTCCACATGTTCCTTTCATTTCCAATCCCACTGTTCAACTGACTGAAGTCCTCCCAAGGAGGATCTCTGACTGCTGTTTTATTCTGAATACTCCAAACCACCCAACCACTTCCTAGTCTCCCCACTAAGACCCCGGCCCACAGCTGTAGATTCACTGCTCCCTTTTGCTGTGGTCTGTTCCACATTGCCTGCATTCCTACAGAAAAAGGACTCAGGAGAGCTGCCGCCAAGATCCTTCGGCTCTCCATGCAAGTGGAACCACCACAGTATTGCCAGTGCAGGGGTGAGGACAAGCCATCTCCCACTGTGAATGCCTCTGTCCTCCACCCTCTGCTGCAGTGCAGAAGTCAGCTTCCAGCTCCACCACCTTAACACACCGTGCTATCAAAAAACTTCTTCTTGGTGTGATCCTGTCACTTGTGCTCTCTGTGGAGCACAGGATGCAAATGGAGTTATGAAGTCCCACGTTGGCACCTATAATTTAGATTATGCCTTACAATCCATTTCTTCAGCTTCTTGGTCCATGAGGTCATCCACAAAGTTTAGTTCTATCTTAAGGCAAACACATGTCCAGAGAGCTGTGGTATTTTCTGGTGAATTCTTGCACCTAAGACTTTTGAAGAGGGTATCCTTAAAGTTTGGTTATAGAGCTGCTCATATGAAAGCAAGCTAATGTGTTCATTCCTCAGGGGCAGCCACTGTAACATCACCAACAGGGGAAGAGAGCTGTAGAAACATCCTGGGGAAGTCTTGCAGACTGCTCACCCTCTCCTCATTGCTCTTCCCCAGGCATCCATCACTGCTCACCATTGGAGAGATGGATATTTAGTATGGCCTTATACAGTTGTTTTTATTTCCCAATGAAAGGAGGGATTTGGAAAAACAAAATTATGCAGATATAACTTTCCTGATGAACCAAGAGAAAAATAAAAATCACTTTATCTGTTTCAGAACATCTTAGCAACAGTTATCTAGAAAAATAACATGGGAGGAAAAGTGATTTCCCTTTTTCTGATGCATTTTATTGTACTCACAGGCAGAGCTTTAATACTGATTTCCTCTTGTTACATAGACGTCAGCTGTAAACTGCCAAACTTCACCATTGTCTCTGTCTCTTGTAGTGGCAGGGTTAACAACAACTCACAGGTACCCTAAATCCATGCACAAAAATGTGTTTTATCATGAGCATTCTGCTAATTACAGAAGCAGGGGAAAAAAGCATAGTATTCAATGTTACTGTAATAATCTAGGCTATCTTATGCTTCCTATTGCTTCCTTAGGTTCAGAACTGTGTAACTGCACTGCCTGTCTAACTTAAGTACATCTGAATAGTAAGAGACCCTGAAAAGCTTTATTTATATAAATAAATGTATAAATATATAACATAAAGTATTAAAATACAATGTAAAATTTGCATTATCTACTGCTGTGATAGGCTCACTGAGCTGAAGACTACATATCCGGCTGGGATTCTGCTCTGCCAGTGTCCTGTTGTGTTACCTCAGGAAAGTTTGCACCAGTGATGTGCCTCAGATTCCTGTCTGTAAAGAATAGGAACTTTTATCTAAAGTGCTTGGAAATCCGTTGGTGTTGAACAATAAATTCAAAATTCATACTATCTATATGCAGGATCAAGCACAATCTTGGCTGAAATATGTAGTGTTAGTGAAATATCTAACACTAACGCTACATATTTCAGAAAATATCTGTTTTCCTTCACCTGTTAGTTCAAGCAGTCTGAAGATTCTAAGTGGCAACAGTATGCACCATACCTATTGAAATTACAGATGGATACGGTTTTGTTTTGCTACTTATTTTGCAGATATTTCTGGGAGAAAGGCTGTCGAGTATACAATAAAGAATGAGGTAGCAAGCTTATTATATGAGTTCAGAAGCATCATTATTTAACATTCAACACTTTATTTTGTGCATGGTTTTCCTGTACCCAGCCATCAGGAGGTCAACAACCTCTTTAAAACAGTGTATTCCTTCTAGAAGCATATTCACTCATTTTAAATATGACTGGTTGCAAATAGCAGCTGCTTGAATTTAGGAAGGTTTATTTTAGTGCTGTATTCAGCAATTTTTCAAGCTATGAACTTTTCAATACTAGATTTATTTTCATTGCTCAATACAAGTTTTGCTAAGTCTTTTGTTTTCCATCCTTCGGATTATTAGAAGGTGCAAGAATAGCAGCAGAAGGTCCCTCAAGGAATGTACTTTGTCAGTCAGTTATTGTTTTGGCTTGGTTTCTTTTTCCTGTTATCATGACTACTTTAACGTCATGACTGCTACTTCTTTCACAGATCTGAAAGCAGATTTCTGCTCTAGGATGTCTCAGACAAGTTCCTTCAGCTACATAAGGACTTGCCTAGATTTTAATTTTGTAAGTGTCAGGTTCAGAGGTGCCTGTTAGATTTCTATTCAAAATATGGAAAATGACACAAACTATTGAAAGTTAAAACCAGGAAGATGTACTATTAGATAAAATCAAACATTTTACCTTTATGTTGTCACCACATGTCAGTGATTGAAGGATACACTGCTAATGATAAAGAACAGAGATCCAGATCCAGCCTTATATGTCTCTCTACAGCACTAGAGTCTGGTCCGTCCTAAAATTTGAATAAATATGTCCAAACACTTGCAAAAGATCAGGATCTCAGAGCAGAACATTTGTCAAGAAAAAAAAAAAAAATTAAGCATGGCTTTTATAACAGCAAAAACAAATCTGGAAATGAGTTAATGGGAAACATTTCTTTTTTTATTTTAGAAAAAAGTTTGTCCAGCCCATTTAAAACTCATTAACATATTGCATAAAAAATCTTTTCTCAGGCATCTTAAAATATTTCATAAATGGAAAGAAAAAATTGATGCATGGGAATAAATTCTATCCCATCTAAGTAACAAGCTGCTCATTCTGCATGAAATGAACTGAATGCCATGGTCTTTTTAAGTGGCACATGGGAGCTATTTATTGTGAAAAGAGATGTAGAAATAATTCTGAAATCCAGGTAACACCTTTGGCAATAAATAGCTCACTGCACATGAAACCGCAGCATCCATTTCCACCTGAAAAGTGTATCTCTCGTGTTTAGATATATTCTATTTCTAACAAATATGTTTATTCTCTTTAAAAAGAAGTTGTATACTCTGACACTGGCATTAAGTATCTCCTGGAATTTGAGGTCACAACTGTTAAGTCAATACCTGCACATTTTCAGGAACAAGTGCAGGAACACTTGTTTCCAGCTATGTCATCTTGAGGCCTTTAAAAACTAAACAAATAATTTTAAATTATTTTAAATACTGTGAAGAAAAAAGTTATGACCATGGTCATACAATGCTTGTATATGTGCTCAATTTCAAATGCATACTGTGCAAATCTGTACTGTGAGAAGTCACTGACGGAAGTAAATATGACTGTATTCACAAATTTGGACTACTAGTGATGAAAAGTTGCTGAGAACACAATAGGATTAGACCCCACATTACTTGTGAATTTATACTGCCACGTGACTCTTCGCCAAACTTTGCTATTGAGTGACACTTTCCTCCCCCACCCCCATTGCCTGAAATTGGTACCCAGGAAGACTCTGCTCTCTGATGTACCGGCTCTTACCTTGATAATAGGATTCAAGTGTGAAAAGGTTAGTACATAGCTCAGATCTCTTCCTGCAGAAATATATATTCACCAGTGCACTCCAGAGAGGCCCTTAGAGCGGTATAAAATGGTCCAGGTACACAATGTACACCTCAGTATGGCTGCCAAATATGATACAGTAATGGTCATTACATATCTTTTCACTCACTGCTGACATATGACCTCCTATTTTATTACCACAGTGTCCAAGATTTAAAGAAAAATACAATGTCTTATCAAAAAGAAAGTGTTTGGTTTACAGTATTAGTCACAGCATAGAGCAGTACGAGTATGCTGTAAATCTCATGCAAAGATGGAAACATTATTCTAGGCCATGTTTGTATCTGACCGTTTGCTCTCTCTACAGATTTTCTTACTCTTATGTTTATCTAGAAGCCTAAACAAGAAGCAGATCTAAAAATGGATTTTTTTAGTCCAAGGTGATTCATTTATACTAGAGACTGGAAATAGCAGTCTATCTGTGAAAAAGCAATTCTAACACATTTAATGCAACTTTTTTTTTTTAATCTTTGTTTTATTAGCCATATAAAAAGAAATACAGCAAGAGATTTGCTCTTTTTGTGTGCTGATGCCCAAACCCATAAGGATACACAATAAAGTCTTAAGAGGGAGTGTACTATATTTTAAATTTTTAACATTCATTTGTATAGTGGTTTTATATGCTGATATGTTCCAACTCTACTCATCATCTGAGTTCTTAGGACATGAAAATATATAATTTAAAGTATTTCTTCTTAAAGCGATGACTGTAAAGAAAGGGCAAATTTGCATCTGCCTTCTGTTCCTATACATGCATTATCTACTGTTTTCTGTATTGCTCGTGTTAATTATGAGCTGATAGAGTACAGTGTAAAGTCAGTAGGAATCATTCTATTGAGGTCAGAAAGTGATTAGGAGAATTCCTAAACTTGTTTCTTCTGGAAACACACACAGCTTTGAAAAAAGAGAAGGTCTGCACTCAGCTGAAAATTTATCCTGGGTAGGACTGCATGACTTGTGAGCACTGTCATATCAAGTTCCTCTGTCCTTCTATCCAGGGTTTATGGTCTCTGCAGATTTGATTAGAGAAAGGCATTCAAATGATATATGGTTTGTTCTCAGAAAAGGCCACTTAACTGCAAGGCCATTGATCTGTTGGACTTCCTTAAGAAATACTTTCACTGTTATTAAGTCATTTAATGCAATACAATTTTCATATCCTCTGTCTGCCAGGCATCTATTGTCTAAGGATCTTTGTAACAATTCACTGAATCCCACCTTTTGATTTCCTGTATCTGTCACAGAACTAGAAACATGAAGAGGACATGCCTCAGGGGCCAAACAGGCTTGCACTCTGGGATGCTCTTTCTCTAAGGACAAAAGATCTCTTCAATGGCAGAGATGGAGCTCTGGTCTCTCACCAGGACACAGAAGACTTTGCTTTTACTTTCACCCAGGTTTGATGTAACCTGTTTTAACAACTTCACCATTCTCTCCAGTTTTCCCTGTTCATTATTGCTGTGGTTGCAGCATTGTGACCAGAGTACAATCCCAGAGAATCCTCCTGTATAATGCTAGGACGACATAAGAGGGAAAAAGAAAAGAAATGACTAACCAATTTCAAGCTCCTTTGTATGTCAGCAAAATTTTTTTGCTCCTTCTCCTTTCCAAATTAGCAAAAAAATATCTATGGCGTGTTTAGAGGCTATACTACATTAAAAATATTTTGAGTCATACTTGCTCTTTTCTGAAGGAAAATATTTAATTTTATTTATTTATTTATTAAGACAAAGCAAAAAAAGTTCAAAAAAATCCATACAGGTAAAGGAAAGTTGCTACAAGTTCAGACAGTATAGAAAACCTACATAATGTGGCCACTGGCCATGAGAAAAAGAGGTGTCTTCTGGATCTGGACACACGCAGTCAATACCAAACCCTGCTTTAAATCCTTGGGATTCTACTTAAAATGTTTTCTGTCTTGGAGAGTAGTTACAAATGAAACAGTGATAGTCTTCCTATGTTTTATTACCTTTTAGAGTAAATATCTTAATTGCTATTAAATTGAAATTTGTATTTCTTATTGTATTTGTTGTGACTCATAACTGATTGTCTGTTGGACAAAAAACCAAACTGCTAACCATTGATTCTATGCTTTCTTTTACTAGAAAATCCACTTAATTCTATGTATGTTAATATCAGTCAATATGTTTATCCTGGTTTTGCCAAGGTATCTTCCTAATACCTATTGTGTTTCTAACATTTCCTCTGTTTGTCAGTATTATCTAATTTTTATTCTAAATTTTCTTTTAAACCTCAGGCAACACTAACTAACAGTGCAACATGTCCAAGTTCTTGGCCAATTTAAACCCTTCTCAACATGACTGATTTTGAGAAAGGTAGATTAATAACCTAAAAAAAAGCGCACACATAGGTTATATCAATGCAAAATTGTTGCCTTCAGAAGTTGTTGCCAACTGCTGGCTTCCCTTATCCCCTAAATTATTACCAAGAACATATTGTAAAACATTCTAGCACTGTCTGTTGTGAAGAATATAAAAATTAAACTCCCTTCAGTGTAGTGAACATCATCCATACCAACTTTTTCATTGTATGGCCTATCTAGCACTGGAAAGCATCTCATGGAATTCCTTTACAAACACTAAAGAAAAAACATTTGTATGATTTAAAATCTCTAAGAAATCACTGCCAATTATCTTAAAAATATTTTCTTCAAAGTGTTCTGTGGTAAATCATAGCATGTAAATTGTTTAATGTTGGGTTAGCTGAAATGTCAGACTCTCAATTATTAGTAATTACATAAATTATGACTTAGCTTTTCCTAATCTCTCTCTCTCTCTCTTTTTTTTTTTTTCCTTTCCCCCCTACACCACAGGTACATATCCAGCAATCTATTTCTTTATTAGTAGTCTTTATATCTGTTTGTAGTCTCACAGTTTTCAATGCACAATGGATTAACAGATTTCAAGAATGAGCCCTCAAATTCCTTAATTTATAGGGTAATTAAGTACATGTATTTCATGGTTTAACCCTAGCCAGCAACTAAGCAACACAAAGCCACTCTCTCACTCCCCCCAGGTAATGTAATAAACAGGGTTTAAGTAGCAGGAACTTGATACATTTGTACTTTCCCTTTACTCAACTGTAACTCCCATAGGTTTCAAAGATCTTCAGTTTCAAGGTGCTTAATCCTTTCAGCTGGAAAATGCAGAAAAGGCAAGTATTTGTTATTACTAAGAAAAAAACCCATTATTTGACAGATGTGAATAATACTAACATTTTTTCCAGATGCCTATTGGAATATAAGAAGTAGATAATTTGGAAGATTACATACATGAATTTCATTATGGTATTCTGTAGTCCGTAATTCAAGCTTTGTAGTGCTCAGTGTAATGAGGTATTAAATACAGAGAATTATTAGGGATTCATTCAGATGCTTTCTAGACCTTTTCTACAGAAGAGCAATGAAGACATTCAATAGAACTGGAAGACAGCAAACATAAAACTGATAAAAGAGAACTTTATACAATATATAATTTGCCTGTGTAACTAGTAGCACAAGATGTTATTGAGGACAACAATGTAACAGATTACAGGAAAAGACAAGGTAAGTGTATGAATAAAAAGAAAAAAACATCCTCAATTGTATCTGAAAATATTACGAAATTATATAAACAATTGCAGGTACACTGTGAAACCACTTTGTGAAATGATTGTTTCACTCTTTCATATAAAATCTGAAAGTCCTGGGTGATGGTTTGCTGTACAACCCCTCTTTCATGCTGTCAGGTGGCTCTGTATCCTCACTATTCTGAATGCTAGAAAGTTGTGGGGTTTTCATAAAAGGAATGGTTTTGGTGTGACAATTTTATTGTGAAAACTGCCCTTACTTTTGTGAAAAATGGAAACAACCACAAATAATGTCTTCAAGAGCTACTTACTGGTCAGGAATTTGATAGAGATGGATATGTATCCTTGTACTGTGCTCATAAAATGTAGCTGCAGTTGGAGTACAAATGAAAAACAGACATGCAAATTAGTTTAATTTACCAAATAATGCTTTCTGATAGCATTTTAAGTTAGATTTGGGTTGAGAGGAGACTGATCATTCACTTGGAATGAAAATGAATGTGGGAATGAAAAGTAAATCAGCTGTTGTGTTCTTTTACATCAGTAAAGCAGGACATGTTTCACATCACCAGCTTAACTGTAAGATAAAAGTAATTGCAGATTAAAAGAGAAATGCCAGTGGAGATTGTTTCCTACTTTTTTCTCTCGGAGATTTCAGTAATATTCCTTTCTCTACAGTATGTCCTCTGCCTGTGTCTTTGTTCTTTCTACAGTTCTGAGGTGAGAAAGACCTTTGCAGAGCATAGTGATACTTTGAACCTCAGATACATGTGAATTTGATATATGATGCACCTCAGCTCCCCTCTATTATTGAACTCAGTGACACATCTTTTACCATTCCCACACGTTCAGGCTATTGTGTTTCAAACCACTGTCTTCAGTATCATGTTTTTTATCCCCATATGTTTAAGCTTCTCAGGGCAACTGCTATATCCACCTTTTCATTTGCAAGATACCTGCTCCTGTCTAGAGCCCTAGCATCATTATAGTGTGCATAAAAAATAACAGAACTTCCTTCCCTACATTTTAATTTCTCCCTGAGACTTTCTCTCTTTCCCTATTTCCCCTCACTTCTATTTTCCTTCCAGAATTTCTGCTTCTAAACTGACCTATTCTAAAGGACCATGAGCCCTGTTCTGCTGTCTGCTTAGCCCCACCTTCAGCATCCTGTAATAGCTCCCACAAGACGGATGAGAAGCCTCTTCTCTGACCATGACTGAAATCCACAATATCTTTCTAGCTCCCTCCAATTCATTGCTTTTAGTAAAAAACAGGCTATTTTTTTGCTGTACTAACCGCAGTTGTGGAAATTATTACTATAACATTAGTCTGACAAAAAGAGTACAGGCAGGAGAGTTTTAAAGCACCTGAAGTGAATTCTAGAGTTGGATTCACAAATTCAGACTCACGTTGTGGTTTCTTTTTAACACTGTTCAGAAAGTTTGGCTGTCATAAACTGTACTGATTTGCCAGTCATGAATCTCCAGTGGGAGCAAGCATTTTACACTTCAGCTTTTAAGGTATAACATTCTAAGATATAATCTGGTTTTAAATTATATATTGCTTATTTACTAAAATGAATAAATAAGGTGTATGCCAAGTGACTTTGATGTAATGTTTTCAGAAATGGAACTCTGATTTCAGGGATGACACAAAGTAATAGAGTAAGATCAGAAGTTCTATTTTATATTTTAACTGTCACAAGTAACCTGCGATAGTCTTCTGGCGCATCAGTCACAAAAAGTAGTGAAGTGTAAAACTTATCTGAGACAAATTTCACATCAAGCATATAAAATAAAAGCCTTATTAAAGTGTGGAATTTATTTAGTAATTGGAAGGTAAGCACTTAACATATATTCTTAAATTTTTGCCGAAAACAAGAAATGTTTGAACATTCATTATTCACTTCATCTAACTGAACATTTCTAATATAGGAGCTTTAGGCAAAAGTCTAGGTTTCTAATAGTCATAGCAGAGAAAGCAAGAGCTTGCCATTGCCCTCTGAAGGAAGCAAAACCATTAGCTGAGTTAAAGACATAAACTTAAGAAGTGTGGATAGTCCCTGAGGACCCGTTTCAGCAAAGACAAGCATGAGCACACTGGATGGGAACTGGAGAATGTTAGTGGGCAGAAGGACCACCATGGGGAGCAGGCATATGCTCTGTCTGGGAATGTGAGCCAGGGGGATTGGATCTCAGCAAGGAGAGAATAAAGGTTTGCATAGAGCCAGTGCTGTAATAGGCGGCCACTCTACAAACCTCACCACGCCCAGATTGAGGGAGATGGCAGCGGCAGCAATACTTAGCAGGAGCATTTTTTCCATGTCTTGAGAAAAGTCTCTACTTTGTGGCTCAAAAGCCAATGCTAAAAGTATCTTCTTATAATGTTCAAAGATTCTTATCCTACAGAACAATTACTTTCACAAACTGGTTTTGCTTAAACTTTTGTTTGCTTGTTTGCTGTTTTTTTTTCTTCTGGGAATGTGGTGTAGAGCCATTTAACTAAATTGGGTAAAGAGCTACACTAACATAACTGACTTACTGCCAAAACTGAGCTGGCCCTGGGAGGAGCTTATCTATGTCTTCTGGTTCTGTATTGGAGATAATGAGCCTTTGTGGGATCCATCTGGTACAGGTAGAGGCTGTTCTGGTAAGCACAGTAAGCTTAGTTTAGTTACCAAACAACAGCCCATGGGCAAAGAAGACTGACCATATGCAGGAGGAATAAAACTACTTCTGATTACTGCAAATTAGATTATTTCGTAAGACCATTGTAGAAGGAACAACTTTTTACATGTAGTAGATGTAATCTTTGGAAAAGTCATGAAATATACAGGCAATAAAAAGAAAACTTAAAAAAAAAAATGGAAGCCACATGTTATTTTACCTTTATGAAGATATACTTCATTTGCAAACTAGACAAGGTTGGTCATATCAATAGAATGTAAAATCATACAGAGGACATGAAAATTTTCTCCATGTTAACAACAGAACTTTCTCTGTGGAGATCAGAATCTCTGCACATGTGGTAACCAGGTACTATAAGTTCATGGTCTGCTTTGCTGTCGTCAGACTATGTTTCAGACAGGACTGGGAACTGCAGCTGTGTTTAGGAAAGCAGACCTCTGAGATAATCAATTCTGTTAGGTAAACTTCTCATATTATTCAGAGTTCTCTGTTGTGAAAAATAGAAGAATTGTGTCCAAATTGTGTCCAAAATTGTGGATTGTGTCCAAAAAAATCAGAGTTGGGGATGGCTGACGCAGTAGATTTATTGAATAGAAACTGTCTGATAAAAATGATAGTTCAAACAATGGATCAGAGAAGGGAGTCATGGAGCAATTCCAACACCATCATCTTTTTTCCAGATCTGGAAAAAAAAAAAAAAAAAAAAAAATTGAGAACCCAGATGTACTGAAAATACAAAACATCCTACAAATCAGGCAAAGATCATGTTTATTTCTTGCAGGATGTTAAAGATAACAGAGGGGTCATAAAGGGATGAGAGAAAACAACAACAGGACTTGAAAGCAGAAGTAAAAATAATCTTCATTTATTATACAGTACCTTTAATCAGACTCATGTGCAAGTCAATATGTCTTCACAGTCCTGTTTTACAAAAAGTTGGATGTGCAATTTCAGACACTGATAAGCTGCAAGTATAAATACTTAGCATGGGAATGTGCTTACACTTACTGTGCACTCCAGTTAGACAATAAAAAATGATCTTTATTTATTGCTGCTCTTCAAGCAAACTATAACTGAATCACTTTCTGCAAAAGAGAAAAAAAAGTCCCAAAAGGTAGCTGCTGAAAATGGTAGTCCTACCCTGTTTTTCAGTGAACAGGAGAGGGGAAATGCTTTTCTGTATCATCTGCTACATGGAATTAAAATCTGGGCAGATAACAACTATGAAAGTATGTTTGCATCTGAAGTGTAGGAAGTAAGGGAAATAGCAGATACTAACAGCAGCATGGTTCAGCTGCGAAGTATTGGCTTTCTCAAATATCCAGTAATGTAAGATTAATAGCACAGTTCAGACCGACTGGAAAGAAAAAGAGCGCACAATGGATTTTCACCTCGTCATGAACCTTGTCTGATGTATGGTGGGCAAAAAGTCTTGGAATGACTTAATAATGCTTAATACGTTATCAAGTGCCATATTTATGAAATTGTTTTGTAGTCCATGTAAAAAAAAAAAGCCACACAGATCTTACAGATGCAACTAACAGTCTATCAAATCAAACGGGGTCTATCAAATCACTTCATAGCAAAATTGATCAAAAACTCTAAGTGAAGACCATGTCACATTGGAAAAGATCCCTAATTAACGTTTTCTATGAATCAAATCCCAGAGTGGGTTTTGGAACTGACTTCAAATTTAGTATCCAAAAATATATACAACTACCTACTTTCTTTTATAATAAAAAGTAAATAGGCTTAAAGCTTGACCCCAAACAATTGGGTTATTTGAGTACAATCACATGCAAAATACTGTATATAAACATTTTGTCCTGTTTTTGGACCTTTTTCTTTAAAACAAATCTATTTTATGGGACGGAAAATCAATTTTGCAAACCTCTCTTTTCCTGTTTGACCCTTCAGTTTCAGTAAAGTGAAAAACCTACAGACAGATTTTTCATTGCACTGAATAATGCCAAAATTCTCACCCAAGAAGCTGATTTCTCCTTTTCCCACTAGGACAAACATTCTGCTCTGTATCAAACTCATTTCACATTTCAATGTGATCACATTTCAATGTTGTGGCCAATGCAGTGCCAAGCTTTCTGGTTAGTATAGGCAATTTCTCTCTTCAAAGTATGAAATTCACAGGAAGCCTAGATGGCCTGCCCCTCAGATAACCAAGGAGAAAAAAAGAATGATGTTTCAACAACTGAGTACACAGAAGCAAAAAAACTTGGTAAAATTTAGTCTACAATTTCAACATTGACAGATTTGGCAGATACTTTCTTACTTCCCAGATCCCTTCCCATAGTTCAAACAAATGTCTGATACAAGAAAAAGGTGATTTCCCTTATGAGAAAGCAAATAACTGTAAAAATTCTCTCAGCCCAAACAACATTTGCAAACAATTTTTTCCTGATGCCTAAAAGAACAGAGGAAGGAGTATTAATCTGTGATAAATCTGAGAAGACTGAGTGCTGGAGTACTATACCAGTACATGCATTGCAAGATGAAGGGCTCCATCTCCTAAGAGACACCTCAACATGGGACAACTGGGTGGTGAGATTAGACCTGAAGGACGTCTTACTATCCTGCTGGTGAAAAAATGTCAAAGGTTCCTCCAGGCTTTGCTGGGAAGGAGAACTTTGGCAGTTCTCCAGCCTACCATTTGGCCTCTTGTCAGCTCCATGGTAGCAGCCTTCTGTGAGCAAGGGCTTGGGATAATAGTCTGTTTAGACGACATGCTGACTATGGTATAGAACAGAGAGCTGTTAGCAGCATAAGTTGATTTGGTGAAAACAATTCTCAAGAGCCAGAGTTGCTGAAAAATTACCAGGAATCAAATCTGGCTGCTGCCCAGAAAACAAAAGTTCCTTGGATTTGCAGTCCTGATGTCTCTGCTTCAGAGGCATTTAGACCTTTCCAGGGTGTATCAGAGAAACTATTTGGAAAGTAAAATGGCTATGAGGAGACAGTCACCTACCTCAGGGGGACAGTTCGTGTCAGAGTAATTGAATTCAGAAATGAAAAAGGCATATTAGGTCATCCCATCCATCTTGTCACAGAGGGGAGGAAGGTACTGCGATCTCAGGTTCATTTGTTTCCTTTCTCATCTTCTTTCAACATTTCAGAGTAATGGGCCCAATCCTTTGGAAGGCAATTCTATAACCTTGTTATAAATTTTTTGTATATGAAAATTATTTTCTTAATCTCTTGTATTGCTGTTTATGTACACATATACAATTTTCTATGCCCCATATTGGTTAGCCACAAATTTATGATAGTGATGAACACTTCCCTCCCCACATTCATATTTGCTTACTTTCTCTAATACGAAAAAGTTAAAAATGCAGTAAAAAATGAAATTATTATTTCATAAATTATTTTCTTCACCTTTTCAGCAAAAGGAGCAGTAAGACTTTTAAAGAAATGCAGAAAAGCTCTTTGCCATTTTCAATGGTTTTTTTTTCAATTTTTAAAGCAAAATTCATTTTGTGATGAAAATAGGGCTCTTTATGAATTCCCCTTCTCAATAAAAACTTTAGTTCAAAAAAATGGCAGATCCCCTTAAGAATTAAAGACATTTACTTAAAAACCTGCCAGCATAAATATAACCTGTATGAGAACAAAGAATATGTCAGTATCCTGCTTTTCCTAGTTGTGTCTCTTCATTGCAGTTTTGGTGTCTTCCGTAACTAAGGAAACAACAACAACAGAAATTTTGACTTAACAATATTTAGGTAATGTCTCTTTCTATGCAGGATTATATCACACATTAAGAAGAAAGTTCTGGAAGAAAAGTTCCTGTTAACACATTGCTCTCTGGATATACATTATTAGACCATTCAAGCACTGCAATGTTTTCTGTCCACAAAATTTACATTCCCATAAACATATCCTTAGTACCAGACTAAAATGCTTCTTAAATGCAACTGGGGACATAGCACATAAACAGGGACAGAGAAGAACAGCCCATAGCTTGTTTTGTCCTTAAAGAAAATTTGTGAATACGCATGACCTTGTTTTGTTCATTTAGATTCATGGAGTTCTTTTAATGTCCTATCTGGCTGCTGCTTTTAAATGACTTACCCTTACTTAAGAGTCTCGTGTAACAGGAGCTAGAATGGGACATGCCTCTGGAGCCAGGATGTTGCCCTCAACAGAGTCCCTAAAAAGATTTAGGGAGATTTAGAGAGCTGAGCTAAAGAGAAAATGGTGAGATCCTCACCTGACTAAAATTGGCAAAGCCCTGTTCTTCAGCAAAATATTTAAAATTTAAAAAGTTGGGAAGAGGTGAAAAAAAGGTGAAGCAAATAGCCAAGCACAGAAACACAAGCTGAGACCAACATACACACGTTTAAGCATTTTTCAGTCCTGTCTAACCCAGTTCAAATAAACCAAAAGTAACAGTATATGAATGTTTGTGAAATGAAAAGTGGGTATTAAAAGTTGGACATCAATGGCATTGCGTAAATCCTTTTACATCCATGTAAATTCTTAAAACATTATTTTAGAACAGCAGATATTCAGTGACTTTTTTTAGGTTAAATGCACTACAGATGTGGCTACAGTAATTTCACAGTTTAAGCCTTGGGCACATGGAATTTAAAACAGAACTTTGTCACTATAACATTACACAGTTCTTTCTCTACTGAAAAAGACATGAAGTAGGTACATTAACTCCAAACAATCATTACTTTAGCACAGTACTTCTCAGTGCTAACATTTCTATTTCCCTACTGAAGCATTATGTACTTACGTGGCCCCTATTATTATAGCTCTCTCAACCATTTCTTATGTATTTAGCTGCTCAATTACTTTATGAGACAGAAAAAGACCACTTATTCCTATTTTATGAGATGAGGAAACAGGACTCGGAGGACTGGTGACTTATCTAAGGTCACATAGCATTGGCTTGAACTAAGCCTTCTCAGGCAATAGGCTCAGCACCTTCACTTCTGAATGGACCCGATACCCTGCTTGAAACAGCCTGTGCACAGTATCTCACTAAATATGTTATGAGATCAAAGAACCCATTGCTAAGACTAGAGCCTTTCTCACAAAATATTGATTTCAGAAATCCCAGTTATTTCAGAAAAGCAAAAAAAAACCCACTATCCAGCCAGCAGTATCCAGTTTACTTGGAGAAGTACAGCACTATATAATTGAAAGCACAACATGCCAGACAACAGAACAATAATTATTATCTACAGCATTAATCCATACTTTTCAATTTTGGCGTCCTTCATAGCCATGCTAGCAATGGGTGGACCAACAGTACCCTATCCCACAGCTCAGCCCTGAACGGGAAGTATCTTGTGCGCACGCAATAGCACACAGAGAATTTCCCTGGATGTCACCAAAACTGCAGACTGTCATGTGACACTGCAAAAACCAGTCCTTTAGTTATTGGCCATTTTCTCCTCTTTTCCAGTGTGTAACAACAAAATGCTCTATGTTGTCAGTATTTTCTTGATATTTTTCTTGATAAGGAATAACATACACTGTCCTTGATTTTTACAGTACTGTTTTCTTAAACCTCCATTGTGTTATAAACACACACAGACACACACAGACACTCAGAGCTCTGCTCCAAAAATCTTCTGTTGAGATCACCAGCAGCTAAAAGCCTTAGAGCTGGCACTGCTTAAGATGCAAATATTTTGAGCTATCTCTCTATCAGGGACAGTGTGGGAAAAGCATGGTACCATAGAATCACAGAATCATAGAATTGTTTTGGTTGGAAGGGACCTTTAAAGGTCATCTAGCCCAACCCCCCTGCAATGAGCAGGGACATCTTCAACTAGATCGGGTTGCTCAGAGCCCCATCCAGCCTGATCTTGAATGTTTCCAGGGGTGGGGCATCTACCACTTCTCTGGGCAACTTGTTCCAGTGTTTCATCACCCTCATTTTAAAAAAAATTTCTTCCTTATATCTAGTCTGAATCTACCCTCCTTTAGTTTAAAACCATTACCCCCTGTCCTATTGCAACAGGCCCTACTAAAAAGTCTGTGCCCATCTTTATAAGCCCCCTTTAAGTACTGAAAGGCCACAATAAGGTCTCCCCGCAGCCTTCTCTTCTCCAGGCTGAACAACCCCAGCTCTCTCAGCCTTTCTTCATAGAAGGGTGTTTATCCCTCTGATCATTTTTGTGGCCCTCCTCTGGACCTGCTCCAACAGGTCCATGTCTTTCCTGTGCTGAGGGCCCCAGAGCTGGACGCAGTACTCCAGGCGGGGTCTCACAAGAGTGGAGCAGAGGGGCAGAATCACCTCCCTTGACTTGCTGGCCAAGCTTCTTTTGATGCAGCCCAGGATACGGTTGGCTTTCTGGGCTGCAAGCGCACATTGACGGCTCATGTCCAGCTTTTCATCCATCGGTACCCCCAAGTCCTTCTCCGCAGGGCTGCTCTCAATTCCTTCATCCCCCAGCCTGTATTGATAGTGGGCATTGCCCCAACCCAGGTGCAGGACCTTGCACTTGGCCTTGTTGAACCTCATGAGGTTCACATGGACCCACTTCTCAAGCCTGTCAAGGTCCCTCTGGGTGGCATACCTTCCCTCCAAGACCACACATCTAGGTGTTGTCTGAAAACGTGCTGAGGGTGCACTTGATCCCACTGTCTATGTCATTGATGAAGATAATAAACAGTACTGGCCCCAATACGGACCCCTGAGGGACACCACTCATCACTGCTCTCCATCTGGACATTGAGCCATTGACCACTATGCTCTGGATGTGACCATCTAACCAGTTCCTCATCCATTGAACAGTCCACCCATCAAATCCATATCTCTCTAATTTAGAGAGAAGAATGTTGTGGGGTATCGTGTCAAAGGCCTTACAGAAGTCCAGATAGATGACATCCATAGCTCTTCCCTTGTCCACTGATGTAGTCACTCCATAATAGAAGACCAATAGGTTGGTCAGGCAAGACTTGCACTTGATGATAGGAATGCCAAGGCACAGCTGGAGCTGAACTTGGCAAGGGACGCAAAGAATAATAAGATGGGCTTCTACAGCTATGTCAGACAGAAAAGGAAGATCAAAGAAAGTGTACCTGCCTGATGAACAACACTGGCAAACTTGGTTGCCAGTGAAGACTGAGGCAAAAAAGATCTTCAGTATCTCAGCCTTCTCCTCATTGTTGTTAACAGTTTGCCAGAAGTTGGAAACAAATATTTTTCCAAAATCTCAGGAAATTGTCAAGGAAGGCTGGAAAGTTCATTCCCAGATTGAGACTAAACTTTTACTTTACCTATCTTAAAGACAGAAAAATGAGTTTCAATGATTAAGCAGAAGAATTGGAGTATAAATCTACACATATATAAAAATACACCCTCATTTTATGAAACTAATTCACATTATCCTTTTCTAATGCTGTGCTTTTAGAAGGGGGGGAAAAAAGCGTTTAATCTTCACATTTTACTTACGTGACCCAACGGCAGAACCAGATGCAACCTTTCTAATAAAAAATGTACAAATTACCAAAACATCATTACCAAACCTTTCTAGTTACAATACTATATTTTCTCTGTCACACTTAAGAGGTTCAGGAAGCTCTCTTCCTGGCATAAAAGAAAGGTAATAGAATTAAATTGTCTTAGAATAGGACCTGGCTTCCCTGAGATGCAGAGAAGGTGGGAGGCTTTCTACATGAGTATCACCACTGTTAATGGAGGGGATGTAATGCTCCCTGAGCACAACAGGGCTCAGGAGGTTTGATTATGGATTAAATTCTCATTCTAGGTTACCCTCTATAACCTACTGTCTAAAAGACAGCTGGCACTTGAAAGCAGAAATCTTAGGGTGACTATCTCTTGCTGAAGACTAGCAGGAGATTAAGTCATCCCAATCTAAATAAATGTTAGATTGTTAAAGTGAAATTCCAGAAAATAGAAGGCAACTGTGAAACTGCCAGGCACCCTACTTTGTACTGGATCCTGTTTTAACTTCTATCTTTGACCTCCTATACATTCTCAATCCAGCTGCGTCACTTGATCATGTCCCTTTTACACCATATTTGTCAGTGGTTGCTTAGTGTTTGATCAATTTCATAGTGGAAATTGGTGAATGAAAGTTCCTTTGTAAACTTTTTTTTTGTTTTTTTTTTTTCCACCTTGAAATACAAGGTTTGGTAAAAGACTAAATATAACCATAAATGCAAGATACAGTGTCGCATATTTGTTCCACCATTTCCTTTCCTAATGAATATCTTCTGAATGTCATTACATCATGTGATGTGATTCCTCACCAGGAAGGGTTGTTTTCAATTACGTGCTGTTGTGAATGCAGTACCCTCAAAAGACATTGTGAATGGATACCAATTTGTAGAGAGATCTATTAAATTTGGAAAGTGTTCAGAATGTTAACAATTTCCTTGAAGTAATAGGCATATAATGTTTTCTGTAGAGTTTCTTCCACCTGACAAAACAATTAAGAAAAGAAATGAAAAGAAATGATCCCAACTAGATCAGCTGACCCAGCTCTGATGTGAAAATCATCAGGGGTTAGTAAAATTCATTAATAGTAGAATTACCATGAGCACATATTCATCCCAACCAAAGCCATTTAATTATACCTTGAAGTTTTGAATTATATTTGCTTCAAGCAAATTTCAAATACACTTGAGTTTTGGGTATAAAGTTCATCCTATTTAATAGAGTGATTTGCTTAAGTGTTTGTTTGTTTCCCTGGGAAAGGTGCTTTGCAGAGAGTCTTCCTCCAAAACAACAATCCTGCAGGGCCAGCCCTTCTTCCTGACTCTAGAAAAGCCACTAGCAGCTTTTATGCAAAATGATATGCCAAAGGCCACACATTGAGTTAGTGACACAGCCAAGCCTGCAAACTTGGGACATTTTTGTGTGTTTGCTTTCATTCTCCCTGAACTAAAAAAAAAAAAAAAAAAAGCCTGAAACCTGAAAACTCCTCTTTGGAAAGGAGTAACCACAAGACAAAACTATTTCTCTTCTGCAAAATATTGGATGCAATTCAGCAAATGCTCTAGCCTATGCCTGTTTTGAAGCAGAGGAGGCTGTCAAGAACATACAGAAGACCTTTTTGAGCTGAATCTAAAATAGGAGAGTACAGGTAATATGGAAAAGAATTTGACAAATCATCTCAAAACACTGCAAAATGTGAATCATTTGAAACCTATCTGCATGCTTTAAGTGTTTGTTCCGGTGTCTCACATTCCAGTATGCTATAAATCCATTGAGCTGACAGCATTGTAATGCTAGGAGAGTGTTTAAAAATCCATTGCAATGGCACAAGGGCATTATGTTAAGAATACTATTCTATTCACTCCATTCTGTTCTCCAAATTTGTACTTAATTGGAAAGGTGGTTTTGCTTGCAATGCAATCCTTGTCACAAATACACTTTTGTTAATGTCAAATGAAGCTATAAAGAGATGATGTGTTTACAAAATGAACTGAACACATTGAGTTACGGGGAAGGAGCCTTCTCATTAATCACTACTGAGAGATAGTTCGATTAATGGTTTTAGGGCCAGAACTGCATTTGTAAGAAGGTACAGCATATGCAGTGAAATGTCTTGAGACATCACACCTGTGATGTTCCAAGACAGGAACAAGAATAATAGCTCTAGGCAGTCTGAAGTCAGAGGTTGCCCCTACCACAGTCATTGGATCACCCAGTGGTTGCAAACTGTTTGGTAAGGAAGGGCACCTTGTCAATGGCGTGTATCCCCCAGGCAGTCCCCTGTCATGTTCATTACTGTTGACAGTGCTAGTGAGTGCCCTTGTGCTAACGAGAGGGCAGGTAGCTGGCTCCCAGGCATCAATACGTTACACCGCAGGAGGGATCCCTGCTGCCCAACACTGAAATGCTGACAAGCCTAACTTCTGTGCAGGGCATTTTGTCAATGTTACTGACATCTTGCCTTTTAGGAGTACATCTGGTGTTTGGGAGAATGTTGAAAAGTCATCACCCAGTAACAACCTGGGAAGCTGTTTGATGTATAATGAATAATAACCTAATGCTTCCTAAGCTTTTTTTAACAGGTAGACTCCATACACAATAAAGAGTTAATTAATATCCTATAACAAAATCCTCAAACAAATACAAGGATACTATATGGTCTTCGTCTTAATCATCAATCACTACTGCTTTGCTTTTGGAAGCTAGCCCAGCTCCAGCTGCCTTTTGCTTTCCTGGCCCCTCTCTCACAGCTTTGACCGACTTGTATTCAGCCCTTGAATTTTAACTCCGCAGACCCCCCTATGTTTTCTAATGGAAATGATATGGCTCAGCTATATGCTGCTTTACATCTCCGTGGTTCTTTCATAAGTTCACAAATACTCCAAGACAGAAAACACAGTGGAGTTCTGTTTGTTACTCTCAGGTGACCTCTCAAGTGGGCTTTCGGAGAGAAATCTTTCACTCCAGCTTGTGTTTTTTCTTCCCTAAAGGCAGATTCAGGGGCTGTGTAATGATGACAACATTAGCATATCCTGCAAGTGCTATCAGCTAAGGGAGAGAGGCAGAGGAAGTGGAAAGAAGAGCTCTGTAATCCTGAATGTCTCTCTCACATGTCCCTGTTTAGATGGGTGTATGCTGGACTGTTTCACTTAGGCCAAACTAAGCCAAAGGGATTTTTATGTTTACTAAAATAATCTGTGCCTAATTAATGCCCTGTAGGTCAATTAATGTGAGTTTACTTTATGCACTATTATCAAGCTGATATTTGCTGCTTAAAAATGGATCATTTGTGTCAAAAACAAACATAAAAATGAAGTTTTCAAAGGGGTAACAAAGTAAATCCATGAGCATGCCTTTATATTATTTGGAGAATTAAACAACTTCTGGGAATGTAGACAGTAAAATCAATGTTGACCTGAAATTTGCAGTGGTGAGAATTATTCATAAAAGCTGTAAGCTCACATATTATTAAAATAAATACCCTGATTATTATTAAGCAAACTTAAAAATCCTTTAGCCAAATCTTCAGGCATGGGAAAAGAAAAGCAGTAACACTAAAGCCTTATGTAGATAATAAAGCAAGATTGGGGTTTGGTTTATCAATTCCTTGCCTTCAGTTGTCTTTTACCCCAGCAGGAACAGCTGGGAGTGGGATTTTCACTCCATACACAGTGTAGGAGGAGAATTAGGCACCTAAGAAATGTTAGCTGATGGAAAGCTGCAAGTTCACTGGCATGCCATTTGGACTTTATTAGCAGAGGAATTTAGGAGCTTGAAATGTAGGCATCAGCTTGAGAAATGTTTTGAGGATCTTAGCATGATATTTAAACTGTTCATTTCCTTAGTCCAGCCACTAAAAAATATGGCCAAATTTGCTAACAGCCTATAGGTGCTGGACACTTCAACTCCAAAAGACCACTTCTTCACAAAGTATCTATTTGGATTGAACTTCAAACAATTTGTCAGTTAGATGTGACAGTTGTATTGAAATGAAGACCTTTCCCCACTACAGATACCTGAAACCTGTTTCACTGATATTTAATGCCTGCATTTCTTTCCCCCTCCCCTCCCCTATTTCTTTACCAGCTTTGTTGTTCACTAATTGCTTTTCTAAATTGTGTGTTTGACGATCTTTTATAATCTGCTAAAAGTGAGTGCTATGTTTTTTTGATGTGTAATAACTTTTGCTTCCTAAGTAGAGGTAGACTATCCCTAAACAGACAAATCCGAACAGTATTAGCCTGAAACTTCCAGCAGATTCATAGTCATGAAACTTTCTGGACACATTGCTTCTTTTGCAAATCTTTGCAGAATAAAAAAAAAAAATTCAAAAGCACAAACATCTCTCAAAATAAAAAATTTTGCAAATATCTTCAAGGTGGTATTATAGATCTGACTTTAGGTAATATATTTGAAATACTTTCTTCAGTGTTCACTGACCAGTGCTAACCTACCAGTGTCCTGTTGTCTTCCAGTGACCTGCACTGCACTGAGGTTGGTTGCTGAAATCCCAAATGATTTGTAACCTTCATCTTTGCTCAGAAACATGATCAGCTGAGCTCCTGTCTCATTCACATTTGTGTTGCTCTGTCAGTAAATTAACAGGTACAATAAAGGTATTACAGTGCACTGCAGTCGACTTCATAGGCATGACAAGAATGGCTGCTCTTAATCATGTATCTGCATTACACTTATGAACGTGTTGTTATCTTTTCACGTCTATTGAAAAATTATCAGAAAATTTAATTACATTTTGAAATCATTGTGAAGGTCTCCATCAGACTCACTGGAGCATAAAAAAGAGAGAGGTTTATTCAGCAGAACTTAACAGGTGAATCTGGAAAGTATTGACAACAGATGGGGAAGAAAAAAAGATAGACTTTTCCATGCAGAAAGTATGCTGAGAAAGCTTGCTCTGGGCGTGTTGAACTGGTTCCCATCAGGGTGCAGTGAGCTGCTGTGCAAGGGAAGGGATGGAACCAGGAGGACACCTACATAATTCAGGCTGTTGTGAAATCAGAGTCTGCTGATGGTTCCCAGGACTGATCCTGAGAGGTTTAAGGACACACTATTGATTTCAGCATTCCCTTCTCCCAGTCTTATCCTCAGTTCTGGATTTCACTGTGTTTAGGACATGCTGGATTTGACAGCTAGTGACAACATTTTCTAGGAGTACTTTCATCATAGGAGCCCTTAGTCCCATCTCCTCTCTGTTCCTCTATTTTGTCCTGGTTTCCTACTACCTAACTACGCAGCAACCACAAATCAGCTTGTCTGTCTTTTGAAATGACACTTTATATGCAAATACTCTTGATGGTTCTGCTCAGAGACAGATACCTTTGGCTCTTATAATATTTCATCTAATCAGTTAGTGGGTATAAAATATATGTAAATGCTTTAGAACTATTCCCCTGTGCCTAATGCCTTAGGCAGCCTAAGTTCCTTAGTCAGTGCATGGGCTAACTAACCCTATCCAGTCTGATCTGTTTAATTCTGTACATATAAATAGACTGTGGAATATTAACAAAACATAGTAAACAACACATACTCCATTTAAGCCTAGGGTCTCTGTTATATTACCAACTTACTAAATAGAGATCCTGAGAAAAGATAACAGTACTGACAATTTGCTTTCCTTTGTTATAAATAATGTTTTCTCCTTCCAGTTTGCTTGGCTTCCTGCTTCATAGCCACCTTGAAGATATATTTGTTTCTTTAGTACTTGCATAATATAAACTACTATGTATGTTTAGTGGATATGTACATACTCACCCACTACACAGTCGTGTTATAACAAATGTAGCAAATATTAGTTCAGCAAAGCCAGTAAGGATGACACTGTGAAAACTGGTCTTTCATTGTTGCGCTGGACTGGAGAATCAGACTGATGTGTGCACATGTGTATGAGTAAGTGAATATATTAAAAACTAATTAGAAAATTTCTAATACAATAAAGGGATATGTAAGAAGCTACTCAGAGATGTCAGCTATACAAAGAATTGATAAGGTGTCTGTAATTTCAAGTAGTTTAAACATAAAGTATAATTATATATTTAGTTGTGATTTGTAAATAATAGAAATATTACCCAAATATCCAAGTCAATGCATTTAATTTTTATTTCTTATGTTAAAATTATTATTGTTGCCTGATTTGGGTATGCCTAGAAGCTCAGTTTGAGATACAAAGTTTATGGAAACCTTTCAGAAGCGACAAAATAAAATATGTGACTAGTA
This sequence comes from Pelecanus crispus, assembly GCF_030463565.1. Taxonomy (NCBI): domain Eukaryota; kingdom Metazoa; phylum Chordata; class Aves; order Pelecaniformes; family Pelecanidae; genus Pelecanus; species Pelecanus crispus. Next base: position 68,906,388 of record NC_134646.1, on the reverse strand, counting down.
TCAACTATATGCAAGACTGCTAGCAACACAACTATGAAAAAAAAAAAAGGATATTGAATATTTTGGCTGTTTTCTTTAGAATATTAATTCTAGTTCACAATTGACTGACTATACTATTAGAGAAAGAAAAATTAGGAAGAAACATATTTTTATTAATGACAAAGTCTGGCTTGTGTTGAAATAAATACATATACATTTCTAATGAGGAGAAATCAACAAGGAGATGTTATGTCCTCTTAGAATTCATAATATCTAACTGTTTGGATTTAGCTCAGACTTACCAAATGTAGAAGGGTGTATGGTCTCTACAGTTTTTTCATCTGTCAGTTATTTTTGCTCTGACAATGACTAGGCTTCTTTGGGCAAACGTTTACCCTTTTACCAACTTTTCAGAACTTTTCATAAGAGCTCTTCCTCTGGTCTTAGCTGCTCCTCATGAAAACAAGGGAGAAGATGCAATTGGCACCATTTTTCCAATTCTTGGGGGAAAAAAAAAGAAGAGAGAGAATTTCAGAAAACTCAAAAAACCTAAAAAAGCGGGTTTTGAAAACAGGCGGAGAAATTAGGAATCCCAAGAAGAATAGCAAGAGACAGAGAATCATTATTGGAAGAAGAGGACTAGGAAAGTAATAGAAGGGAAGAAATTAATAAGAGACACATAAATATCCATTAAGTGGAAAAAATCCATACATAGGAGCAAACAGCAATTTGTTAGTGTCTTGTTCCACTGTTAGGTTTTATTCTAGAATTGTTAGAAACTCTGTATAAGTACCATTGCCATTTTCTTTTTCTTTTTAAACTCTGAGTTGTCCTGTCTTGCTTTTCTTCAGTCCTTCAGACAACCTCCTTTTTCACTAGTATTTAAAACACTCAGAATGGATGTGTAGAAAGAATAAAGAAAATAAGTGGTTCTTCCATGTCCATCAGAAAGAAGAGACTCTGATGACTGATCTTACCATTGTTTTCTTAATCTTGTGATGAGTGTGAGGAAAGAAGCCACCGACCCAAACAAATTACTGCACCTGGTTGTGCAAAAGTGTTTTCGGTATTCACCTTTGCAAAGTTGGGTAGGCCAAACACTGCTGTTGTATGTGAAAGTCTAAGAAAAAAAAAAATCCATTAAGTGCTTGTAATTGCCCTTCTAATATTTCTGATTTGTAAGAACGATGTCTACTATTTAGTAAAATAAATACCTATAGTTTAGGTTTTAATAATGTCCCAATATTTCTGTTCAAAATCAGGTTTTGATTCACTCTTAGTAATTGCAAAAAAAAGCTCATAATTTGTTCATTCATCACACTTTCAAAGGTTTAAAATGATGATTTTTTTGCTTCTTCCTTCAACTCTTTTCCAATCACACGATGAGATGGTTGAATCCCAATGGATCTATGCAATATAAATAAATTTAATCAATAAACTCAGAGGAGTCATTAGCTGAAGATAACTCTAGGATATTTTTGAAGTCTAGAGCCATAAAACAATGATATGAGTTGGCTACAGTAATATCCCATGATTGTTATTAAAGGAAATACAAACCTCTTTAAATAAACAATGTTTCTGGCAATTCTATGCTTTAGAATCTAATCCTATAATGCTGTTTAACCAAATAACATTTTCCATGTAAAATAATGACCTAGAGGTCCAGAATCTCTTTAGGTCCTTATGCTCCTTTCTGGAAAACCTTGCCAAAATATATTATCACTAATATATTTATAACATAATTTGAATGGCTGTACCTGAGTAAGAACACAGTTTATTTTTTTAGTAGACTTGAGTGTATGGGACCACATTTCTGAAATGTTTATTAAGATTTTGCTTGATTCAGTCTTTTTCTCTATTTAAATTCCAGTCAACAGTAATTGCAATTTTACCCAAGGAAAGATCAATTCTGATTGTGAGAATTCCTTCATGACTTGCCGTAGGCATTTTTTCTCTGTCCTGCAGTACCTAAAAATGGCTTATCTGAGCATAGGTGACTCTATTCTAACACAGAGCATATACAACTTTGGAGTTTATAATACACGGGTATCACAGGAAAGGAGACTGTGATCCTGAAATAACAGCTTTTAGATAAATGTAGTTTGCACATTGATAAGAACACAACTAAGGCTAAAATTCCAAAATGCTGGGAGCATTTTTCTATTTCAGTCTTTAGAGACTCATAGGTGTTATTCCCTGTGCATCCAATTAGGGCATGGCCAGAGAAATGATTCTGGCTGCAGCAGATCTGGGTTAAGACAGAAGTTACTTTCCCCTCAATGCTGCAGGTTTAACTATCCATCTATTCACTAAACCCCACTCTCTAACATGTGGGTTGAAAATTTGCCTCTCATCATCAGTCTCCACAGATTTGTTGTTGCTGTAGTTGTTCATGCTGTTCCCTTCTCTGCGTTGCCATCTCACCTGGCCACCCCAAAGGCAGCATACCTTCCCCTGCATTGCACCAATGCGCATGGTCATGAAACCACTGCAGCACTGATCAGCAAAATGACAAGAAACATACTAAATCCCTTTGAGTCTATGGCCATCCAGATCACTACTGAGTATTATGTGGGCTGGGGTTGAAGATTTTTAGAAAGAAAGGGACCTTCAATTCCTTTTCTTCTTCTGATGTGTGAAGAATAACCTAAATGTTCTTCTAAAACAGCCTTCTTGCTATTCATTTTTATTAAACAGGGTCCTCTTACAACCTATCTTGAAGTGAAATGGTATCTTATGAAAAGCAAGCAACACCCTGGGACAAAGCAGAGCTGTATTTAGACCTTACAAAATACTGTCCAGAACAAGGAAAAGGAATGGCAGGTGCTTTTAGTTATAGGAAAGGATTAAGCCAAGTGCACACTGAGGCAAGAAGAGTTCTGGTTTCAGAGGCAGGGCACATTGCCAGATGGGGTACGTAATTGAGATGAAGAAAGGAAAAGTAAAGGCTGAAAAATTTCAGGAGTTAAATTAAGAATGGCGTACAGAAAGCAAAGGGAGAATACCAAAACAGTGTAATGATAATGGTAGTCTTCAGTAATACAGAAGGGAAGAGTTAGATGTCATTTCCCTCCACTGTAGTGGAGGATCACTATTGTGACCTTAGATTAATTGTTTGATTTCTTTGTGATGCATTTCTTTGTGCAAGCAAATCTCTCTGCAGGACTGTGAGGATAAATAAGCTGAAGACTGTAAGGCAGACAGATACTCTAATAGTAGGGACAATATGAGTAACTTATATGCACAGGAGAAAGAAAGAGATCCATCAGCAGAGCTTGAAGTGAAATCCAACTTGCAGATCTCTATTTCCAAGCCAAATTTAGCAGTGCAGCTGAGTCTGTTTGGGTAATATTGGACTGAAATATATAAGAAGCTAAATTTGGCCAAAAAGATCAGACATGGTACAGGAGTGAGACAGTAACTTAAAATTTTATCTAGAACAATACTTAGGTTATTCAAGATTCTTCATTTGAGGGATGAGTTGAAGGAAGAATATTTAGAAGCAGTGTTGCACTGTATTTAAAAATAAAATGCTCCTAAATTACCTAATTCATTAATATACTCTCTGCCATTAAACCGGTACACAAAGCAAGCTGGATTTTTCTGTATATAATAGAAAAAACTCTTTCATGAAGGTAAATAAGTCACTATGTTGTGTGAAAAATGGACAGTAGACAAAGATATTAAAGAGAGATTCTCTTCGCTTTCTTGTGAGAAGCCAGAAGGTCTTTATTTCATTGTTATGGAAGCTCCCATGAGATGCTTTTTGTGATCAGCATATTCACAGTCCCTTTGGGACAACGTTTATTATTACAAAAAGTATCACAGCATTTGAAATCAGAAGTAAAAATTTATTACAGGGTCTATGAGGAGAATATGAATCTCTAGTGAATACAGTACATAGAGAAGTGAAACTGTATAAAGAAATACTCTTTTGAATACTTAACACTCTCTGTTATGTCTTGTAAGGAATTTTTTTGCATGAAATTCCGAAGTCCAGAGATCAATCTGACCTCAAAGACCTAACCTTTCACTGTATCTGTGAATTATGGATTATCCATCTAGGCCTTGACTCAGCAAAGTATTTCAGCATAAATTCAACTAATTTTAAATTCTTTGGTGAGCTAAAGTTAGCTTACAGCATAATGCAGAATCCTGTTCTATTGAACAAGGTGATAAATAATAAGTTTATCTGTTTACTTTCTACATTTTTGAAGAAAGAAGTGCTGATAACCAGATTTGATGCTAGGGGTTTATTTTTAGACTTTTTATAATAGGGCCTATGGCCCTCCTTTCATAAATACTTAATTACTTGATAATATATCCTTACATGAGTACTTTTTGCAAATCAATAAAAGTATGCATCTAAATTAGTATAAGAAATTACTTGTTTAAGCATATTTGAAGGATAAAGATGGAAATCCACATAGGGAGTTAAAATTTGACTGTACAAAAAGAGACTGGTACTCTGTTTAAGTATTACAACTAATTCTATAAAGAATGACTGTTTGTCAGAAAAATGTTAATGAGAAAGGCAGAAAATAAACTCCAAGAAGATGGCATGTCCCTGCCTCTTACAGATGGCAATATTGACAGAGTCAAGAAAGCTTTTGAATCATTATAAATTAAGGATAAATTATGTATTTCCTACCAGAAATATTAAGCTTGCAATGGCCACAAGATTAATTTTCTTAGTGTTTCCCAGCTTCCTACACTGCATATCTAGGAAAAAATTCAATAAATTGAAATCAATAGGAAAATACTAATTGCTAGCACTGGAGACAGAATTTCGCCCTGGATGAAAAACTGCATCCCCAGACAGACTAAAGTCCTGCCTCTGGGACAAGAAAATAGGGAAAATATTTCTGAGACTTACGTTAAGGGTATGAAGGGTATAGCTAATACCTCATGAGCAGATGACCCCATGCTCAGTCTTGCCTATACACCCAGCCAGCTGTGCTGCTAAAAGGAAAATTCAGGATATATAGAGCCAGATGTGCTATGACATGAACTAGCAGCTGCTTTGGAGTCTGCACTGCCATACCAGATAAAATCTGTCCCATGGAGGTTAGCACAAGTGACCTCAGTGTGTGTGTGGCTCACAGACCTCAGTGGTGAAACCATCAGAGGAAGCTGGTCTAGCAGCAACAGTCAAACCCAGCAGATGACATGGTGCATATTGCCAGTCTTCTCTCAAGTTTCTGATTCCTTCCTCCTGAATGGGACAATAAAAAAATAATTTAATTTAAACAGCAGCATGACTAGGAATTGCAGAAGAAAAGAGTAACACAGTTTACACAGCTTTAATATATTGTCTTTGCGTTACTCAGTGGTGGGTGAAACAAGAAAACTGCTCAAAATATAGGGCTGGAAAAAATAAAGAGGCAACTGTGCTTATGTTACTGAAGAAAATATTACCTCAGTCTCTACGTGCTCATGCACTGAAAGCATGAACATGAGCACTTTTCAACCTTGCCGCATTTCCATATAGCAGTAGGCATTTATTTTTACACTAGTGCCTTTAGTTTTGTCCTCAGCATGAGTTGAGATAATTTCAGCTCTAGTGAGGGGAAACTTAAAAAGGTTGGCAAATGAACTGTTGTAGTGAAAGCACTCATAAGTTCTCTTGCTATGCAAAGCTCTTGCTTGTAAACATCTCTGGGAGATTTCTATAATTCTTTCTGGTCAGATGGTAAATACCATAAAAACAGCCTCTCACAGTGTTTTTCTGGCCTTGCTTGCTTGTGGTCCCAGAGAACTCCCAAAAGAGCAAAATGAATAAACAAGCTGACTGAAATTTTTAGACCTCAGGGAAGATTTCCATGAGATTAACTTAGAAGAGATATTTGGTGGGTGGAGGGTGGGTTGCTATTTTGGCTCTAATATTTACTCGTGGTGGAAAGGACAAATCATGTACTTTTGCAGTTCTAAGGCTGGTTCTGAAGGCTTGGGGTTAGCCAGTACTGGGTCTTGTAAATCACTTGCATGAGTTTCTGAGTTTTTTAACAGACTTCTTTACAACTAAAAATTCCCCTTCTAGGAAAGTAATTTTGGGACAGTCCCTCAGTGCATTTTGATAGTTGCTTCTATGCTTCCAGCCTGCTATAAAGCTTCTGAGCAGTGGCCAGAATTTATATCTGAACTAATTCTTCAGTTGTTTACTCCCTCTTCTGCAATCCACAGTTTAGCGTCTGTTGTGCTGGTTTATATTTATTCTGCATACTGGCTAAACATTCTAATTCTAAAAGAAATTTCCACATTCTCAACCAAACTGTGTGCTAGAGAGGTAAGTCATGAAATAATATACCTTTGCACAGAAGCCAAACATGTGGCAACCACCTGAGAAAGGAGGCTATGAAAGCAAGAGCATGTTCTGCTACTGCAACAAGAGCTTTAAAAAATTACTGTTGCCTTCTGGCCTGTAAAAATAATGGAAGTTTGAGCAATACCCTACAGTAAATAGTTTGTCATTTTCCCATGGAAGTTTTATAACTTTCCTCTGTTTAAGACTTCAAAGGCCCTGTTTGCTGAGCTTCCCAGTGTTTTCATATGCTATAATTTGTAGAATAAAATGAGATTTTTGTGTTTAATGCAGTTCATAATGCCCTGCTAAAAAAAAAGAGAATATCTATAGTTCCAGTGCTATATTCATGTTTTCAAAGCAATATGGATGAATGTTCACTTCCGGTTGATTTCACCATCATTAAAGATTACATATTGCATTACCATTTCTCTGTGTAAATATCCTGTAGCCCAAATCTACAAAAATTTCTAGTACTGAGACTGTAATCTGCTTTGAAAATAGGGGTCATTCCCTAAATCTTATGATACCTCACTGAGTAAATTTAACAATGAGTTTTTGTAATTTGAGTTAGATATGTGAAGCAAAACATTGCCACATTACTGTTATGGTTGCTGCTATTTCTTTGTGTTGTGACAGAACCTGAATGCATGCATTAAGCTCACCAGGATGATGTTTTAAGGATCAGGTTATATACTTTGTATTCCGATTATGACTCTGTGTCAATTCGCAAACTGTTTGGTCTTTGTCTACCTTTTTGTTTACTTTGACAGTAGTCACCTCAAAGTCATCTATGAACACCAGTGGGTGCTAATCAGTGAGAAATCTAATAAAGGTCCTTGATGGAACAAGAAGAAAAAGTTTGAAAATTTCAATGTAAAACGTTTTAATAAAAAGCACATACTCTAATACAATCTTTCTCTGACCTGAAAGCACAGAAACACAAAACAAAGCATTAGACAATCTATTCTAAGACTTAAGTGCTATTACAGTTAGGACATTTCCTTCTACTTCTGGACAAAATCACTCTTGCAACAATTCAACTCATCGCTTCCTATCTTGCACTAATGGACATGGAAGACTAATTACAGACCTTAAGGCAGATATTTGTAGAGGATACTTATAGAATCATAGAATCATAGAATCATTTAGGTTGGAAAAGACCTTTAAGATCATCCAGTCCAACCATTAACCTAACATTACCAAGTCCACACTAAACCAATTAAGGGTACTTGTGAGCTCCTGCCTTGATGATTTTATTCCTACTTTTCAGTTCTTATCTTTTGGCTGCTTACATAGCCATTCAACGGCCTTTCCTGCAGCAGGTTAGTGTAGCAATCCATAGAGTGCAGGGAGGAATTTCTTTATGGTAATGTATTTGCTTCCCAGCATCTCCAGGACCTTTAGCCTCTTTAGGTCACTGCCATAAACAAAGCAGAAAAATAAGGTTTTTTTGAATTTTTATAGCCTCAGAATGATTTCTATAAATAGGTCTCCTCAACCATGTTGAGCCATTCTCCAGCTTTAGTGTAAAACAGGGCATTTTTTCTTGTTGGCTTCTGTCTTCAAGTTCTTATTAGAGAGAAGTGTTCTTACACAGGTAGTATCTCACTAGGATTAAAAGGGATTAAAAGGATGTTGTATGTGCATGTTCTGTGGAGAATGGACCTTTTATGTTGAATTCAAAGGGATTCAGCTGACATGAACAAGGTACATGGGCCTGACTTAACATGTATTTCCAACTATATTGTATAAAGGTTTTTCTAAAGGCATGGTGAGAGAGTAAGTGTCTCACATAAAGCAAGCTGGAGAGAACATGAACAAGCACACAGAGAAAGCACTTCACCGATTAAGTCTACATGGAATAGTAAGCAATTATTTTTGAAATGCATGCTTTAAACACCCTGTTTATTGGCAAGAACTAAGGTGTAGGGAGAAGGATTGTATGCACCACAATGTTTAGTGGTACTATATAGTTCTGTATGTTTCATCTTTTCAGATTGCTATCTTTCATCCTTCTCTCCTCCATCTCTTGCTTCTTCAATATTAAAAATCTGTGCATATTCTGTTCCATCTTCACAGTCAATTGCTGCTATGGAAGATGGAAGAAATAAATTAACGCAAAAGAAATGCAGCCAGCAGCACAGGGATAACATGCTTTCCTGAAGAGCTATGCCAAATTAATCAGCTATACAAAAATGTGTCATGAGTCAAAAGGCTGAAATTAACCCAAAAAGAACGAATAAAATACCTGCATCTTTTGGACACAAGTCAAACCCAAGACCAGCTTCAACCTCTTTGTCTAGATATTGTGCAGAGTTCTTCCAAGCAGACTGGGACAATAACATGTCAAATTTAAATTCAGTTCAGAAAGTGTGTGTGTGCATAGGGATGGTGAGCTTTCATATTGTTCTACTTTGTTTAGGTTTCTCTTTTTTTTTTTTCTGTCTGGTTGTCAATGTGAACTTTAAGATTTCTAAATGTCCCTATGAATCTCCTATTACCAGTGATAAGACACACAGAAAATCTACAGCTCTTCTTTGAAAAGAAAAATTGGAGTTGTTCATTTTACACAGTAAAACATGCTGTCAGTATTCACCATCCTTACCGCCCGTTTAAATTATTACAACACTGGAATGATAGCAACATGTCCTATGTAGACAGAAGAACTGTAGTGTTTTTATTTTTAATGTAGAAATTTGGGGAAAGTATTCTCTCTTCTTCAGTACTTAATTAGCTCTGTAAAAGTGAGAAACTTTATTTATTCAACTGGTATCCAAAACCATTAGTTATGGACTAATCCTAAATCACAAGTTTCCACTTGGGACTATAGCTGAATAGTAAATCAAACACACATGACATAAACAAGTGTTCTTCATTACAAAGGCTTTCAAGTATAATTTGCATCATGAACCCAATCTAGCAAGCTGCACAATTTTGCAGGCTAAGACAGACAGTATGCTGTCTATTCATTTTCCTCATTTTGAACAGTGTTACTCTAAAATTATATGAGAAAATCACAACTATTACCTAATGAGTTCTTTTTTTTTGGTAGTCTGTGGGTGTTGACTTACTCCAAAATGGTTTGTCAGAATTCCAGATCTCAGATCTTATATTTGTCATAATGATATGATATCAGTGTTCAACTAGGCACTAACTTCCATTTGTCCTGTTGTTTTGACTACATCCTCTGCATATTGTTCAGTTACACATCTCTAGAGAATAGAAAATCTTAGACCTTCGTGCTGCTTCTGGAAACTTGGTACAAATATGCTTGTGTTATGCTGTCTTGGAGTTTCTTCCTGATCTATTCTGTCAACCAAGATGAAAGACAGTCAATAGTCAGCATTTAACCTGGAAAACAAGTCAAAATTCCTTTGTTATGCAGTCTATAAGGTTAAAAAATCAGAGATTCAATGTTGCAAAGAGGTAGCAAGCTGTCTCACTTCTCTTTGGCTGTGGAAGGCCTACGACAGCAGATGTACGTTGTCTGCATGCCATTAATTTTATATTTCCCTGGTTTCCAACATTTGTTTACTTAAGTAGAAACTTCCTCTTGAATGGTCAGGCTTTCCAGCATTCAAAATCTGTGAGGTCTGTGGTTTTGTATTTTATCTATGTTGCAATGTCCTTTTAAGGCATTTTTCAAAAAGGTTAGTTTCATGTCTGTTAATCATTTTTCTTTTCATGACTGAGGCTAAGTAAAGAAGCAACATTCCAACACAGTGTGAAATATCTGGATATGTTTATTATTAACAAGACCATCTTACAAGATAGCCTTGTTAATAATGCGAGTCACACACCAGTGCACAAGCTTTTCTTCTTGAAAAACTATTTCCTCTGATGTCTTTTCATCTTATGGGACTACCTTACAACTGTCACTCCGTAAACTACTGCTGAATTATGCAGAGGAGTTTGCAGACAGTCTTACTGTAAGGTAAATTTTGCTTAACAATCATTTCTGTAACCGTTTTTATGAAAAACCCATAAGAAAACATGTTTTGTGTACGTTAATGATGTGACATAAAAAAAATGTTGTAGGTATTAAGGGGATTGCATAGAATAGGAGACTTACAGATTGCAGAGTGCTTTACTATACTGATTCATTTATGTAGGATTCTCTTTTGAAATTGGGTCCAAGATTAAGGTCAGAGAAATTCTTTCGGCTTATTTCAGTGGGTCTTGCTTTTGTCAAAGACAGGATCTTCATATATCCGCATAAGATCACCTTGCCTGGTCCTATATCTCAAAAAACATCTGATCCTGGTACTTTTTCATGATATTGTCTTAAGTATTTTTACTAACATGATTAATAGCAATTGAAACAGGAACATCAAACCTGTACTAAAAAAAAATAATCACATGCGAAAAACTATTAAAATACTGTCACTAGTGACACGCAAGTTAGAAATTGGCATACATGCCAGATTCACAAAGAATTACTGAGATTTTTTTAACTGGCTGCAAATATCATCACTAGCCTTTGAAATTATAGCCACCAGCCTTGAGCTAGCCTTGTTACAGAATTCCTCAATTATCAGCAAGGACTGTCATTCACAACCCGCCCTGGTCTGCTCCTGTCAACAACCACTCTGGAAATGGAAGGAGGAACACATCCAGTGCATTGCTTCTGTTTTTATCTTTTTGTCTTGTTGTGTTTCACATCCATATATTTTTCATTATTTGCAAGTGAAAAATCAGTACGTTATTTGAAGATGAAGTACAGTTATTGGACAGCAAACAAAAGTGCTTTTTTGTCAGAATTCTTGAGAAAATTCTATGAGGAGTCACTTCTTATACTTGCATACAGTGTAAAGTAGTCCCAGGCTAGATGAAGAGTCTTGGATAAAGCAGCAGCAAGAAAAGGGATGGTTAATCTGGCATCTTCAAAAACACAGGTTAAGAGGGTTTCATTTTTTTTTTTCTGTAAACATTGACTAATTGCACCTGTACTGGCAAACACTCTAAATCTCCACATTACAGACAGGATAGGCAAGGCAGGAATTTAAGTAGACACTAGTGATATTACAGGACAGGAGCCTTTGAGTCTGTGGTCATAACCTAAATATAATGCAGAAGTTCTGCATAGACATTTGTCTTACCAGAGAGAAAAGGGAACTAGAGTTACAATAAAAGGAACCATTAAATGAAGTTCTTTGAAAAAATGAGGTGAAAAAAGTTCCTAATCTAATGTATATATAGTAAAGAAATAAGGAGGAGTCCCCTTGTGCCCCAGAGTTTCTGCAGCATATAAGAGGTGAGAAATGCTCTGTTCTCCAGGCAATGGAGATCTAGGGCTGTGGATATTCTTTCCTCAACACTGGGGCAGCATTGTGCAGAGCAGTTCCAAATCAGATTGCCAAGGGTAAAAGAGAATGATGCCTTGCTGGGCACCAGTCTAGTAGTTATAAGAAATTTAATATAACATGTAAATTCATGTCTTCTTTGGCCAATGATTCATTCCCAGCAGGAGAGATGGTAAAGGCATCTTTGCTCCAGGCATTCTTCTACAACTTTTAATTATTTTTTTTTCACATTCATTTTGTTTCAGCAAATTGATTCCAGTTTAATGATTCATTTATGGTAGTTGCTCACCAGCAAAAGCAATATTCTGGCAAGAGAAGCATTGAATGGGTCTTCCAAATGTGTCAGGTGTTAAAATACTTGCATTGTTTTCACTCCAGCGCTTGGTTTCCATCCACACACAGCAGGAATTAACTATTCCAACTTTTCTTAAGCCTGTAGTTATTATTAATGGTAGAACTGAGCTGTACTGATTTTGCATGTAGTCCAATGGCCTTCACTTTGGTTTCTCAGAAGGTACAGAAAACAGCCATAGCTTACATACAGATCCAGGTGAGTAATGGATATAGCCAAAGTCAAATATACCCTGAACATGGTGTACTCAGAGTGAACACAATGTAAAAGTGATTTAATTGTGCTTACAATGGAAGCATCAAAATTGGTGCTTTCAGATTTGGCGTGCTGGTGGGCCTCTGTCTGTGTATAGCAACTTTTCTTCAAAGATGACAGAATAATTCAGAAAATATTAGACCAAATCACAGAAGTGACAGGAGATTAGAGAAAGTTTCCTGCTTAGGAAATGGTGACAGGAACTCAGGTCTTTTATCTTGGACCACACAAAAAATGTCAGGAGTGGAATTTAATGTTTGGCAATGCAAAATTGGTGGTTTCAAGGCATCTTTTTTCTCTTCTTCCTGTTTTGATTTGATTCCTTACATATGTCAGAAGTGCCTTGCTTTTTCCCCTGATTATAGGCAGATCTAGTTTTTCATGCGGTAGTCCAAAATCTGAGGAGAATTTAAACCAACACATTACTATGGCCTGATCTAGGATAACACGTACAGAATTCAACGGATGGATTCCTATTCAGTGGACTTTGGAGCACACCCAAGTGAATAGTCAGATTTATAATTTCCATTCAAACCATGGAAAGTGTCAGTGCTTTGATACTACTTCCAAAAAAGCCTCAATATAGCTAAAAGGGAATAAGATTTTATATTCAAAAGCAAAACAATGGAGTCTTACAAGTCCTTCCCCTCCCACTCTTGCTCTCTGTATGTCTGTATAATCAATGAAAGCTATACTATACCCTTTTTTCTTAAGTATTCTTAGTTCATTAAATGGAAAATAGTCCAAAATTTTCTTTTCCAGAAAACATGTTTAACCAGTAGATAACCATATTACAACTGCCATTTTAGTGAGTCTAGAAGTTGCTTTTGCTGTATATTTAAGGACCACAGGATATTTAATGTAACAGACATAAGAAAACGTGTGATTGTTGATTAAAAATATGAGAACTGCATTGTAGTTCATTTTTTATACTTTGGTTCTTCTATACATTTTCATAGATATCTCACTTAGAAATGATTTCTTTTTATGGTGCTAATGTCAAGTCATGATCAGGACCTTTCCATTCTCCCTTTACAAACATAGAGAAAAAGACATCATTATTACAAAGAGGTTGATGTGACATCTACTAGCTTATTCGTGATTAAGGTTTAACTGGACACTTCCAAAGTTAAGACTCACTCCTCTCCATAGAAATGTAACTGATTCACACCTTAATAGCCACAAAGGAGGATAAATTACCCATTGAGAGATTGTAATAATTTAAGCAGAAAGGTTAAAGATGAATTCAGTTAAATCAACAGTAAAATCCATTTACTTCAGGGTCAGTGGTGAACCACTGTAAGTTTCCCATACAATAACTCACTGTTAAAACTATTAGTGGGAATAGAAGAGTAGAAAATTTCTGATCCCACAGAAAGTTTCAATAAAAATTAAAAAAAAAAAACCTAGCCAAAATCTTATTCCTCATTTTTTCACATAAAAACCACCAAACATCCACTATATTCTGCATCTAAATACACCTAGATTAAAAACCCCAAAACTAAAAAAGGCTATGTTTTCAACTAATACTGCACCCAAAGTCCACATAAGTCTCAAAATAAAGGGAAAATCTCTGTGTGCAGTATGAAATGGAAAGGTGAAAGAGAGAGAAAAGGAACTGTTACATTAAAAGCAACAGTAAGGTACTTGCAGCTGCAATTTTAAAAGAAATTATAGTTAACAGGCAACCTGCCATTTTGCAAATGCAGGAGAATAAAAATTGGAATTACTGGTAGAAAAGTTATATAGAAATCAAGGTTAAGAAAGAATTTATAAATCTCTATATTGACACTTTTCTCCCACAAAAAAAATGTACTTTACTGAATGTCTGTTTACCCTCAATATTTTTTTCTTCAAAATACATTGTCAAAGAAGGGTGTTTCACACCTACGGACAACCTTTTATCCCCCCAGACACTCTTCTGTTTCTGCTTGAAGGTGTCCAGCATTAAGAATCCCATATCTTCCTCAATGCCTCATACATCCATGAGGTCTAAGAGAATATTTTGCAATTGGTGTTGAGAAACTGAAGCTCCTGTGTCATTTTGGTTGCTTCATTAAGCTATGGGAAATTCTAGTCTTTTTCTTTTTTTTTTTTTTTTTTTTTTTTCCCTTCAGATTCTATTAATATCATTTTAAAAGAGCAACAAAATCCTTCATGTGTTTGGAAGTTGCATTCTACTCCATCAGATTTCTAATTAATAATGGAGACGATGTAAGCCAGTATATACGCGAGGCCTGTTTTCCCCTTAGGCAGAACATGCCCTTGATTTAAAGACAGAATAAGAGTGAGCAATAGAAAGTAAACTTTAACAAGAAGCCTTTGCAGTCCCCTATAAAAATCACTAGAACTGAAGTTGTTCACAAAATGTTGTCTGTAAGCTGACAATAGCTGAGCTAATGCTACCAATGTGTGATTTTGCACCCCTTAGCAAAACAGATTTCTGCTGCAAACTGGTCTACACAGACCATCTAAACCAAGAAAATGTGAAAAAACCAAGGCTATGTCACTATAACTCCATTTCTCCCTCTTCACCATTAGTTTCATTTACCAGGTGAATTTTTAAGACTCTGACCATCTTTGATTATATATGCTTATATGGTATCTCATATAATGGTGATTTGATATGGTTAGGCTTTTTAGGGATCAGTATTATTAATTAGTATTCATCAGTCTTTACAATTATATATTTACACGTACTTCCAATTAAGCACAATCCTTAAGATTCTGCATCGCCATAAATGTATCTGAATAAATGAATAAAATGAAATAAATATATCTGAATAGATACAGCATGCTTAGGATGTATTATGCCTAACAGCATGTATCATGCTGTTGTCTCTGATGCTGTATAATTACTGACGTGTCATTAAAGCACTGCTGTCACTTCCTAAAAACACAGTCTTCAGGGCCTGTCTGACTGTATGTGTGTGTGTAAGAACAGTGGCTAGCACGTTGTGGGTGTCACTGGAATACAAATGACTGTGCTTTCATTGTATGTAGCACTTCTTTTGCTCAGCAGCCCAAAATGTTGCATTTATCATTATGATTAAGACTACAGATGTTCTCCATAGTGAGCATCGCACAGTGGGAAACCATGCTGAGAAAGTCTAGCAGCTATCTAACATCTTGTTGTCAGCTGACTGTAAAGGACTTTCCAGGGTTATAAATACCTCAGGACTCATTGGACAGATGGGGAAATTGAGGCAAAGAAAGATGAAGTGTCTTGCTTGTTAGGCTAGTGTTGGAAGCAGCAGGAGAAAAAAAAATGGAAACTCTTTCATTAATAATTTGTTTTAATTTAGATGTTTTAAATGCTTTTATATTTACTTCAGCATCAGCTTTTATTAGGTCATCCCTACTAACCAGCTCTATTAAATTTGCTACTTTTTTTTTTTTGGTGCAAATTATGCACGTTATTTTTAAAATGTATTGTAAATATATTTTCCTTAAGCATCAGATACATAGGGCTCAAACTGACCTCCCTTTTTGCTTGTGCAGATCTTCTTATTTCTCACTTCAGAAAACAAACTGAAGTACAGACATCTTTTATTCCTAAAAGAATTTTAATTTGAGGGATTTTCAGAATTTAGAGGTACAGAATAGAACAAATATGTTGTCATGTTCTTTACTAGTTTTCCTCAATGTACATTTTCACTTTTTTTTACTTAGAAATTCTATATATCAGCCATTATTTCTGTAGTTTTCTTCTACTTGTGACATAACTTTGCTATCCATTTTGCTGCCCCCCAGTTCAGCAAAGACATTAAATGCACACCTATGCCTCAATGACTATAGACATTTTAAATACATTCTTAGCTTAAAGCATATGTGTAGGTGGTTTTATAGAATATACAATAGTGCTACAGGTTTGCAGTTTACATGAAGAATGCATGTAGAAATGATAATCTCGTCCCCACTTTCTTCTTCCAAATTCTTCCTTTAAACATATTCCAGCAGTGAAACTATCAGTTTAGCATCCTTGCAGACTAAAGTTGTGTCTGTGAATACCTTCACAAATTATTTCTAAAGAATTACTGTGTCTACAGTTTGTTGGTTTCAGACATGAGGAATTTAAATATTTGGTATCAGAAAAGCATGGCTATCTGATATAAATTAAAATAGCAATGTTTTGTTTCCACTTTTGTTATTGTCTGTATGTTAATATTCATTGTACCACTTTCTATGCACCTTCCCTATGTATATTTTGACTTTATCTTTTCTTCTGAATTATTTTGTGCTTCCGTGTTTGTTTTCCTCACAAGTAATATTTTCATTAAATATGAATTTTCAGCCATCATCAGATAGTCTGCTGCTTTACTCTTTGGAATGAAATAATCTACCTAATACGAAACATTATCTTAAATACTCCTGACTGCACTTTGCATGATGACAGTATTATGCAAATGATGTTGGGTGATAAGCTGTAGGAGGAAGAAGGAAAAGAAGTTGTTATGTATTTTTTCTTTTGCTTTGAAAAAAAAATCTGATTCTAATCATCATGTCTCTTAAAAATATGTTACATTGACTGGGTTATCATTGATGTCCTAATCCAAAGCCCATTAGAAACCTGTAGGAGTCTGTCCAGTAACTTTAATGGCTATTGATTAAACCTCGAGTAGACAGTGTTTGCAGTACTATTTCTGTCTGGTATTCTGAAAATATCTTTCTTATTACACTCCCCTCAAACTGTTTCATTCATGGGAAATAACATATGAGTGGTGCATTCATGATTGCAATTTGAATTATACTTTTGTGTGGTTAAAGGCTACAGAGCAATGGGTCTATTTTTGACATTCGGGTTGCTCTGTTGCTGCATAATTGGATGTTCTTACACTAATTGCCATGAGCCACCACGTCTCCTTTCACCTGTAATCTTCAGTGCAGAAAAAATGACCTTGAGGTAAACAGTAACCTCCAAGCTGTGAGTATAATCAAATGGTATCTACATGCACGTATGTGGGAACACACACATGCAAGTACATACCACGGGTTGGAGCCGCATTTGTGTTAGGATTCGAGATGACATAGTTTGAAATAATTACAAGCATAAAAATGGAGCTCCGCCAATCATCACTGCGATGAACTGCTGGAGCATTTGATGATCTAGAAGATCACGTGATAACATTTGGTCAGTTCATCGTATACCTTTGACTAAATTAAATTTTCTGTGAGCATTAATCTCTGAGAAGAATTCTAATGCTTTAAATTTCTAACCATTGCTGAACAAATTACTGTTTCTAACAACTAACACTCCAAAGAAATTTTTCTTCCTTTACTCGAAATCCACAATTTTTACCACAGTACGATACTTGCTGATGGCAGAAAGACAGTGTGCGCTTCTTATGGCTGGGGTAGAGTTAATTTTCTTCATAGTAGCTAGCAGAGGACTATGTTTTGGATTTGTGCTGGAAACAGTGTTGATAACACAGGGATGTTTTAGCTATTGCTGAGCAGTGCTTACACAGGGCCAAAGCCTTTTCTGCTTCTCACCCCACCCCACCAGCGAGCAGGTTTGGGGGTGCACAAGAAGTTGGGAGGGGACACAACAGGGACAGCTGACCCCAACTGACCAAAGGGATATTCCACACCATATGACATCATGCTCAGCATATAAAGCTGGGGGAAGAAGAAGGAAGCGGGGGCGGGCTGCGTTCAGAGTGATGGCATTTGTCTTCCCAAGTAACCGTTACACGTGCTGGAGCCCTGCTTTCCTGGAGATGGCTGAACACCTGCCTGCTGGTGGGTAGCAGTGAACGAATTCTTTGTTTTGCTTTGCCTGTGTGCGTCGCTTTTGCTTTACCTATTAAACTGTCTTTATCTCAACCCATGAGTTTTCTCACTTTTGCCCTTCCGATTCTCTCCCCCATCCCAGCAGGGGGGAGTGAGTGAGAGGCTGTGTGGTGCTTGGTTGCCAGCTGGGGTTAAACTGTGACACAGTCATACACAGGTGTGTTCATTTGGATACATGAAATCCTTACTTTAGAGTCAAAAAGCCTAAAACATTGGCTTGCTAGCAGAAAAAAAGTTTTTTTGTGGGAAACAACAGACTATAATCCTCCCGATGTGAACCAGGATTGTATTTAACTTCCGAAAAGGTCCAAAATTGGGTATTTTAAATCATAACATTAATAAGGACAAGAAATCTAGTTTGGCATAATTTGGGAGCTCTTTTATGTCACAAAGCACGTTTATTCTTCTTCTGTTGTCCTCACTCTAATAAAAGGATGTGGTTTTGCAGACAGAAAGATACATCAAACAATCCTTATACTTTTTAAAGACTTTCTCAGTCTAAGATAGCTTTTCTGTAGCATATGTGGTACATTCTATAGCCTTATTGATGAGCTGTGAAATGAAAATTGTAAGCAGGATGTGCATCATTGTGTTAGATATCCTGTGCACCAAAAGTCGTGTTGGCATCAGCATTATCATGGCACCACAAGTGCCAAAGACTTACGTTAGCTGTGTTTGCCCTTGTCCATGAGTCCTGCTCTGAAGGTTCCTGCCCTGCCCTCTTCCTTATGAAATGCTATTGCCCACAGTCCCTTGCTGAGGGCCAAATCCACAGATGAGTCCAAATACCTTATTTTACATTTTTTGTGGTTTGGATTTTAAAGCATCATCTGTTTTCCCATTACTAAGAATAGCATTATTTTTGCCAGCAGCATGACCACAATGGCTTTTACACTAATTCCTGTTTAAGTCTCATTGCTGTTTAAGCACTTTGCTGCTGCTGTTTAATAGTTATAGATCCCTGTTTTCTGAATTGTTCCAGGAGTACGATGGGCCATATCTGTAAATAAAATGCATAAAAAGGATTCTGCATGAGTTACGTGTACTACATTGTTTTGTGAACCTTCCTAAGTTCTTTTTGTAGTATAAAACAATTCTATATGGAATTGTATGTCTAAATCTCAAGTATTATAGCTTGAATCAAAAGAAAACAGTTTTTAAGAGGACAAAACAGTCAGCCAATTCTTATCCCAAAATAACTGACCCAGAAACAACTCCAAAACCACCAATATAGCAGCATCTGGAGATCTGTGAAGAACCAGATGCTGCTGCAAAAATATCTTCCACAGTTTGACATTTGGTGCTGTGACTGACGTCCTAAATACAGTTGTAAATATAATGGAACATACAACCTCCCTACAGCTACTCCTTTTTTAATAGAGAAAAACATTATATAATATGATTTAAGACTTCCAAGTAGTTTGGGAGTGGGGAAATGACAAGCAAAATGATCATCTGTAAACAAAATAACACAATAATAATTAAAGTATCTTGCTGTGTACTTGAGCTTCTAGTCATTGTCACATAGATGAATTCTCATAGAAACTCTAGGTGTGACCCAAAGACCTTGAATTAATTCTCAGGTTTTCTCTGAGATGTCTCACATCAGGATTTCAATATACATTTGTCAAATTTCAATTGTCAAATACCTTGGAAAATGGACATTGCTTATTGCTATACATTTACTGGACTTGGAAATTTACTTTTAGTGGAAGTCAATGATTAAGATAGACTTTTATCTTAGCTAACAATATTTATCACTGGTAATCATTTTTAAGCAACTTTAAATAATCTTTCTGCTTTCACTGTATCCCCTTGAAAATACTTGCTTTTCCTTCTCCAGAAACGGATATCTTGATGAGGTATACTCTGGTCTACTTCAGTTTTACCCATCCTGCTTGCTTTCTTCACTTTATTTGGGGTTTTTCTTCTATTAGAGTCAACCTTGTGATCTGCTGAGAGGGACAAGCTGAAGATCACCAAAACCAGTCATGAAGCAGAGAAGAAAAAGAGACTGACCTTGATCATACATTGCAAGGAGTGGTTTAGATAGAAGAAACTCAGAGTAGGATGAGAAAAAGCAGAATAGGATGAGTAGGATGAGATAAGCAAGCTAACAGCTGATGTTTATCAGTTAAAAAAAGTAATAAGCATGCACACAGGAATATTGAGCCAATCCTTTCTGAACTCATTTGAACTAAGGGTTCAAAAGTAATTATTAAGTTTCTGTTGTTTACCAAATTGCCAAGCTTTAAGTAGCCTTGGTAACCTGTGTCTTTGCTCTGTCAACCAACAAAAACTATGAAATAATTAAAATTATTTTAGTTCAGAAACAAAAATTTACACCAAGTCATATTGTCCTGCCTTTGTTCCAGGCGAAAACTGTGCAAACAGGCATTTCCCATGGCTCAGCAAAAGTGCTGTTACTGGTTAAGCTACAATAAATTGTGCAAATTTGTAAGCACTCAGGTTAGTTTGTGTGTGCTGTACAGACCCTCACAAGGAGAGGGAAGTGGGGCCAATCCTTACTGTAAGCAGATCAGGAAATCACATTGGCACGTTCTTAACTTACTTTCTATTAATTCCTGGTTTCTTTAAACCATTTGAGCCTTGAGCACATGCTTAACTTATTCTAAGTGGTTTCCTGAATAGTTAGAGACCACTCTTTAATTTAGGAAGGGAAAGACTATGGTAAGTTACCATATTTCTAGGTGGCAATGGCTGATCCCTTGCGCTGTGACTGAAGCTTACTATGTCAGGCTTAATTGTCTTGCTGCTACTTTGTATTTTCTCCATCTGTTAGTAGCCACCTGTTATATCCCACACTGATTCCTGATTAGGGCCTCTAGACACTGCTGCAATAAAAAATAAATAGCAGTCAAAATAATAGCAATGAGTTTTTTAGGATGCAATGAATTAATGCATTACTCCTGCATTTGTTTTGTGAGGAAAAACCAAACAAAACCAAAACCCCCCAAATATTTAAAAGAATCCATGTATATTCTTTTTTTTCTTTTTTTTTTTTTTTTCCAGACCAAGAGGTGTTGACTGCTGTGCATATTTATTCCTCAGAGATTATTGCACTTGGTGAAAACAATGCTAAGATCTTAAGAACCAGCTAATGATCTTTGGTTTCCCACTTGAGATCCTTCAGAGAGACCTAAATGTGTTCTGGAAAAAAAGAAAAAAGACCCTTAAAAACTAGTGCCTGAATTCACTAGCCATTTTTTCATAATCTTGGCCAAAGAAAATTCTCAAAGTAGCAATATATCTTAAGTAAATGGCTTGTTTTTTTAGCAAAATCCAAATGTTTTCAACAATGAAATGAAAAACAAGATGTTTTCAGGCATTCCTGGGACACTGAGATATGAGAAAAAACTGGAATTGACCTCATAAACCCAACATATGTGGTTGCTTTAATCCAGGACTGAAGCTGAAGAAATGACTCGCCTCTGCACCCTCTACAATGTACTGTGACTTAAATGCATAGTTGAAATATAAGTTTCCCAACCAAGTTCTCAGAAAAAAATCACAACAGTGCCAAGAACAACTCTCCGTCTCCTGTCTGAACCACAGAAACACATTACAAGTTTTATTTTGCTTGTTTGCTTGCTTATATTTTGGCATTTTCCTTTTTTTGTTAATAATTAAATTGGTTTATCATTTGACTATAAATTCATTTTTGCTTTATTTTTCCAATTTTCTTATGACTGAGGTAAACACACTAAAATATAACAGAACCACAATGAGCATTTTTATAAGTACAGCAAATGCACCCTGTGATTCTTTCCTATCTATAATTTGGAAAACTCCAAGTGGTAGTAAAGGAGGAGAGTGCCTGGGTTGAAAATATGATGGGGATTGGATCACCTTAAATTCACTTAGTACAACGGCCACCATGGCTGACCTGGAGGTGGAAACAGCAGTAACTGAGACTGCTGTTACAGGAACATGCAGAATGGTTCAAGGCCCAGACAAAAGGGACTTTTTGGTCAGTGTGGCGCAGATGCAATTTTAGAATTTGAAGATTCCATAGTGGTTACCTGAAGGGCGTGAATCACCTGTCTCAACTGATGTTCAACAGCCACCCAGTGGTGAACAGGTCTCCTTCCCTGAGATTCAGGGCTCCACGTGTGCTCCACTTATTTGTCCCCACGTGGCAGCTTTCATAGCTCTTTCCCCTCGCATACCCTTGTGCATAAACCTCCTTGTAACCACAATTCGCAAAGTAAGTCCATATGCACTGACTCAGGGAGTGGTTTGGAAAAATGATTGTTTTGGTAAGTTGGACGCATCAACCATGGCAGCTGATTGCAAGTATCTGGCCACGTGTTTCTCTCCCAGTTGCACTGGAGGTCTTTGCTCATGTAGGCAGAATGCTAAGTGCATGCAAGGACCCACTGATTACTTCCTAGTCTCCGCATTTACAAACTGAAATTTGCTTTGGCAACAAATCTATTGCACCAAGCAACAAAAACCTTGTCATCCCAAGCACGTTTTATGAAAGCAGTATGATTAAAGTCCTCATTCCATCTTAATATTGAGGAAAAAGCATATAGCTTTTGTTGTTGAGCATGGTGTCATAATACTAATACGTTAGGGGAAAGCCAGGACTGTAGTTTATCATCCTATCCCCCATTGCCCACATGCAGTGCATACAACATTTTCATACTTATCATTTATTCCTGTGTGTCTGCAAGAGAGCTACAGCATGGAAAAGTTATTGCTCCCCCTATAAATTCCTGCTGGACTGTGTAAGCCAAGGCATCTATCTCCATATCATTTTGCAAAGTCAGGTTCAAATGGGTAAATAAT